>NC_141918.1:5464545-5767575 GCF_057802395.1 Ceratotherium simum simum | reverse complement strand
AGTCAGAAAGGGAAGGGTCTGGGTCACCTCGGGCAAGTTCTATTCTATCAGAGCCTCAGTTTCCTCATCAGTGAAATGCAGATCATAATTCAGCTCAGAGGGTGGCGATGAAAATTAAATGACATAACACTCACAGAGTTCTTACTGCATGGCATGCTGAAAGAGCTCAACATGTCAGCTACTATTATTAGTATAATTTTTATTCTAAGGCCACAAACCTCATCAGCTATTCTGTTCTTCAGCAAGCCTACTCTTCTGCTAGTCACTGGGGATACCTGGGCCCAGTACAACTCCACGGCCATTTGGCTGCTCTCTCCCCATTCATTCACTAATTCACTCATTTGTTCATTCCACAAGGATATTTGAGGGTCTAGCAGGTGCCAGGCACTGTGCTAGGTACAGGGGGTACACACCTGCCTCTGCCTTACTCCAGTTTGACCCCGAGAAAGCTGTGAGTTACAGGGATTCAATAGTCAAAGCACTGACAGTGCCTGAACTATAAAACTTGATTCAAACAGAGAGAGGATCCACTTCTGGGGAACATACCCTTTAGCAAGAATGGGTTTCCCTTTAGATATGAGCATAATGTTGTCACACTAACCAAACGTGTTCTGTGAGGGTTGATTTTCCACGCAGGCTCAGGCTAACACAGCCATACTTCCATGCTGCCCCAGAAAGCACGCTAAAGCAGACAAAAAGTGATGAGGGCAGAAAAGGGTCTCCTTGTGTAGACCCTGGCACAGAGGCTTGTCATTCACAGAATGGAGTTCAACTGCCCCGTCTAGACCAGCTAAACACAGGGACAAGTGGGGCTATTCGTTGTTGTGTGTTCATAAGAGTCACCTTTTTGACTCTCCTGTCTGCTGCATATAGGAACTGAGAAAAGGAATGCTAAAGCTAAAACTAGGAAGTAGAACAGTAGGACCAGAGATTTCAGCCAAGCAAAGAGGAATTAACAAATGTCCCCATGGCTGTCCCCTAGGACTTAAAAGTCTGTCCTGGTGTATTTTTAAACTGATAACCAACATCAATTCAAACACTTTTCTATGTTGAGTCACACTCAGTTGTCTCTCTTTCGGAATTACTGATTAAGATCAAGAAGTTAATATGTAATTAAATCCAATCACCTCATTTAGAGCCCTAACTGAAACTGAGGCAAGTGTCCGAGTTTATGGTCTACTGTTCTTGAGTTTACAAGTATTTCAGAACAGATCACAGAGAGGTTACCACTGCCCTGATTCTTTCCATGAACTCGAATCTAATCTATTAGTAATGAAAATGTTACCTGTATGTATTTTCTGATTGGGAAACAATATTTTCAGAATAGCTTAGTCAACTCCCTTCACATTCTAGATCACAAGTTACTGAAACAATACTTGCTCCTAATTCTTGGTATAATGTTAAAAGAAAGCTAAGTAAGACAGCACTAGAACTGAATTAAAATTAAAAAGATAAATGAGTCCATGAAATCTGCTACCTCAAATTTATTTATTTATTTTGTGAGGAAGATCAGCCCTGAGCTAACATCCGTGCTAATCCTCCTCTTTTTGCTGAGGAAGACTGGCTCTGAGCTAACATCTATTGCCAATCCTCCCCTTTTTTTCCCCAAAGCCCCAGTAGATAGTTGTATGTCACAGTTGCACATCCTTCTAGTTGCTGTATGTGGGACGCGGCCTCAGCATGGCCGGAGAAGCAGTGTGTTGGTGCGCACCCGGGATCCGAACCCAGGCCGCCAGTAGCAGAGCACGTGCACTTAACCACTAAGCCACAGGGCCGGCCCTACCTCAAATTTAATAACTTTATTTTTCAAAACTACTCTTAAATGTTTAATCTCATGTAATTACTTGTTCATGTTAAAAAACTAAAACCAGTGTCTTCCACAGCCCTGCTCTCTCCACCCACTCCTCCATCATGAGCTGCAACAGTCACATCCTCTTCCAGTTTCCTAGTAGCCACGAAGTCGCCTCCTTCTTTCCTTTATCTTCACGCTTTCCTTCAGTTGCCAAGTCCTGACAATTCTACTCCTCCTCTCATCTTGCCTATTTTCCCCCATTTCTACAGTCCCTGTCCTGCTGCCAGCCACACCTCCAGCAATTTTACTGTCCTACCCACTCCCACTTAGAAACGGACAAGAACGTTCTTCTCAAGCACATACCACTATCTTTTCAGAACTTTACAATTCCTCATTGGCTCCTGATAAAAAACGTTTTTAAAAGACAGCTCTACACTCTCCTGCTCCTGGATTTCCAGGCCTCTCACCAGCCATGCCCTGTCTCCATCTCACTGTCAGCACCCTGAAATCTTGTGGTGCACTGGATCACACCCCCTCCAGCCAGAGCACCTCAGCTCACACCACAGGCCCTTTCAAAACTGACTGTGACCTCAAATCTCTTCTCTCCTCTCATCAACCATGCCATCTCTTCCTTCTAAATTATGTAAATTCACCTTGCTTGGAAAGACTCCTACACACACACCTGAGTGTCCAACACTGTGGTTACACCTTTATTTTCTGCCTTTTCAGACATATATATTCTTTATTTTTAAACAGTTACATACATTAATATCAATGTTACTTATGGTTCCAGATGTGTGTGACGTGTCTCCCAAGAGTATTTTCCACATAGTATATACTCAAATGTCATCCAACATGTTGTCTCTGGGGGTTGCCTGAAAGAGTAGATTCTAGGGGGAGGAATGGGTGACTAATATTTACCCACTTATTAGAAAACCAGAAAACTGAGAAGATCCTAGTAATGGTACCACCGCCCACTCACCTGCCCAACCCAGAAACCTGGATTTCATGTTCACCTCTCCCTGACGATACAAGTAATCATCAAGTCATTAATCATCAAGTTCCCGCTTTCAAAATTTTCCTTGAACCCATCCATGTTTCTCCACTTTCACTCCACTAGCCCATGCCAAGCCATCATATCTGGTCTACAGTTTCTGTATCTTCTTCTGGTCAGACTCCCCCCAGATTCCCTACCTCTCACATAGTACCACTTTTTACAGAAAAGCTAAAATGAATTTTTTTAAAAAGCATAAACCTACTGGTTTCACATTTCTGTTTAAAAACCTTTCAGTAACCTCCCATTATCCTTCAGATGATGGTAAAAATCCATGCCCGGGCCCACGGGGCCCACATCTTCAGCTTTGGGCGCCTCTCCCACTCACCCTGCAGCAGTTGCTCTCAACCGGTAAACAGTCCTGAGTCACCTGGAGGGCTTGCCAAAACAGACTGTGGAAAGTTTCCAAAGTTTCTGACTCAGTAAGACTTGAGTGGAGCTCAAGAATTTGCATTTGATATCTACACAATGGAATATTATGTGGCCATAAAAATGAATGAAGTACTGATACATGCCACAATATAAATGGACACTGAAAACACACTCAAGTGAATGAAGCTGGTCATAAAGGACCATATATTGCATGATTCCATTTATATAAAATGCCCAGAGAATAGGCCATCTAGACAGAAAGTAGATTAGTGGTCGTCTAGGGCTGGAGTGAGGAGCATGGGGGTACCGGGGGTATGGCTAAGGGGTGTGGGATTGGCATCTGAGGTGTCAACTTCTCCACGTAATCTCCCACCTCTCCTTTCTCTATACTTACTTCCTCACCACAGTGACTGACCCTTGTTTCCCTTGTCTTAAATGCTACAAGGCCCAACTGAGAGCCCACCTCTCACACAGTACCACCCCAATCCAGAATACTCTCCACTTACTTCCTTTGCACTTCCAGAGAATATGCTACCCATATTCATTTTGTGTCTAAGAGCTACTGGGTCTTGTCTAGTCAAGTAATTTTAAATTCTGGAGGGCAGGGAACATATGCTATATCTCTTTGACATTCAAGTACCTTGCACACTACCTCAGCAAATGACGCTGCGAGAAACAATGGACATGAAATTGCAATGCCTAGACCATGAGCCTGAGCCATCTGTCCTACAACTATTCAATGACCTGTCAACCTATTCTTTTGACCAAAAAAAACTGAGACAGAAAGTTTAGTTAAGTAACTTACCCAAAATAATTCCCCAGGGAGTTACAGTAGTCAGGACTGGAACCCAGATCTCCCAACAAGCGGCCCAACCTCCACTTCTCCATTCTGCCACATCGTTCACATTTAGGAGTTGGGACACCAAGAACTCATTCCCACAATATCATCCCAAATGAAAATACAAAGGCTCAAGCTCTATATACTATTTCAAGCGATTAGTTTTAAGATACCAGCAAGGAAGCAGTTAATATTCAAAAATTAAGCATTCCAGGAAACACACAATGCATCATGAGCCAGAGTTGCAAAAACAGAAGGGAGAAAAAAACCCATAAACACTTCAGATATTGAGATTATCACATACAGAATATAAAATAAGTATGTTTAATACGTTCAAAGAAAGAAAAGAAGAGCGACTAAAAAGTAAGTGGCACATGGGATTTCAGCAAACTAAAGTTCTTCAGAGCTTCTAGAGAAGACATGAGCACAGGCCCACAGCCACGGCTAAGCAATCAGCCTCCACAGCCTCACACCAACCCTAGCCAGGGATTCAAACAGAATCCAAATCACGACGAGAGAGGCACAGACCCACCGACACCACTACAAACACAGTGCCAAGGGCCCAGACCTTTCCCACTCACAGAAAATGCAAATGAAGCAAAATGCACTCTCTTTTACTTCTTTAAAGGGCAGCCATAAGCCTCGCCAAATAATCACAAAAGTTACTTTATGCCAAAGACATTAAAGTATTTATAAATCCCAAGAGGGAAGGAGACACATATTTGAACACAAGGTCTAAAATGTAGAAGTTAAAGTTTTAAATGGGTCGTTATCAGTTCCAAATTATGGTCCAACAGCAAGCAATTATAAAAGATTTCTAACTGGGGATAAGCAGACACCGAAAAACTAAAACCCCAGAGATAGGCTAAGCAACATTAACGTATCCTTCTAAAGTCACGCCCATCTCAAAAATACCCACCAGATTTCCCCTCCCTACTCCCACGTCCACTCTGCTCTGCTTGGAGGCTTTCCAAGCATTCATTCATTCATCTTGAAAATATTTATTGACTACCAGGCCTAAGAGCCAGCCCTGGTGGTCTAGTGGTTAAGATTCAGTGCTCTCACCACTGTGGCCTGGATTTGTTTCCCGGTCAGGGAACCACACCACCTGGCTGTATGTTGCTGGGATGTTGAAAGCTTTCAAATACCTGCACATCCACCCATGGGAGACACGTTTCAGCAGAGCTTCCACACTACGACCGACTAGGAGGAATGACCTGCCACCCACTTCTGAAAAAACTGGCCATGGAAACATTATGAATAGTTGTGGAACACTGCCTGATACAGTACCCGAAGGTGAGAGGAGGCGCAAAAAGACAGGGCAGGATTCTGTTCTGCTGTGCACAGGGTCACCAGAAGTCGCAATCGACTCGATGGCACTAACAACAAACCAGGCCTAAGATATGTCAGGCACCTGCGAGATCCCAGAAACCAGTGTGACATCATGGTCCACATGGGCTAAACCTAGTCCACCTCCCTTCCCCACCGTGCACCCTAAATCCAGTCTGCTCACAGCCTCAATGCCTCTCACGTAACCGTGGCAAAGGACCAGTTTGCTGTTGTTCCTGTTGTTTTAATGTTCCATCTATCGTAGACTATACTTTTAGCAAATGAATTTCTACAAAAATGAAATAACAAAGACACACAAAATAGAAGCCTAAAGTTTTCATTATTATAGTCAAAAAAAACATAAAATTACTCTGTAAACTTGCTATAAAAGTTTCTAAACCTTTACCTTCAATTGCAGTTCTTACATCAGTAACCAAGTTTGGTCCACAGATGACACTGAGTAATCCTGCTCCAGGACTGACTGATGCAGAGACTGACCAGGTCTTTAAGGAACGGTTTCTCTCAACTAAAATCATCTCCATATTGTCCACACTTCCTATCCAAATTTGACTAATTCTTCACAGCTCAGCCCCAAACCCACACTGCACTCAACTATGCCTACCCAGTGGTTCTCAACTGGGGTGATTTTGCCCCACCCAGGGGACATTTGTCAATGTCTGGAGACATTTTTGGCTGTCACAACCAGGGGGTACTACTGGCATCTAATTGGCAGAGGCCAGAGATGCTGCTAAACATCGTATGATGTACAAGACAATCACCCACAACAAAGAATTATCTAGCCCAAAATGTCAATAGCACCGATGCTGAGAAACTCTGACTTCTACCAACCACTGCCCTCCCAGATTATCTCCTTCACCAAACTCTCATTATACCCCCAGTTACCACCAACCTAGCATTTAATGATATACAGCCTGGCACTGTTCAATAACAGTCGTGTGTATCTGTACCTCTTTTGCCAACTTGTCTATAAATTCCTCTGGAGGATGAAGACCATGCGTATATCACACCTGCATCCCCCACGGGACTCAGTAGGGTAGCTTCAGGAGCTGCTCATCACATATCTGTCAGCTGATCTGTCTCCCTTCCCACCTGCTTGATGCAATATAAATGGCTCTAACTAATGTCTCCATCAACCCATGTACTAAACTACATTTAGTCTGCATTTTTAAAAAAGCATGTATTACTTAGCTATGTGAAGCTATAATAAAACATTGGCAAAAACAGAGAATGAAAAATGTGGGTGGTTTGATTTTATTGTTTTTCTATTCCCTGTCAAGATTACATGTTTACTTCCTTAAAGAAAAAAGTCAGCCAAGTATTTAGGATGCCATTATTTTATGAGACTGTCTATGAAAATTATATACAACTGTTCACACACATGCTTCCTGTTAATTAGAGGATACTTGTAGAAGAGCTGCTCCAGCAAAACTTGCTGTAAGGGTCAAAATCCTCTGCAGTAAAGAGGAAATCCGGCTGAGGACAGTATTTTCCACAGGCAAGACTTACAGGACTTCAGCCAAAGGTTATGCTGTTATCAATGGCCAGAGATGCTGCTCTGGAACACGGGGTGTTTTGGAACATGTGGTTCCCATTTCTACATCAGTCAATCCTCAGTCGTGTGAAAAGTGATCCTAAGAGAGGATCTAGAAACTACTTCTATTTACATCTGAAAATTTGAGGGACAGCAGATCATTCTCACAATTACATTTTACAGGGGATCATATAACTAGTTCACATTTCCATAGTAGGCACAAATTGATACCTCTAAGAGAGTCTGGATGCTCTTACCTGCATTCTATCGCCCCCTGTCTTGGGCTGGCTGTGTCATCAGCCTTCTCCTTCCTCCTTGCGCTACTGAGCAAGGCTAGTGAGCCTTGTCTGCTGAAAACTCCAACTCTCTAACTTCAGCTGGACATGCGATTCTCTTTGGTCCTACACAGCACCACTTGGAGCTTTCATAGCTTCCTCAGATCTCCACAGGCACTCGCCCTTCTCACAGATGACCCTAATTCCTGCATTCCACATAAGATAAAGTTATTCTTGAGGAGTGTCTCCAAATTCTGGTGTCTCCACCTCAAGTTTCTCTATATCTTCAGCCATATAATTCTCCATTCCATCTTGACTCAAAAGAGTAAGTGGAGAAATTAACAAAGGAGAATTAGAGAGCAGAGAGCCAACACAAAGAAAAATCCAAGTCTCCTTAAAAGTCAAGGAGCCACACTTGGCGGTTAAGTGCGCGCGCTCTGATGCTGGCGGCCCGGGTTCGGATCCCGGGCGCGCCCCGAGGCACCACTTCTCCGTCCAACGCGAGGCCGAGTCCCACGTACAGCAACTAGAAGGATGTGAACCTATGACATGCAACTATCTACTGGGGCTTTGGGGGGAAAAAAATGAATAAATAAAATCTTTAAAAAAAAAAAAAAAAAAAAAAGTCAAGGAGCCACAACTCACTCAACAGGTTTTTTTTTTTGAGGAAGATTGGCCCTGAGCTAACATCTGTTGCCAATCTTCCTCTTTTTTTTTTTTTTTCTTCCCAAAGCCCCAGTACATAGTTGTATATCCTAGCTGTAGATCCTTCTAATTCTTCTATGTGGGACGCCACCTCAGCATGACTTGACGAGCAGTGAGTAGGTTCACACCCAGGATCCAAACCTGCGAACCCTGGGCCAACGAAGCCCAACACGCGAACTTAACCACTACGCCACTGGGCTGGCCCCTCAACAGGTTTTTATGAGACCTCATGGAGACCCTGCAATATGCTAGGCTGCCTTAGGACTAAGGGAATATAGCTGACAACACAAGGCCTCTAATTTGATGCAGTGCATAATCTAATGGGGCGGGGGGAGAGATAGGGCTTTCCAACAAGTAACTTCCATACGAAACTGGCAGTAACAGGGGAGTGCCTATAGGGCCAGGGCAGCCAAAAGGGGGTGCTCTGTGGGGAAGGTGCATGCGGAGGCCTGCAAAGCTACAGTGATGTGGAGGCAAAGAACAAAAGCACAGCATCAGAAATGTAAAAAGAAGGAACATAAAATAAACAGCTCCTAGATGATGAGGAACAGAGTCTACAGGTGTTACATCAGAAGGTAGAGAGAAGGAAAAGGGAAAGCAAAAGAGGAGTTGCAATGTGGGAACAGAGTTAGGAGCAAATTACTTTCTCCTGGAATTGGAAATTGAGGTTTTCTGTATAATTCAAGCTCATCCTTTTGAACAGAAATTGATTATTATTTTATTTTAAACTATTTTTAGTTTAGCAATCTCTCTAAAATGCACAGCATGTGTTCCCGCATTGTTCAGGAGAACGCATCAAACCCATACATGCCAAACTTGATTTGTCTGTTCTGGACCAGGACTCACCATGATGATCCACTCGGGCGCTTCGATGTGGTGCACTGACATTCTCAGAGTGCACTTAAGTGTAAGACTGCTGGTTTACTCTCTACCAAACGGAGCCCAAAGCCGTGCTTCTGGAATTCTCCATTTCTGCCTTCAGAAGGCAGCTGTCACCTCTCAGAGCTTCCCCTTGTGACTCCCTCACTTGGGCCCAGACACTGGTGGCCTGTTTCATTCCTGGCTGTCTGGGTGAGGCTCTGAAGGGCAGCCCCCTACCCTGGGAATGCAAAATAGCCAACTTTCTCTCAGTGGCCTCTCTGCCTCCTTCCAGGTCTCATTCCAGGCCTTCCAGCTTCACTCCACAGCGGGGTTCTAGAATTCTGATATCTGGACAACTAATAAAATTATCTCTAAAAACACAGACTCTTCACACCACTTATTTAAGAAGCAGTCAAATAAACCATGTCCCTCGCAGCCTTTACATTTTCCGAAGCATTCCATCCACTCGGTGTGGTCATGAGCTCTTGATTAGCTTGATATTTTTTTTTTTTGTGAGGAAGATCAGCCCTGAGCTAACATCCATGCTAATCCTCCTCTTTTTGCTGAGGAAGACTGGCTCTGAGCTAACATCTATCGCCAATCCTCCTCCTTTTTCTCCCCAAAGCCCCAGTAGATAGTTCTATGTCATAGTTGCACATCCTTCTAGTTGCTGTATGTGGGACGCGGCCTCAGCATGGCCGGACAAGTGGTGCGTCAGTGCGCGCCCGGGATCCGAACCCGGGCCGCCAGTAGCGGAGCGTGCGCACTTAACCGCTAAGCCACGGGGCCGGCCCTAGCTTGATATTTTTTAACGAGGTTTTTCGTGGCTTTCTGAACCTAACACACAGACTTAGTCTTGTTAAAAGGATGATGCTTTTTTATTAATCATCTCCTCCCTGTTAATTATCTCTTAGAACCAAGCTTGCTATTAAAATATCACCGTGGAACTAACTGCAGAACATCTGTTTGTCTGCTTCACACTACAGGAAATACACACCAATGGAAAAGGAGGCCTCTGGTCTAAAATGAAGGGCAGCATGGGGACACAAATCAAATTCTTTCTCTGACAAGAAAGAACAGGAAAGGTGACATCTGTTCCAGTTCACAAGCTCATATCAAGTATCTTGAAAAAAAAATTTTCCACTGGAGCCTTTTATTTAAGTGGAGTTTTCTAGAATCTTAAAAACAGCCACCTTCCCAACCTGAGATGCTATTTTTCTGTCTATCTCTGAATATGACTTTCTTTGCCTTCATCCAAATAAATATACCTGCCCTTGTGATTGACCTATAGGACAGCTCACGTTAGCATTATATTCCACAGGACTCTGTGTTGTCCTCCATTTTCCACGTTCATCTTTCCTCGTCAGGCAGATTATAAGTTATTTGGGGGGTTAGGATCATGCCATATACTCATTCTGCATCCTGAACATGGCTGAACACTGAGCAATAGAAGGTACTCATAAATATATGGGAAATGATTAACTCAATTCATTTCCAAAATATATACCCCCTAAAAATTCACTTCTGTTACCCATATTGGTTTATATGTGGAATAGAAGAAAAATTAAAAATTCAGAGCTAGAAGAGCTCTTTAAAAAAGGGATCTAAACTAGTTCTTAAAAAACATCAACATTATCAGTCATCAGGGAGACGCAAATCAAAACCACACTGAGATACCACCCCACACCCACTAAAACAGCTGTAATCAAAAAGACAGTCAATAACAGGTGCTGGTTAAAATGTGGAGAACATCAGAACGCTTCTACCTTGCTAGTGGGAATGTAAAATGGAATAGCTGCTTTGGAAAACAGTTTGGGAGTTCCTCACAAAGTTAAACATAGAGTTTCCCTATGAGCCACCAATTCTCCTCCTAGGTATATACCCAAGCGAAGTGAAAACATATGGTCACATAAAAACTTGTACACAAATGTTCACAGCAGCATTATTCATAATAGCCAAAAAGTGGAAAGAACCCAAATATCTAACAACTAATGAATGAATAAACAAAATGTGGCATATCCATACAAGAGAATACTCTTCCGCCATAAAAAGAAATGAAGTACTGATACATTCTACAACATGCATGGACTTGGAAAACATTATGCTAAGTGAATGAAGCCAAACACAAAAGGTCACATATTATACGATTCCACTTATGTGAAAGGCCCAGAATAGGCAAATCCATAGAGACAGAAAGTAGATTAGTGGTTGCCAGGGGCTGGAGGGAGGAGGGCATGCTGAGTGACTGCTAATGGAGATGGGGTTTCTTTTTGCGGTGATGAAAGGTTCTGGACTTAGATAGTGGTGATGGTTGCACAACACAGTAAATACACTAAAAGCCACTGAAATGTACAACTTAAAAGGGTGAATTATATCACCTTTTTATTATATGGTATGTGAATTATATCTCAATTACAAAACAACAGTAACAACATGATGAGAAACCTGAAGCCCAGAGAAGCTAAGTTTCTTGTCCAAAGACAAAAGCTCATTAAATAGCATCACCAGAGCCAGATTCCCAGTCTCCCAGCTCCCAATGCAGTACTCTAGGTCCACAACACACTGCTCTCAAAGTTTCAGGACAACCAGTGTAGACTTGAACTAGTCATTTAACAGCTCACACCTCATCAGAAGAGAAAGATGAACTGAATGGTCTCCTCAGTTCCTTCCAGTTGTAAAGCAACCTGAGTCTTCTCACATGGTGAGCATTTCCTGTCTGTTACTGTAGATCAGAGCAGGGGTTCTCAACCAAGGGTGATTATGCCCCCAGGGGACATTTGAGAATGCCTAGAGACATTCTGGTTGTCACAACTGGGGGCAGGGGCTGCTACTAGCACCCAGCAGGTAGAGACAGGGCATGCTGCTCTATGTCTGCAATGCACAGAACGGCCCCCCACAACAAAGAATGACCCAGTGCCAAACGTCAACAGTGATGCCAGTGATAAACCGTGGCGTGGGGTGTGATCCACTCTATTTCTAAGCTTTCCAAGGAAGGTCTGTCCTATAATGACTGAAGCAGCAGTTCTGAGATTACAGAGTGACTGGGAGGCTGGCACCACGCACAAACAGGATAGAGTCATTTTTTACTCCCCATAACAATTCGCTTCCACACAGAGTCGAAAATTCAAATGCCCTCAGGAGACAGGTGGTTAACATAAAGGAATGAAGCCAACCAATTCCTAATAACAGAACTATTATTTCCCTCCTTCCACAAGAAAACTTTCACTGGCTCCCATTCTTCATGAAACATATATAACTCTCTCAATATAATCTTGTGATTTCCCACTTTAGATAGACATAGATGCCAAGAAATATCTTCAATTATAAGAAAAAGAATCACACAAATCAATAACAAATGGCTCAGAGTTAGGAAGACTGTGGGAATGGTGGGGGCGCTGTAGAGACTCCCAGGGTACACCCCAGAAAGGGCCACCACTAATCAGCTTCAACGGATCCCTGCCATGATAGAGTGAGGCACTGCAGTCAAGAGACCTTCAGATGTCTCCAGAAGAGTGGGAAATTCAGATTACGTGTATGTGAGAAAGACATGTCCCAGCATTTAAAATCTTTGCTCAAAAAACTTTTAAAACACTGTGTTGGGGCTGGCCCAGTGGCGTAGTGGTTACGTTCAGCGCATTCCACTTCAGTGGCCCAGGGTTTAAGGGTTTGGATCCCGGGCACAGATCTACATCAAGCCATGCTGTGGCGGCGTCCCATATACAAAACAGAGGAAGCTGGGCAAAGACGTTAGCTCAGGGCCAATATTCCTCATCTAAATAAATAAATAAATAAATAACACTGTGTTAAGTCAATATCAAAGGGGTTTCAGTTTCTGAACCCAGACCCCTGACCTCAAGCCTCCACTAACCCTAATAAACAATGTCAGTTTCAGGTCTTCCCATGGATGCATTCCATTGAACTCAGGACCTATTGTCCAATTATAAGAACAATTTTTTCCTTAATTAAATCCTAATAGTTCGTTTAAAGTTGAAAACTCACAAAGGATCAGAGAATTACTGCTGACAAATTTATATGAAACTCATAATATTATTAATGGCTGCCATTTCATTAAGCTCCAACAACTTTACAAATGGGGACGCTGAGATCCAGAGAAGTTAAAAGACTTGCTAAGCCACCCTGACTTGCCAAGCCACCGTGCTGGTTAGGTTACCAGAACCATAATTCGAACCCAGGTCTTTCTGCTCCTAAAAGCCACATTCTTTCCACATATCACCTTGCTTGTATCACACAAATTTCTTCTATCTACCAAGTTTATGAGGCTCTCTCAGTAAATTACATGTAAAGAATCTGATCTTAGAAAGAGAGATGGCTGACAATGAACGAGGCAAAAAGATCTTGAAACAAGTAAACCCGGCAGTGAAGTGTATGATCAGCGGCTTCCCGGACCCACTCCTGCGGGCCCCTCCTACCTTCCTGTGTGTGTTGATCCCCTTTTCCTTTACACACACAGCGGCTGCCTGCACTCCACAGGCCTTCCTGCTCTCCCCTCCAACCACTAATAGCCCTGACTCCAGCTCCAGCTCAGCTCCTGATTCCCACTTTCTAGTTACTCTTGTATTGAACTCCTACAGAAGGCTGCAATATATGGATAAACTCTTTCCACTCAAAAGGACACTTTAGTTGCAGGGTAAGAAACAGGGAATGATCAGCCCATGGAGAAAATGTCTCCCAGGAACCCAGGATCCAAGATGAAAGAATGAGAGCACGTACTTCCACCACCACCATTTGTCCAGGTAGATCTCATGTTGCCCAAAAGGTCCCAAAAGATTAAATATCTCCGCCCTCGACCCCATCCCTGGGTTCCAGCCACCCGGCCCACATTTCCTTCTCCCATATTACCCTCCCATCCCATCCCACTCTGCTCCCTCGGGTTCAATACATCAAGTCCATTCTACTCAACTTTATCACACACAGCAAGAGAATCACATTTGAAGCAAATCACACGCCTGGTTTCAGGACATCCAACAGTCCCTTCAGAGCATTGCTTATTCTAATTTCTCTTTAATCTCTGATTCCTTCCTCTGGGACACAGCCATTAAGAAAAACGATGGCACAAATCTGGGTGTCTGAACTTTATGGGTTCTATGACAAGGCAAGTTATTCAAAGTTTCTGAGCTTCAGTTTCCTATTCTATTAGAGAGGGGGAGAGGGAGAGAGAATATGAACGGCCACCATGCCGAGGTACTTTAAGGAAGACAAATAAACGCAAGGCCCTAGTACATCCTGTACGTGGTGTGAATGCAGTTGTTATTATAATTATTATTATGAATACTAGCCTTCCAATTCAACCCACAGTGCTTATAGCTTTTATCAATCTCTGCGGAAGCAAGGCCACTGCTTTCACATGCCCTGAGGATACTGTGCCCACAATTACCTGCTCAACAGCTGAGTGGGGACCCCTAGAACTGCTCTTTCGGAGTCCTGCCCCTCCCCCTTTCTTTAGATTGAGCTCACACACTGTTATTCCAGCCTGTTTTCTGGTTCTCATTGGTCTCCGGTCAGGGGCTCTTCCGGTAGGCAGTGGGAGGTGATGAAAAAGTACTGGACACAATCAGAAGATAGGGGTTCGAATCTGGACTCACTGAGCCACGTGATCCTAGGCATGTTACTTAACCACCCTCTACCTCAACATTCTCATCTGTCAAATCAATATAATAAACCACAGTTTGTAGGATCATTGTAACGATTAAATAAGCTGCAGGGAAAATCCTAGCACAAGCTGGGCACAGGTAAACGCTAACTGTTCACTGACCCTTCAGTGCTGCGAGGCTCAGCACAGAGGACAGGCACCTCCTAGAGACCCCACCCCAGTGTGTCTCTCCCTCTCCTGTCTCCAGCACCTGTTTCCACAAAGCCCCCTACCTCTTTACCACCATCCACCTGCCCCCCTGCCACATCTGAAAGCACTCCGCCACCATGTCACAAGCTTCGAGATTCAGTGCTCAGTTTCACCGTCGGGATAATCACTGTCTTTCTGGCAAGTACCACTCATCTTCATTAAACACAGAAATCCTGGCCCTTCTCCACCACCCTTCCCCTAATTTGGGGTGAGACATTCACAGGGGATCTTATCCATCAATTCAACTTGGTATCTCATGTTCCTCTTGCTTCTTACTCAGAGACTCAAAATATTCTACATTCAGTTACAGAAATCTGAAAGCAGAGTCCAAGCGTACAGAGTGCAAGACAGGGCTGGCAAATACGCGGCACAGGCCCTGGTCCTTCCTCCTCCAGTGCCGGAGGAGACACCAACAATCAATCCCACTGTTCTCCAGCTGATCCAGACAAGGATCCGAAAACCCTTCTCCCAGGTCTCCAGGCAGCCACCATCCATCCGTCAGAGCTGTCATTTGGGATGAAATCTACTTGCCAAGTTTGGGAAGCCTTGGATCAAACCAGGACTCGAAAATCATGTACTATGTACAGCAAAGAATAATGCCTATTTGCACAGTAAGCACTGTGTAGGCAGTGAATAAAGATGGTTTAGTTACTCATGCACAACACACTGTGTACCTATAAAATGTTCAAAAACTACAGAAGAACTCTAATTAAGTGGTTTGTTTGGGGAATGACTTCGAATTGTAATGTTCTTATTAATTCAAATTTCAGTAGAAAACTCTCTATACTTAAATTTACTAAAAACTCTAAAATTATACCAGCATGCATCCTTGGCTTAGTAAGTACTATGTACTGTACATAATTTTGTTGATGATTAAAGATCTTACACGATCCAAGGTTATAATTTTTTATTTTTTTATTATTGCTATTACTACTGCTGCTGATGATAATGATGATATAATAAAAACAATGGTTAACACGCACTGAGTACTTACTATGCACCTGTCACTCTGCTAAATGCCTTATTCGGAATACACAGCAATCCTATGCAGGAGGTACCACTACTATCCCACTTTTACAAATGAAGAGACTGAGACTACTTGCCTAAGGCCACGTCCCTCATCAACAGCAGAGCTAGGATTTGGACTCAGCCCCTGCCTTAACCATGAGGCTACGCTGCCCTCCAGTGATAGATAATCCATAGATGAGGCAGAAGTAGGTGCCTGGGTTGAGTATAAGTTGATTCCAGAATTAAATAAATCAGCAAATACTCAACCCAAACACCTACTTTGGGTAGAAAGTAGTTTATTTATCATAAAAGGACAGTGCAACCCAAAACTCCTGTCAATTGGGGACCCAGGCTTATGAAAGTGGCCAATTCCCACTCAAAGCAACTGTCCTAATGAACATAAATACTATAGCAGAGAAAGCAAGCTTCAATCCTCATAGGAATGTCATGAATGAAGACCATACGCCCAGCCCTTGTGCAACCCACAGGAGGAAAACAAACCAACTCAAAAGCTGTGTTGCTTCTGTTGCTTTGGGTTTTTTGTTTTGCTTTGTCTTTAATACAAAAATTGGTACACAGCAATAGCTGCTGACGAACTATATTTGCATTCACCAAATACCACTGAACTCACCTGTCGAGCAAGTCACCTACTTGGGTCTCTTTTACTCTCAGCCCTCCACTCCCAAAGCCACTAGGTCCAAAATGACAAAAGCCATTTCCAGGTTTGGGCCTTCACCGGTAAGAAATGGAAAACGCATCCTGAAGCCCTTAGAACCCTTTGCCCTTGGTGACAGCCAACATTCCATTTCTGGCTTCAGGAGCTCTGAAGCAAAGTTGGCAGAGGGCCCACAAAGGTCCCACAACAAGGCAACCCACCCTGATGTATGGCGTGCCCTGCCCTTCCTCCCTCAGGGGTCAGTTCCAGGAAACCCCTCTTGGGGTTCTGCCAGGTCCCGAGCCAGCCCCAACAAGTCAGGCCCCCTCAAAGCAAGCTGTCAATGGTAATAACAAAGGGAATCAGATCTAGGAGACCAACCAAATTGTTCCAGAGTCTCCCAGGGGCTGCACCAGCCTAAAAAGTACCTATAGGTCTATAGGTGGGGGCCCCCATCTGCTAGCACTTAATTCAGCTTTCAGTCCTTCAGCAAAGCTGTCCTGAGTCCAGAAGGGGAAATATTCAATTAAGTACTTTTCCTAGGTTGAATTCTTTTTTTAGAGTTTGGAAAAAACAATCAAACATGCAAGAAATAACAACACTAACTTTACGTTACCATAGTCCAGTTTCTGAGTAACTAGCCAGTGCAGGCAGATAAACTCAGATTAGCCTATTACGAGGACAGGAGGGAAACCACACTGCCTTATAGTAGACTGCTCAGCTGCAGCTGGTCCAGGCTTCCAGCCTCCAAGTCCACCCCCATTCCCACTTCTCCAGCAAGCCCAACCACCAATCAAAAAATCAGCAAGGACACATACTGATCACTATTGGTCTAGAAAAGACTAAACAGAAAGGTTCAATGACATGTTTTTAAGCTACAACTAGAAAGAGGATCCAAAAAGACAACAGGACATAATCAGAAGTGGAAAATTTCTCTCAAATGTTAATAAACATTTGCAATTTCATAGAAAAAAATAAGTTTTCACTAAATTTCTACTTTGAAAAGCTAAGATCCTTTTTCGCAAAATAGATAAACAATATAATATAAAATTAATCAGAAAAATAACGAATACAGGAACGTGATTGAAATCAGAACAAGCTGAGTTTCCAACTAACACTACAGCTAAAATAAAACCCATGAGAGGAGTTCCTAATGAAAAACTGTTGAAACCTAAAAGGGTCTCCTTCTGAATTTAGAGACTGGAAGGTAACTTTTTAAAAGATTAACATTTACAAGCTGAACTAGCAATTTCTTGATCCCATTTTTTTAAATCTGCATTTCAAAATAAAGTATTTTAAACTTTCATATATAATAATCAGTAAGTCATCCTAAGTTTTATTTTTAAAAGTGAAACATTTGCTAAGAATCTAGACTTTTTCTAGTCTGTCACCATTTCTAACTTTACTAACAAAAAAACAATTCATTTTGGAACTTTTTATAAGTTAAACATGAAAAAAATCTGAAGAAGAAATATTCTTCAGAGTTAGTCTCTCACACTGCCTCCCGTAGAACGGCTGACTTTTTTCACGATAGTTGTTTTCCTTTTCTGTTTTTCATCAAAAAATTGAAAACCAGAAAAAACAAGACGCAAGCAGGGTTACATTCCTGCAGTGTGGAAACCACCTTATACTTCATTATAAATAGTTGTCAAAATTTAGTTTCCTCAAACAGACTGAAATGTTTATTTAAAGTGTCCTAATGCAAATGGATAAAAAGTCCCTAATTTCATAAAGGAGTCCATGCCCTTGAGCATATTTAGATTTACAAGTTTAAAATATTATAGAATGGAAAAAAATATCAAAGTTGGGAAATATTAAAATGAACTAGAAAAACTGAGGTCAGGTCTTCACTTGGGATATTAATAAAAAGTTCCCTTTCTAGCAATAAACCTTATACAATGACTATAATTTCATATAATTCCATATCTAGCTACTGACTTTAAGATTCAAGAAATTTGCCCATAGTCTTTCCAATTAAAGGGGGAAAATTCCATCAATTAGTCTATTTCAACCCTCATCTTGCATGCTGTTATGGGTTGAATTGTGTCCCCCAAAAAGATGATAAAGTCCTAACCCCCAGTACCTATGAGTGTGACCTTATTTGAAAATAGGATCTTTGCAGACGATCAAGTTATGATGAGGTCATTCAGGTGGGCTCAAATTCAATGACTGTGTCCTAATAAAAAGGGCAAATTTGGACACAGACACAAACACACATGTGCTATGTGAACATGAAGACAGATGATACCGTGATATATCTACACGCCAAGGAATGCCCAAGATTGCCAGCAAACCACCAGAAGCTAGGAGAGAGGCATGGAACAGTCTCCCCCACAGCCCTCAGAAGGAAGCAATCCTGCTGACATCTTGATTTCGACTTCCAGCTTCCAGAACTGTGAGACAAATTTCTGTGGTTTAAGCCCCCCAGTATTTGGTACTTTGTTAATGGCAGCCCTAGGAAAAGAATACATACGCCTTCCTCGCCTGACCTTCCCTCACAACCACATCCTTGTCCTTGCACCCCCAACTTATTCTTGCTTCTCCCGATCACTGCTTGTACGCTCCCACCTCTTCCCTAACCTCACTCCACACCTCCCCTGCCAACGCCCTTCGGCACTGTTTCTTGTCAGGGGTACCACTGGTATTTTGGAGGGGGCAGTTCTTATGGGGGACTGTCTGACACACTGCAGGACGTCGAGCTTCCCTAGTACTCTCATTCCCCCAAGAGTGCGACAGTGCCCACAGTGGAGAACTTCTGCTCTAGAAGCTTTGGAGCCACCCCACCAGAGTTTGACTCAGGGTCCCACCATCTACCATGTATGATCTCAACCAAGTCAGTTAACTTCAGCATCTTCATCTGTAAAATGGAAATAAATAACTACCTTGCCAAATGATTCTGAAAATTCAATGAGTTAAGGATTCTAATGAGCCCAGGCTTACCCTCACTAGTTCATTCTGGCATTAGAATCACTTAGGAATTATGCTCAGGTGGTTCTACCTGGTCACATCCTGACTTTGCCTTGGAACTCTTTTCAGAGGCATCTTACACAGCGAAGCTTCACTGAATATACTCTGTGGAGATGCAACTACTTAACTAATCATCGCATATTTAAAATAGCTATAAGTCACGCAAAGCAGTAGGATATGCCTCCTACAGCAGCAAAGAGCGAGACAACTCGGAGCAAAGTTTCTGTGTGTTCCCCTGCCACCCCCACCCCCACTTGAAAACATAGTTGCAGCCCTGGGCAAAGCTCCAGGTTTCCCAACGTCTTTGTATCTTTTGCTCCCAGTGAAGGTCCCTCTCCAACATCCAGGGATACACTGCTAGCTCATTTCACCCTGCCCCAGGGAAACATCCCCCGAGCCAGCATCAGTCCTTCATCGTCCTCGATTAAATGGTGTGCATCCCAAGTCTTCGGGCTGTAGAGAGCACTGATTTGCGCCATGAGGCCAGAGTCTAAGTCTGTTCTGACCATCACATAAACCTAGCACCTAACAGCACATAACAAAGAGCCTGGTACTTAGCAGGCCTGCAATGACTGTTTGATGAGTGCCAGGGTGAATTAAGCCATGAATGAACGCATTGCTAAATGAATGTATGAATGAATACATTCAGGAGTCAGGAGGCCTGGCTTCCATTTAGCCCTCAGCTCTGCAGACTGCCATAAATGCTCTCACGGCACACCACTTAATCTCTACGCCCAAATTTCCTTCCCTGTGAAATTAGGTGGTTGGACGTCACCAGAAAACCTCCTCAGGTTTTCTTCCAGCTCTAACAACTGAGCCCAGGAACTTTAACAGAGAATGAAAGACTTTATTTCCTTTTTGAGAAATTTTAGTCAAAGCAAACGGGGGTAAAGATTTTTCTAAAATCACATACCAGGGCTCTCTCCCTGCCAGAGAGCACCTTGTTCCTGGGGACAAAAGGCTCCAGATAGCATGCAAGTTGCAGATACTGAGGACATCTCTGAGATGCTGAGCACTATGGAGTTCGTCATCGTGGGTTCCTTTCAGGGACTTAGTGTCTACTCTGTCCCCAAAAGAGGTCCATAGGGACCTCCGCCACCTGACCCTCCCTTTCCAGCCTGAACAAGGTGGGCGCGTGTACTCTCTCTCAGGTTCCAAATCTAACTCAATTCCTCTCCTTGCCATCTGCCTAAGGCCCCCACATGCATATTTGATGATTTCTGGCACCTTTCCTCCTTATCTGACACCCTGCAATGCATCCCTCTGCTGCCTATATTATTTCTATCTCTGGTAAGAATGTTGCTGAAAGAGGCATGTGTCCTTGGGCTGTACTTTATCACAGGTGGTTTACCTTTCCTATCTTATCTCCCCACCTGAATTCCTTGAGGACAGAGACCACACCCTCGGTTCTCCTCCAGTTCCCCCAAGACCAAGGACAGAGCCGAGCAAGTAGCAGACCCTTACAAGATACTTGATGAATGAATAAAACAATGCATGAATGAAATAACTGATTTCAATGTTTTTAAATTAATAAGTCATATTAATATATTTCCCGAATAAAGTTACCAAGACCTCCTCTTTTGGGTACACAACCAGAATAAATTAAATTTTAAAATGATACTTCTATGAAGATATTATTTTCTTAGGACTGAACTAAAATGTCCTTCACTACAGCATCATTATCAGCTGCATAAGAAATCTGATTTTCAGGTATCCGTAGCATAATAATGTGGCATCACTTTTATTTCCCAGTAAAAGCAGATTTGCGCTGGATCTGGGGAGGATAAGAGGGCAATAATCACCCCTTGGTGTGAACCAGTCCAACTACCACTGTTACCTGCTGAAGCTGGAGAGTTCAGGGAAGTCAGAACAAGATATGAAGATTTTCTCTAAATGGATTGTGTAATTTTACTGCTGATTGGGGCAGGGCATCTTTTTGGAAATTTCTGGGACTTACTTAGCTAAGTCTAATTCTAGTCACATTTCTTCCTTGTGGTTTAATCAACTTAAGCTAAAACCAAACCAACTTGGGAATCAAATTATTTGTTCTCCCACGCACTTGCTGGTCATGGTTGGTCACCGAATAAAACAGCACCAACGGTCAATGCAACACTGCTGGAGGGAAGACACTGTGGCCCCGCCACCAAAGCTTAATATAGCTTAATGCTATATTATATTATAAGGCCCATTAGCCTCCCCAGCCAAAGAGCTGATCTAAACAACTTCGTTATCTCCCAGAAATCATTATACTTGCATTATAAGCATAAACTTAACATCTCCAAAAGTATCGATGTTACATAATTACAGAAAAACTGTGTACTGGTAAAGGAGATAATACTACAACTGGAGAGACTCAGTGGCTAGAGACTGTCTGAGACTGAAAAGATTGGGTCCATTAAAATAGATAATTAATGCTTATGGGCTGGACGGTATGTCATAACAAAGCATGTCTTCCAGCTTAAATCAAATCACGTCAGAACACATGCTACCAAGTGGGGCAGTGGGGGGACCTGAGACATCACAGTAAAACACAGAAGGAAAAGAAAAAATTCACTCTGAGGCTCATATGTATACTGTTAAAGTGAAAGAAGCTATTATGAGGATTTACCCACATTTCCCCAGCTGATGAAGGGAAAGCATTTTAAAGCAGAGTGCGCTTCTCAGTTATTCATCACAACCCTTCATTCTACAGGAGAGAAACTCAGCAGAGAGGGAGCACCTTATCTAAGCTTACACCACCAGCCACAGGCCGCATTAAAACTTAGGTCTCTTAAGTCCAGCTTCATGTGCAAAACACACAGTATGAAATTTAAAAATTAAAAAGGCACACAGCAGGCAGGCAATAAATATTTGTTAATGGAATTGAGGAAACAGAGATGCAGGGTTCCAGAACTATCTTGCTATTACTACCTCCTGACAGGATAAGCCAAGTAACTACCTTAAGTTTTCACTTTGACTTGTCCAACATAGCCTAGGCTTCTTAATACTATAAAGCATCCTCTCCCCAATCAACAGCATGCTATTGGAACAATTACCGACGCATGCAGGTTGGTGGTGAAACCAAACGCTGTGCAGCATTCCTATGAAGGAGCGCATTTGAAAAACTCTGCCTACGAAACAGGAGGGTTTCCACACACATGAAGTGTAGCTCCGGGGAGAAATCTACAAAAGGCAGGTATGACTAAGCAACCACAAATACGTAGAAACCCCGAACTATCAGGGGTCTGGGGACCAGTGCAGCCTGCAAATAAAGATAAGCTGGAGTTTCCCATCTATCGTTTTAATGCAAAAGGGAGTCTTTTTTATACTATAATTTCTTTTTAAATAAAAAGCCTCAAAGGTTTATAAGAATTTGCAAACAATATTTTATTCCATCTTCCATTCCACCTGCTTCAGAAACAAATTTTGGGACAATCTGGTTGAGGTGCTGGACAGAAAACTGGCAAGACCAAATTTTAAGCAACCGATATTGCACTTTTTGATGTATTTGATTATCTATGTCATGAAAGAGCCTCTTAAATCTATAATTTAACTTAGCTAAGGAAAACAAATCTTAATAATCATGTAAAACATATTGCTACGTTATCTTAGTGGGCTATCAAGTGTACTACTGAATTTTTTCTTAGCGTCTGACATCTAGCTATTTAACTTCTCTTCCTCCTAAAAAAAAAATTTCAGGAATATCGACCAGACAAAACAGATTAACATAATTAGACCACAATTTATACATCCCCAAGAAGAAAATGACCACAGCATTACAAGGGGAAAGAAACCCAACACACCCACTTACATGAAAACATAAAAACATTTATAGCACCCCAGGCAAAAAGATGACAAAACAAACAAAAAACGCTGCACGACAGGACAAACCTGGTATACTGTTCTCTTTGCGCAGGTACAAAACTAAAGAAATACACTTGGTGGCGGGGAACGGAGAGTGGAGAGCAATTCCCACTTCAACTTGTTTCATTCAAGAGCTAGGTTAGCAAACCAAGCAGCTGAAAGAGCTCCCGTACAAAACATAACCAAGCTGAACGTCCCAAATCGAGAAGAACTAACGCCAAGGGGAGCGGGACCCCCGAAACCCTCGGACCACCCCTTCCCTAAATTCCTGAGCCACCCAACTGGAGCGGGGGGCTTCGCGCGGACTCCATTTTCCCGCCGCGCCGTGCCCCTCTCAGGCCGCGAGGGTGGGCGAACGGGGGAGCCCGGGTCCCCCACCCACCTCTGCTGCCCGCCCTGTTCATTGTTGTCCCGGGGTGATGGATCACCTGCGGGCGCTGGCTCCCGCGGCCGGACGCGCCGCCGCCGGGACGCGCAGAGCCGAGCGCCGCGCGCCCCCGCAGGACCGCACCGCGCCCCCACCCGCAGACGCGCCCCCGGCCCGCCGGCGGTCCCCGCAGTGCTCACCGCCACGAAACCCGAGGAGGAGGCGATGAACACGCGGATGACCATCCTCCCGCCGGCCGGACCGTGTGCCTCCGTGGGGCTCCGGGCTGGCGCGGGCGCGGACGCAACACTGGGCTACAAGCCGCCGCCGCCGCGGGGCAGAGCGCTCCGGTGGGAGGACCGCGGGGACCGGGCTCCCTGCCGCCGGGTCCGCAGATAAAAGCCCGGAGCCTCCCGGCCGCCGGCCGCGGGGGGGGGCGGAGGGGAGGGAGCTGGCTGCGGGGCATGCCGGGAGTCGTAGTCTCGGGCTCTCCCCGGGCGGCCGGTGGACCGAGCTCCTGCCAGCCCCCGCTCACTGCGCTCAGTCCTGCACGCGCGCAGGTGGCTGGAGCGCACCCCGAGTCCGGGAGAGGCCGTGACCGGGGCTGGAGGGGGCGAGGATCCCAGCGAGACGAGGACAAAGAAAAGTGGGCAAAAGGGCTTGCTTGGTTCAAAGTCCAAGCTTGGGTTCTGTGTTGTGGTTTACTGGTTTGGAGCATCCCCCCACCGCGCTCCGAGACGTCAGCGGACGCGAGCGTGCCGCGGGGACCCACTGTTTCGGGGGCGCCCAGGGACGAGGGGGCTGCGGTGGGGGCGGCGGGGCTGGGCGCTCCTCTGTTTGCCCGGCGGCTCTGGCGACTGCAGAAAAGTGATTCTTTTAGGTGAATGAGAGGTTTTCTGTTTCTGTAGACGCTGAAAATTAGAAATCAGATGAGAGCACAACCGATATTTTATTTTTCTTAGCAAAACTGTAATTGTAGTAGAAAAAATAAATACCAGGCGAAATTAGAATCCTTCTATCAACATTGGGAATCAGGACCCCACCCCCACCCCCCTACCCCACACAATGGCTTCGCTTCTGTGCACTTAATATTTACAGTTGAGCCAAATCTGTGCCTTTTTCAGACCTGCTGCACATTCCAGCGCAGTCTCCCAGGAGGATGCTGTTAGATAAAAAGCTTTTATGTAGTTGCTAATAGTTTAGGAATAGTTCCTTAGCAAGTATTTTCTGTTTCACAAAAGCGCAGCCTCTCACAGTGTCTGGAAATGAACCAGTTTTACCCACAGCACTGTATTTACTTTCTTCCTTTCAGCGGGGGAGGTTAGCAGAGTTCTGGGAACAATGTTAATTAACAGTTCTAGAAAGAAATTAGATGATGAGGTCTCTGGCTCTTTGGTAAATTTCTTTGGTAAATTTCTTGCACAAATACTAATTGTTTTGGAACATTTGTTTTTTAGAGCAATTTTGAATACTTCAAGTTTACAACCTTTCTATTACTTGTCTTAAGTCATTTCTGTAGTATTCCTTTTTAATTTAGTACAATAACAGAAGATACAATCCTAATGGGGATTTGTTTCTTCTTAGTATTCAACAATTTTAAATATAAATTTTGCTGTAGTTAATATCTCTCTGCACATGTACTTTAATTTGGCTACCATAAACGTGGAAATGAATGTTTATAAAATTTAAAATAATTTTATTAAAGGTAGATACTATATTTCTTATGTAAATGTAGCTTTATAAAAGTCAGCATTTTCTTCAGTTGGGAATTATTCAGCTTTGAAGATAAGGTTAAATTCAACAAATATGAACTCAGAGCATATTCTCTGAAAGGTCGGGAGTGGATGAGGAGTTAAATAAGTCATTTCCTCAGTTAGCAGAGCACCTATTGTCTGCAAAAGAAAAAGACAGGTACAGAAATAGAGACAGAACAAGACACACTGTGCCCATGGAGTGTTGTGTGGATAGAAAGGAAAGAGACAGAAAGGGTGCCCTTTTAGAAGAGACTTTAAAGATGAGTAGAATTTCTGCTGGCAGATAGGGGGGATGCCAGGTTAGAATATATAGAGTGTGTGAGAACTGCAAGGAGTTGGTTTTGCTTCAGAAAGGGATATGAGGGGACCAATAGGGATTTGTGCGTTTGAATGAATGCCACATGGGACTCACACTGGGTTGTTTGCCCAGCTCCTTGCCCTTTTCTGGAATCTGTTCCTTGCTCTGACCCAAGAGGTTGTAGGAGTGGTATCCCGAAGCCCTGTTCATACAGCAAGACCCAGACCCCTGGCCACGTTGGATTGGCGTAATGGTGAGCCCTGACCCAGGTAAGGCCAGGCAACATCCCTGCCCTAAGGATCTGTAAATAGGACTGGGAAAGAGAGAGCGAGCTTGAACTTTAACTTGTGACATGAAAGCTCAGAGCTTTCAGAAGCCATGTTCCAACATGAGAACCAGAGAAGCTGAAGAAGCTAGTCAGGAGCAAGAGAGCAACAAAGCAGACGTGGAGGGTGACAGATGAGTTTCAGAAAGTTCTGATAATGCTTTAGTCCACAGATGCTAAAACTATGACCTGTGTGTGGAATCCAGCTAGTTGTCTGTTTTATAAATAAAGTTTTATTGGAACACATTCCTTTTCATATTGTCTATGGCAGAGTGACAGAAACCATATGGCCCTCAAAGCCTAATACATTTATTATCAGGTCCTTTACAGAAAAAGTTTGCCAATCCCTGTTTATGATTCAACCTGTTGCTATAACCCTGCTCTTGAGGCCTGTGTAACATCCCTGTATCTATATCATAAATTCCTCATTCCTCACTCACTTACAACAGAAACATAAGTAGATTTCTGTTTTATGCAACCAAAAGCACCCTGAGAAGTTTGTACTTAATTTGTGAGGATTCTGAGGAAGAGAAGGATATGATCAGAACTATGATCATAGATGGTAATGGTTAGCTCTGTTTTTTCCACCCTGAAAAAGTTTATCTCTAGAGCTTATATGTAGGACAAAGTGTTAGCAGTCCGGGAACCCACATGGCCGGTACAGAGTTGAGACCCGCGTCAGTAGACAAAGGGGAAGAGTGACTGAGAATAGGAAGCAATCTGGGATATAAGCTAGCTGTCCAAGATCATCACCAGGGTATCAGCCCACAGAGAGGATTAGATGCCCATCTGACAAGTAAAGTCTGCAGATAAAGCAGGCAGCTGAAACTTAAAGACAGAACTCAGAAAGCTGAGTAGGTCATTAGGCTTTAGGGAAGTTGCTCCTGCTTTGCCTAAGACTTGATCCCCTTTCCAAGTCATTCCTATGAAAAAGAAAGTGTTCTAATAAAACTTTATTTACAAAACAGACAACCAGCTGGATTTGACACACAGGTCATAGTTTTGGGACCCCTGGACTAAAGCATTACTCCATCTGGCTAGAGTGTCAGTTTTTCCCTCAGCTTTATTGAGATATAATGGATATATAACATTGTGTAAATTTAAAGTGTACAACATGATGATTGGATATATGGATATATTGTGAAATGATCATCATAATAAGATTAGTTAACAGGCTACAGTGTTTTAAAGCAGGGGTTCTTAACCTTTAGCAATCTAATAAACTCTATGGACCCTTTCTCAAAAACAAAATGTTTCTAAATACAGAAAATAGAAGAGACAAGATTACAGAGGAAACTACTTATATTACAATATTACAAAACAGTTATCAAAATATTAAAATTTTGATATGGTATTATGTACACTTCTTTATTAATGCATTAAATATCAAGATTTAGTAGTGGGTTAAATAGCCACCATGATTTTGAAATATAATGGGAAAAAATAAAATTTTGAGACATTTGCAACAGTTAGGAAATATTAAACTACCCGTGATTTCTATTGGTAACAAGGTCACAAATGTTTGCTGCTAATACGGTGGTTTGTTGCCTACAGTCATAATTGAAGGAATTGGCACATTTTGGGTAGAGTTTAGTGAAGATATAAAGATGTTATTTTTTTCTTATTCATGAAGTTCCTAAATTCTATCCACGGTTCCCTTGGGGGGTGTGGGGTGTGTGTGCCCAAGAACCCCAGGTTAAGAAACTGTGGTGTCTGACTATATCCAAATCTGTAAAAGCCTATGAATTTGTCTAAGAAGAAAGTATAGAAACAGACAAGAAGCAGCCACGAAGAGTCCCTTGGAGAACTCCTACATTTAAGAATTGGAAGGAGAACAAGGAATTTAAGAGTGGAAAAGCAATCAGAAAAGTACAAAACCAGAAGAGTACAGTAGGCAGAACCCGAGAGGAGAGTTTCAAATTACAGGAAGAAGAGACTAGCAAGCACGTTACTCAGCATGGAAGCCAAGAAAGATACTAGTGAAAATGGAGGCTTCGAGTTTGTTTGTTAGGCAGCTTGAGTTAGGGCACTTAGGACCTTGGGCAAATTTTGTCACCTCTCTAAGCCTCGGTTTTCATGTCTAGAAAATGAGTATAAATAATGGTTGTCACTCAAGATTGTTATGAGGATTAATTACGCTTAGGATATTGTCTCAGTTATGCCTTATAGTATCTGTCAACCCACAGCCCTTCTGAAGGATACTCCCACTCTACCTGGTTACAGATGTTTGGACCACATCTGTGTACTTCCCCCAGTGTGAACTATTGCAGCTTGAAAGTAATTTATGACGTATATGACCAGGCTTGAAAATACATGTTGGTCCTCTTTCAGGAATTTACAGTTGGAAAATTGAAAGATGAAGGCAGTTAGCAGTAGGAGTATAAAGGAAGATGCTGTGAGGGGAGTGGGGTGGGGATGAGAAGCTTTGAGCAAGTTGAGGCAATGAGGGAACAGAAATGAAGAATAAGAAGAGGAAGGCAATCTGTGACAAGATGAGAATGGAGCCACAATGGAGTGAAAAGCAGAGACACTAACAAGGGGGCTGCCAGCGTCTTCCTTCCAGTCTCGGTTTCCGGGAGTCCAGGTCTGCCACAGTGCCTGCCCTTGGATTGCTATTTCATAGCCCCCGTCTTTTGTCTTGAGCTAGTTTGAGCGGGTCTCTCTTCCTGGCAGCTGTCCAATCCTTCCCAGATAGTAAGTCATGATCCTGCAGGGATCAGGCAGGGAACATAAATGAGAGAGGTGAGGAGGTCCAAGTGCACAAGCATTCACCGTGGGGACTGTAGCAAACTGGACAGCACGTCTCAAAAACTCGGATTTCTGTCTGAAATATTCTGACTTTTCAGTGTCGACTTAATTTTTAAAAACTGAGCCGACTAAGCCAAAACCATCTGCAAGTCCTGTTCAGCCCTCTGGTTCTCCTGGTTTCTCCCTCCAAGGTAAATAAAGCGCTGAGTTTGGCGCCCAGTAAATCCACAAGCAGCACTGGGTGTTGTTGTAATGATGGTTTATTGTCGTTGCTGACCTTTGTGAGAGCACTTCCAGCAGAAGCCAGGTTGCAGCGGCTTGAGGACTGACGGCTGACAAGGCGGTAGAAGCGACCATAGAGTTCTCCAACTGGAAGTTGCGGAGTGATACGAGGGACAAGTGAGGACAGAAGCTTGAAGGGGAGTCAGGGAACATGACCATTCCTCATGAAGGTTTATCCACAGATTAAATAAAGAGCTCTTTTAAACAGAATGGAGTCTCACCTGTCCAGATTTTATTTTTAGAATGGAATTGAATCTGATTAATAATTCTGCTCTGTCAGGGCGGCCCTGTTCTTAACAGCACTTAATCCAACACTGTCTAGCTCCCCGAGGATTTAACTTTTTAAGGAGCTTCAGTCACCACACCACCGTGCCTGTCACAATCTCTGCTGTGCTCAAGGCAGTTGCTCCTCTGAAAGCTGAGCTGGCACGTTTGGCTGTTACGGGGCGACAGATTTGTGGGCAAGGAGGTGATAAGCCAAAGGGCAGAGGTCGGTCAGAATGGTTAAGAAATGGGCCTCCAAACCAGATTAATGTCACAAGTGTGTGACCTTCCTTAGGCGGTTTACTTAACTTGCTGATACATCATCTTCCTCCCTGCTGTTGGGGGCTTAGTGGAGAAGATGCATGTAAAGTATTCCTTCACGCAGTGCCTGGGATGGAGTTAGGATTCAGTAAGTATTAGCTATTATTAATCATGCAAAGTAAATCAGGGAATGGTTTTCTATAAATAAATTTATATGCATAAAGCATATAAATCCCATAAATATTTGTTTCATGTCTGTGATTTTAAATTTCTAAATGACAAGGATCTGGTTTGTGTAAGCCACTTTGTACAGTGCCATGTTCCATTAAAGTACTTAACAAAATCTTTTTGATGTTAATGAAGGTTAGAGGCCATACTTAAGATGAAAGGAATGTTAGTGAAATGAAGCAGCATTCAAGTCAAGTAATGCAGCCTGGCTTTCCTAAGAGAATCCATCCACTGGTGGCCCATTCTGTCTGTTCTGAATGAAATAAAATCTGAGTTAACAGGAACCATACTAACCTAGCCCTGATTTGGATGGAACTTGCAGCACTCATGTTTAAGGACAGGAGGCAGAGCATAAAGTAAGGAATTAGGCTTGAAACCAACATTCAGGACACATTCTTAAATCAGTTCACACTGAACCCTACCAATAGGTTTCCCTATCCTCTCTGATGGGAGAAGACACTTGCATTTCCCCCTTGCCTTATTCCCACTAGAAAATGAAAAAAGTTATGAGAAGAGAGGTGAATGGCACAAGCCACCATCTTGGAGCTGTAACAATGAGGCTTTGAGATCTGCTGGTAGCCACAGGAAGACTAAACCCTGGTGTGCAGTTCTCTTGCAGTTACAGTCACTCTGTGTGCAGGTGCTATGCTAGGTGCTGGGGACTCAGCGGTAAATCAAACACTGTCCCTGCTTTCATGGAGATTATGGCTGACTGGAGAAGATGAAAACTGAAGAGGAGTATGCTGGGTGCTTGAAGAAAGAGACTATATTTTGTTGTTTAGTTTTTTAATATCGTAGGACTCTCCTAATTAACTTTTTGTGGGAGATAGATGATAGATAGGCAGGCAGACAGACAGACATAGATATATATATAAAATCTCCCCCCACCCCCCGATTATATTCTAGGTCAGGAGATGATATCACCATAACAAAATAAAGGTTAAAGTTGAGATTTCTTAAATAGTTCTACTCAACACAACTCAGAGGAACTTCCAATACTCTACAATATTTTGGTTATTAGTTTAACTGCTTTGTGAATGATTACTGTACCTCAATAAACAAAAATTTACATTTAGGTTATTGTTGAATTCTGAAACTATTTTGATTCCTCATGAATACATTGCTAATGAGTTTTCAGATCATTATAATTTCCCACTATGCTAGGTATAAAGACCATTTAGAATAATTGCAGGGCCGGCCCTGTGGCTTAGCGGTTAAGTGCACGTGCTCCGCTGCTGGCAGCCCAGGTTCTGATCCCGGGCATGCACTGACGCACCACTTCTCCTGCCATGCTGAGGCCGAGTCCCACATACAGCAACTAGAAGGTTGTGCAGCTATGACATACAACTGTCTATTGGGGCTTTGGGGGAATAAATAAATAAATAAAATTATAAAAAAAAACACGTTATTAGAATAATTGCAACAGATGAAGTATAAGAAAATATTTATGTATAGCTACAATCAGAGAAAATTGAAAAGTCAGGTTAAACAAACATAAGGTGTTAATTATTGTTGTAGCAATTATTTTTATGATTGTTTTTCCCATGATTTTGAAGGGCCTGCTGAAGGGAAATTATGACATTTGCTTTTAGTACTTTCTCATACACTAAGCCATAATGATTTTGAAAAAAACAATGATCTTTACCTTTATTTATTTATTTATTTTTTTGTGAGGAAGACTAGCCCTGAGCTAACATCCAATGCCAATCCTCCTCTTTTTTTTTTTTTGCTGAGGAAGACTGGCCCTGGGCTAACATCCATGCCCATCTTCCTCTACTTTATATGGGACGCTGCCACAGCATGGCTTGATAAACGGTGTGTGGGTGCGCACCTGGGATCTGAACCTGCAAACCCCGCGTCACCACAGTGGAGCACATGCACTTAACCGCTGTGCCACTAGGCCAGCCCTAGATCTTTACCTTTACATTCCTCGGTTTTTCCTAAATTTAAATACCTTTAAATTTCCTAAAAGTAAAATCAAAGGACTTGAAAAATATAGAGCACTCTAACGTTAGTACCACATTTTTATCTCGGTTCTTTGCATCCATCTCTCTCTCCAATTCATTGAGAGGCAACTTAAATTGCAGATATTACTCTACTTGGGTCTCCACTGCAATGAGAGCCTTTGTGTTTAAAGAGCATCTTTCAAGAGGGAAAGCATTTTTGCATCAAGTGGAATTCCATTTAACACTCATGTCAGGGAGCAAGGCTTCCATCATGAATGCAACTCACCATACTCAGAAGCCATGACCTGGCCCAGATATCACTAAGTTTATGACAAAATGAAACACTTAATAATGGATTTCTAGTCCTTCCAGTCTTAATTGCTCCCTGGTTATAAACCATACATATTTGAAAAATTCATTAAATTCTTCTTGACCCAAGAACAACGTAGTGAAATGCCTTATTTTACTTTAACCACAGTTTACATTTGCCCAGCTTTTTAAAGCCCAATTGTTCAGTCCAATTCATTTGTTGAACATCTGCTCTCTATCAATAACACCAAACTTCCTCTCTTCAGCAATTTGCATTTCTTTAAATTTTTAATAATTACTAAGAAATCATCTCTCAAGATCAGAAAAATATTAATATGTCCTTGTAATTCCTGAGAAGCCTATGACTTTGATAGCTGTTCAACAGAGGGGGTATTATCCAATTTCAATTCCATACCACAAGCATTTGTCAAGTTGCTACTATGCACTAGGCACTCTGCTAGATGGTGGAATATGAAGATTAATAAAGTAGAGAGCGTGTGTCGGGGGTGGAATGAAACAGTTTTAGCAAAGACTCAAGTTCAACAAACAAAGGTCACTGAGTGAGTGGTTGTGGGAGAACAATGCAGAGACATGGAATATGGGTCCTTTGAAAGAAATCTTTGTAGTATGATGTAAAGTTTACTTGCAATTTGTATCATTATCATTCCCGTTTTAGATAGTAAAGTACAATAATATTTTAGGTAGCTAAAATCTCATCAGGGTCTATTTTCCTCTAACTTGTTACGTTTTGCCCTTGTTCCTCCGTTAGGAGTAACAACTGTACTCGGAGTCAAGGATGAGGGCAGGAGGTGCTGCAGGAGAGGATTCTGCAGTACTGAATAGCAACCTATCAGCCTAAAACAGAGGGCTTCCTGTGTCCAAAATCCGCTTCTATTCCTGAATCAGTTGATACACATGCAGCTGCAAGTTTGGCCAAACCTGACAAATTTCCAGCAGCCATAGTGACATTTGGTTGTTTCACATAACGAGAAGAGGGCAGGGAGGTGACTCCAGGTTTATTGTAGCTGCAACAATGTCCTCAAAGCCCAGGACACTTTCCACTTTCCATTCTGCCATCCTCAGCATAATGACGATTCCTTGGGCTTGTTGTCTCATGGTGGCTGCCATGATGGCTGCCACAGTCGCAACTATGGCATCTTCATACCATCATCCCAAGTAGGAAGAAAGAAGAGGTCAACAAGAAAATATGCTTTCCTTTCATCATGGAGCAAAAGCTTTCCCAGAAGCCCCCTAGCAGACTTCTCCTTAAACCTCATTGGTCAGAACTGGGTCACATGGCCAACCGCAAGGGAGGCTGGGAAAATGTATATCAGGAAAAAGAATGAGAGAGCCAAGATGGGTTTAACTCTATCATTCATGCCCTAGGACTGGGGTGGAGGGTGGGCATATTGCCGACCCAAACCACTGGGCTTCTGCTAGCAAGAAAGACAATCAACAGTGACTGCTACAGTCATGTGCTTAGTGTGACCTTGGGTCAATTGCTTAGCATCTATGCCTCAGTTTCCACATCAGTAAAAATGACATAATAATAAAACCTAATTCCTAGGCTTGGAGTGAGAATTAAATGACATAATCCATGCCAAGTGCTTGGAGAACAGGCTGGTACGTGGTAAGCACTCGTAAATATTAGCTACTAATAAAAAGAGGCACTATATTTCCCAAAGTGCTTAATTTACAATGAAATTCCTCAGATTCCCTGGACTGCACCATGTGCAGGAGATACAGAACTGGAAAACATGCCTTCCAACCCTCAGAGGAGAGTTCCTTCCACCAGACCTATATCTGTGACATGGTTTCGACTCCTTCTATTCTTTTCCTGCGATATCCCCCCATTCCTCTTTCTTTCTCCCATTCTCTTCTCTCCCTCTTCCCCACTTTTGGTCACGTCTATTCTCCCATCTTCTTTTCCCATACATGTTCCTTTTCCTTCTCATAATTCCCTCCCTTTCCTTTCAGGACAGAAATTTTCATTGCTTCACCCTGCTCCTGACTTCAAGGGTAAAAAGACTGATGACCCTCACATAGGACTCTTCAGATTCCTATGAGACAGTTATCCTGCAAGGACTAATAGGTGATATATTCAAAAGTAGGTTAATCTATTCTGCATGTGCTAAAGCATAAATAATTCACAAGCCAGGCGGTAGTCACGCACCCAGCATGCGTGGATTAGACGGCAAACACTCCTCATTGCGTTAGTTTCTTTTTGCCATATCACTCTCAGGAAGGTCAGAAGAAAATCATTTTAGGGAAAGGCAAAAACCTTTTAATTTAACCAAATTGGTTTATCCACTTTTTTTCTTTTTTTTTTTTAGAGTAGGGCAGAAATAGGACAAATAACTTAAGAAATGAACTTTTAACGAATAGATTTGCAAAAGAATTAATCAGCAAAAAAGATCATTTGTTTACGGGCCGGCCTGGTGGCATAGCGATTAAATGCATCCGCTCCGCTTCAGCAGCCCGAGGGCTCACAGGTTTGGATCCCGGCAGCGCACGGACTCGCCGCTTGTCAGGCCATGCTGTGGCAGCGTCCCATATAAAGTAGAGGAAGGTGGGCACAGATGTTAGCCCAGGGCCAGTCTTCCTCAGCAAAAAGAGAAGGATTGGCATCGGATGTTAGCTCAGAGCTGATCTCCCTCACACACACAAAAAAACTCAACAATAAAAAAATTTTAAAAAGAACATTTGTTTATCATCTCAAAAAAATGGCAGAATCTGGTTCCTGTGAGATTGATGAATGGAACACAGCAGAAAAAGTAAACTAGAGATTGTGTGTGTTACTAGAGAGCTTTGGAGATGAGCAGGGAAAAAAGTCAGCATAAAAAGAATTCACATACTATATATTTAAAGCTATTCTGAGAAATCTGAAACATTTAGTTTTGAAAATGAAACCTCCAGCTTCAACCTACCTAATACGTAGACACAAGCACAGGGAAAGAGGCAAAATGAGGAGGCAAAAGAATACATTCCAAGTAAGGGAACAGGACAAAACCCCAGAAAAGGAACTAAGTGAAACAGAAATGAGCAACCTACCTGACAGAGAGTTCAAACTATGAGTGTTAGGGATGCTCACTGATCTGGGGAGAAGAATAGATGAACTCAGTGAGAATGTCAACAAAGAAATGGAAGATATAAAAAAGAACCAATCAGAAATGAAGAATACAATACTGGAAATGAAAAATTCATTAGAGGGACTCAAAAGCAGAGTAGAGGATACAGAAGAACGGATCTGTGAGCTGGACGAAAGACTAGAAGAAATTACCCAAGGTGAACAGGTAAAAGAGAAAAGAATTAAAAAGAGTGAGGACAGTCTAAGGGACCTCTGGGACAACATCAAGCACACTAACATCCGTGTTATAGGTGTCCCAGAAGGAGAAGAGCGAAACAAGGGGGCAGAGAATCTATTTCAAGAAATAATAGATGAAAACTTCCCTAACCTAAGGAAGGAAACAGACATCCAGGTACAGGAATCACAGAGAGCCCCAAACAAGATAAACCCAAAGAGGCCCACACCAAGACACATCATAATCAAAATGTCCAGAATTAAAGATAAAGAGAGAATCCTAAAAGCCGCAAGAGAATGTCAAGTTACATACAAAGGAAACCCCATAAGGCTATCAGCTGACTTCTCAGCAGAAACCTTACAGGCTAGAAGAGAATGGCACAATATATTTAAAGTGCTAAAAGGAAAAAACTTACAGCCAAGAATACTCTACCCAGCAAGGTTATCATTCAAAATGGAAGGAGAGATCAAAATTTTCCCAGATAAGCAAAAGTTAGAGGAGTTTGTCACCAAGAAACCAATGCTACAAGAAATGTTAAAGGGACTGATTTAAGGGGAAAAGAGAAGACCACAAATAGGAAAAAATATCTATTTCCATGATTAGAACGTAATGGATACAAATACACAAAAAAGAGGTTAGATATGATATCAAAAACATAAAAGGAGGGAGGAGGGGAGTTAAGAGTACAGCTTTCAGACAGAGATCAAACTAAAGTGACCATCAATTCTGTATAGAAGAAGAAAGGAACAGAGAAGGACTACTAAAGCACTGAGAAAAAAAAAAAAAGTTAAAAAATGGCAGTAAGTACATACTTATCAATAGCTACTTTAAACGTCAATGGACTAAATGCTCCAATTAAAAGGCGTAGGGTGGCTGACTGGATAAAAAAACAAGACCCATATATATGCTGCATACAAGAGACACACTTCAGACCTAAAGACACTCACAAACTGAAAGTGAAGGGATGGAAAAAGATACTCCATGCAAATGGCAATGAAAAGAAAGCTGGGGTAGCAGTACCCATATCAGACAAAATAGACTTTAAAACAAAAACTGTAAAAAGAGACAAAGAAGGGCATTACATAATGATCAAGGGAACAATCCAACAAGAGGATACAACACTTGTAAATATCTACCCACCCAATGTAGGTGCACCTAAATATATAAAGCGATTATTAACAGACGTAAAAACAGAAATAGACAGTAACACAATAATAGTAGGGGACTTTAACACTCCACTTACACCAACGGATAGATCATCCAAACAGAAGATCAATAAGGAAACATTGGCCTTAAACGACACACTAGAACAGATGGACCTAGTAGATATACACAGAGCATTCCATCCAAAAACCAAAGAATACACGTTCTTTTCAAATGCACATGGAACATTCTCCAGGAGTGATCACATATTAGGCCACAAAACAAGTCTCCATAAATTTAAGAAGATTGAAATAATACCAAGCATCTTTTCTGACCACAACGGTATGAAACTAGAAATCAACTATAGGAAGAAAATCAGAAAAGCCACAAATACGTGGAGATTAAACAAAATGCTACTGAACAACGATTGGGTTAATGAAGAAATCAAAGAAGAAATCAAAAAATACCTGGAGACAAATGAAAATGAAAATACGACATGCCAGAATTTATGGGATACAGCAAAAGCGGTTCTAAGAGGGAAGTTTATAGCCATACAGGCCTATCTCAACAAACAAGAAAAATCTCAAATAAACAATCTAACAATGCACCTAAAGGAACTGGAAAAAGAAGAACAAACCAAGCCCAAAATCAGTAGAAGAAGGGAAATAATAGAAATCAGAGCAGAAATAAATGAAATAGAGACCAAAAAAACAATAGAAAAAATTAATAAAACCAAGAGCTGGTTCTTTGAAAAGGTCAACAAAATTGACAAATCTTTAGCTAGACTCACCAAGAAAAAAAGAGAGAAGGCACAAATGAGTAAAATCAGAAATGAAAGAGGATAGGTTACAACAGACACCTCGGAAATACAAACGATTATAAGAGAATACTATGAAAAGCTATATGCCAACCAATTCGACAATCTGGAAGAAATGGATAAATTCTTAGAATCATACAACCTTCCAAAACTGGATCAAGAAGAAGTAGAGAATTTGAATAGACCAATCACCAGTAAGGAGATCGAAACAGTAATCACAAACCTCCCCAAAAATAAAAGTCCAGGACCAGATGGCTTCCCTGGTGAATTCTACCAAGCATTCAAAGAAGACTTAATACCTATCCTTCTCAAACTCTTCCAAAAAATTGAGGAGGGGGGGAAGCTCCCTAACTCATTCTACGAAGCGGACATTACCCTGATACCAAAACCAGACAAGGACAACACAAAAAAAGAAAATTACAGGCCAATATCACTGATGAACATCGATGCAAAAATCCTCAACAAAATACTAGCAAATCACATACAACAATACGTTTAAAAGATTATACACCATGATCAAGTAGGATTTATTCCAGGGATGCAGGGATGGTTTAACATTCGCAAATCAATCAACGTAATACACCACATTAATAAAATGAAGAATAAAAATCACATGATCATCTCAATAGATGCAGAGAAAGCATTTGACAAGATCCAGCATCCATTTATGATAAAAACTCTGAATAAAATGGGGATAGAAGGAAAGTACCTCAACATAATAAAGACCATATATGACAAACCCACAGCTAATATCATCCTCAATGGTGAAAAACTGAAAGCCATCCCTCTAAGAACAGGAACCAGACAAGGATGCCCACTGTCACCACTCCTATTTAACATAGTACTGGAAGTCCTAGCCAGAGCAATCAGGCAAGAGAAAGAAATCAAAGGGATCCAAATTGGAAAGGAAGAAGTGAAACTGTCACTATTTGCAGATGACATGATTTTATATATAGAAAACCCTAAAGAATCCACCAGAAAACTTTTAGAAGTAATAAACGAATATGGTAAAGTTGCAGGATACAAAATCAACATACAAAAATCAGTTGCATTTCTGTACACTAACAACGAAGTAGCAGAAAGAGAAATTAAGAATACAATCCCATTTACAATTGCAACAAAAAGAATAAAATACCTAGGAATAAACTTAACCAAAGAGGTGAAAGATCTGTACACCGAAAACTATAAAACATTGTTGAAAGAAATTGAAGAAGACCCAAAGAAATGGAAAAATATTCCGTGCTCTTGGATTGGAAGAATTAACATAGTTAAGATGTCCATACTTCCTAAAGCCATCTATAGATTCAATGCAATCCCTATCAAAGTTCCAACAACATTTTTCACAGAAATAGAACAAAGAATCCTAAAATTTATATGGAACAACAAAAGACCCCGAATAGCTAAAGGAATCCTGAGAAAAAAGAACAAAGCTGGAGGTATCACACGCCCTGATTTCAAAATATACTACAAAGCTATAGTAACCAAAACAGCATGGTACTGGCACAAAAACAGACACACAGATCAATGGAATAGAATCGAAAGCCCAGAAATAAACCCACACATCTATGGACAGCTAATCTTTGACAAAGGAGCCAAGAACATACAATGGGGAAAAGAAAGTCTCTTCAACAAATGGTGTTGGGAAAACTGGATAGCCATATGCAAAAAAATGAAAGTAGACCCTTACCTTACACCATACACAAAAATTAACTCCAAATGGATTAAAGACTTGAATGTAAGACCTGAAACTGTGAAACTTCTAGAAGAAAACATAGGCAGTACTCTCTTCGATATCGGTCTTAGCAACATCTTTTCAAACACCACGTCTGACCGGGCAAGAGAAACAATAGAAAAAATAAACAAATGGGACTACATCAAACTAAAAAGCTTCTGCACAGCAAAGGAAACCATCAACAAAACGAAAAGACAACCTAGCAATTGGGAGAAGATATTTGCAAACCATACTTCTGATAAGGGCTTAATCTCCAAAATATATAAAGAACTCATGCATCTCAACAACAAAAAAACTACCAACCCAATTAAAAAATGGGCAAAAGACCTGAACAGACATTTCCCCAAAGAAGATATACAGATGGCCAACAGACACATGAAAAGATGTTCAAAATCACTATCAGGGAAATGCAAATCAAAACTACAATGAGATATCACCTCACGCCCGTCAGAATGGCTATAATTAACAAGACAGGAAACAACATGTGTTGGAGAGGATGTGGAGAGAAGGGAACTCTCATACACTGCTGGTGGGAGTGCAAACTGGTGCAGCCACTATGGAAAACAGTATGGAGATTCCTCAAAAAATCAAGGATAGAACTACCATCTGATCCAGCTATTCCACTGCTGGGTATTTATCCAAAGAACTTGAAAACACCAATTTGTAAAGGTACATGCACCCCTGTGTTCATTGCAGCGTTATTCACAATAGCCAAGACTTGGAAGCAACCTAAGTGCCCATCAAGGGACGAATGGATAAAGAAGCTGTGGTATATATACACAATGGAATACTACTCAGCCATAAGAAACGATGAAATCCAGCCATTTGTGACAACATGGACGGACATTGAGGGTATAATGCAAAGTGAAATAAGTCAGAGGGAGAAGGTCAAATACCATATGATTTCCTTCATTAAGTAGTAGATAATAACAACAACAAACAAACACATAAGGACAGAGATTGGATTGATGGTCACCAGAGGGGAAGGGGGAGGGAGGAGGGTGAAAGGGATAATTCGGTACATGTGTGTGGTGATGGGTTGTAATTAGTATTTTGGTGGTGAACATGATGTAATCTATGCAGAAATAGAAGTACAATGATGTACACCTGAAGTTTTTACAATGTCATAAACCAATGTTACTGCAATAAACAAAAAATTAAAAAAAAAAAAAAATGAAAGCTCCAGCTTCAGTGTGCAGTAAAATCTTCTTCAACCAAATGGTATAACTTTTGAATGTTAGTGAAATCCTGTGTTCCTTTATTTTTTAATTGCCTTTAAATTAGCAAAAGAGGGAAATGATTACCACTTGTGCCCACTAGAGAAGGGGAAGTGAATAGATGCAGAGGTTAAAACCAAGCTGTGTTACAGCCACACCCTCCCCTCCTTCATCACTCCCCGGCTCTCTACCTAAACAGGAAAAGCCCATGGTGCTGGGGCTGGATCTGAGGGGAAACAGCAGCAGCGCGGTTTCTGTTTACCTTCATCTCCAAAGGCAAGTGGGTCGATGGGATGAATCCTCTGGGAATCCCTGCCTCCGCCCAGAGGGAAAGCTTTAGCAGAGGTCACAACCTCAAATGCCTATGAGGACCAGAAAGGTATAACAAAGGCAAAAATGGCACAACTGCTTGTTTTGGACTAAATAACAACAACGGAGTAGGACTGCTGAATAAAGTATGCAGTCACAGAAAAGAATGCGGCAGTCATGTACACACTTATAGGGATTCTTAGGATATATTGTTATTATTGTTAGGGAGGAAAAACACAAGGCACAAAGTGGTGAATATAGTTTGCTTTCTTTTGTGTAAGAAGGGAGAGGAAATTGCACATACAGATATAAAATATCAGACCAACAGAAATCAAATAATTGGTTACCTATAGAGGTCAGTTGGTGGGGAGAAAAAGGGGCAGGGTGGACAGGAAATGGATGAATATAGTTGATTTTTTTGACTATATTTTTATATAGTTTTTTTTTGGGTGTGTGTGTGAGGAAGATCAGCCCTGAGCTAACATCCATGCCAATCCTCCTCTTTTTGCTGAGGAAGACTGGCCCTGGGCTAACATCCATGCCCGTCTTCTTCTACTTTATATGGAACACTGCCACAGCATGGCTTGACAAGCAGTGCGTTGGTGTGTGCCCAGGATCCGAACCCGCGAACCCTGGGCTGCTGAAGCGGAGCGCGAGCACGTAACTGCTGCACCACCGGTTGCCCCCATCAACTTAATCTTTACTTCAAGCCTTTATCTGAATAGACCTGGGCTTCATTTGGTCAGTATTGATGCCCCTTCTCCCCTTCCAGGGTTGCATTAGAATCTGGAAGGGAGGCTCACAGAGGGCTAAAAATGATGAAAAGCTCTCTAAATAATGGTCTTTAACCTATTCCCTGTGTCCTAGTTTTCTTGGGCTGCTATAACAAAATACCATAGACTGGGTGGCTTAAACACCCAATATTTATTTCTCACAGTTCTAGAGGCTGGGAAGTCCAAGATCAAAGTGCTGGCAGATTCGATTCTTGGAGAGTGCCCACTTCCTCAGTCACAGACAGCCACCTTCCTGCTGTGTGCCCACGTGGCCTTTCCTGGGTGCGTGTGCATGGAAAGAGAGGTCACTGTGGTCTCTTTTCCTTCTCTCTCTTTTTTTTTTTTTGTGAGGAAGATCAGCCCTGAGCTAACATCTATTGCCAATTCTCCATGCCAATCCTCCTCCTTTTTTTTTTTTTGCTGAGGAAGACCGGCCCTGAGCTAACATCTATTGCCAATTCTCCTCCTTTTTTTTCCCCCTTTTTCTCCCCAAAGCCCGAGTAGATGGTTGTATGTCATAGTTGTACATCCTTCTAGTTGCTGTATGTGGGACACGGCCTCAGCATGGCTGGACAAGGGATGCGTCAGTGCGCACCCGGGATCCGAACCGGGGCTGCCAGTAGCAGAGCTCGAGCACTTAACCGCTAAGCCACAGGGCTGGCCCTCTCTTCCTTTTCTTAAAAGGGCATTAATCCCATCATGAGAGTGTCAACCTACAAAAACAGAAACTAGTTTAAGAGGCAAAGTGTTTTTTTGAGATCGAAGAATTACCATTTGGGGAGCACAGATTCAGGTAGAAACCCAATTAGTGTTCTGATTGCAGGAAAGGGGCTCAAGGTTTTTATGGGAAAAAGGGAGGAAGATGAGGTGAGTTGTACTGAAGAAGAGTTCACTGGTGCTGGATGAGGCAAGGCTAGGTTTGTACTTAGATTGGCTTGAGATTCGGTCATCAGGCAAAAGGCTAGACTTGTACTTCAGTGATTGGTTAGTGATTCGGTCATCGGCAAAGTCCAGTTTCACCAGTCCTTACAAACAAGGTATTCTTGTCCTTACTGGCTTCTTGGAATGTTGGTGATTTGGTCCAGTTTGGAAGATAAAGAAAACAAGCCGTGCAAGGCAGTTCCTCTGAAATGGCTGCTCTGGCTCTATTTTAATATGGCTCCACTCGCATCATCTTTCACAAGTCTCACTCTCAGGATGTAATCTAAGCCAAACTACCTCTTTCCAATGTCCTCCAGGCCTCTGCCTCTCCCTCAAACCCTGTCCTCGTCCATAGGTTTGGCTTTTGGAAAACAAAACCCAGAAGGGCCTACAGACCCTTCCGCTTCCCATCTTGCCCTGTGCCTCCTCTGAGGCAATGAAACAAGAAGGGTGAGAGGTGGGTAGGGGGAGAGAACAGAGACTGTTCATGGAGAAAAAAACAGAACGTCTCAGTTCAGACTATCATTCAGCCCCAGTGTTATGCACAGTGTATCCTCTCAACACCTAGGACAGCAGACATGGTTCTCCCCTCTCTCGGCCCCCTGGCCGGGCTTGGGACTGGGGCCAGAAGCTCAGGTTCGAGCTGCCCCTGTTTCACCTCATCTAATGCTCCAAACTCATCTTCCTTCAGGGAAAGGACAATAATGTCACTAAAAGAATCAGTTCAAAATAATTTGTTTTTCAGGAGTAACTGAAGTAGAATTATCTGACAGGTGGGGGGGTCCAAAGGTCGTCCAACCCTGTTTCTAAAGTTTACACAAAAGCCTTATCTCTAGAGTACAAATACTGTCAGGTATTGAGAAAGAGTCTAACTCCTTCGCTACGTTTTTCCCCAAACATTCCCAGGAACTATGGATTATAATATACCATGAACTAAAGTAAAATATTAAAAAATGAGTCAATTTCACTCACATAAGTGAACGCAGCCCTTTCCTCCCTGGGCCTCTGCTTACCTATTTCAGGCACTTTGCGGGCAAAGGCCTCCTTCAGGTGCTTGAACTGCTGGACATTGATGTGGGTTTTGATGCTGGAATAAGAAGAAAGAGAGATGCCCTTCGAAACTTTCCTCCTGTTGAGTTGCAGATTCTTTTCAGTTCTGATTCTAAAAGGGACAGCCTGGTTGATCTTTTATTAGCTGTGGTCTAAAAAGAAGGCTGCTTGCCTTTGGGATTAGCAGCCCTGCAGAGGTGTCCCCAGCCACCTCTCAGATAATGAAAGTCTCAGTGAATCTGGCCTTCCTCAGTGGGGAGCCTGAGATCCCCTGGGCAAAGCTGCTGACAGCAGGGTCTGCAGTCGGCTGTCCCCGAGGGCTGCATCCAGGCCCCTAGATGGCCAGGAAGGACGCAGATGACAGTGCGTGGGACTGGCCAGGGCCTGCTGGATTCAGAGGCAACTCTCCACACACGTTCCCCACTTGGTGAGTGGACAGTTTTTGGTTCTGTGCATTTTGTGGATTGCTGGAGGATTTCTGTAGCAAATATTTAACCCTGAGCAAGCTGGGCTTCTCTGAAACCGAGTCAGTTTTCGAGGTGCCTCTTCCTGCTTTCAGCTGATGCGAGCTCAGGAAGTGGGAATTGATTTCATCCTAGGCAGAACTAATTAGAGAGGAAGTTTGGTACCGCAGAGTCACAAGCTTTGTTTCAAAGTCAAATCAAAATGACTTTTGTATTCTTCACTGGTTTGGATTACTTAGATGCTCCAAGCCAGTGTTTCAGCAGCTCTGTAACAGGGAGTGGGCTGCGGTAACTATCCTGATGGTTGGAACGGTTAAATTTTCTCACTTACTTATTATCACATTGTTAATGATAATCTGAAAGTTCCCAGAGAAGGTGGGGGGAGGGGAATAAAACCATCATGGGGAAGGCTGGCAGTAATCATTGCAGGCTGCATTGTAGAATGGAATTTAATAGACTATACATGCTTGTTTTCTCCAGTGGATGGTGAAGTTATGAAAAACCCAGAGCCCAGCCTTGCATAACACCATGGACTTGGGATTATAGCTCGTATTTTTCAAGACATTCTTATGCCAGATTCTTTACATACAATTAATCCTCACAGAAAACCAGCAAAAGAAGCATATTGATCCATATTTTACAGATGAGGAGACTGAGGTTCTGAGTGGTTAGGTGACCTGTCCAAGGTTACACAGCTATTAAGTAGCTGAGTTATTATTAGAGTCTGGATTTGCCCAACACTGGAGTCCATGACTGAATATTTTCAAACGAGAGACTTGAGTTATATACTGTAGTTAATTTAAGGCCAATTGACTTAGCAAAGCTCTATTAGCTAAAAGAGTAGAGGAAAGCTGTTATTTAACAATGAAGACAGCAACAACTATTATTTGTTGGGCACCTTCTATGTGTCAGGAATGTTTCTAGGCACCTCATATTCCTTTTTCCATTTAAGCCACAAAACAGCTCCAGGATAGTTGCCCACCTTTATAGATCAGGACAATGGTACTTAGAGAGGTGACTAGCACTCTCTCATGGAGCAGTTAGGGGGCTATGAGGCCCCACACAGGAAGATTACACTGTGGATCCAAGCTGTGAGTAAATAGGATGTAAAACCATAAAATCATAGACTCTTAGAGCCTAAAGAGATAGCCAAGGTGACCAAGTCTAACGCCTCTGTTTTACATGTGGGAAAACTTAGAACCTTGCCCCCAAAATCGCACATCCTCTAGTTACTTGTAAACCCAAGCCCAGAATAAAGGCTCAATTCATCGATTTTGATTTGAGTGCCTATTATGTGCCACCCAAGGCCAGGTCTGCTATCTCCCGGACTCAAGATGTTTTCTGTCAGACCCTGTGTAGACGGCAGGACAAGGTGCCTGAGATCACAATAGTTTAGCTCAGCTCTAGGGACAAGTTTAGCTCACCTCCAGTTCTGCAGGAGATAACCCTGCGGCTTGAAGAGTTAAGAACACCGGTGATGACAGGGATTGAAGAGGGAAATGTGTCCCTTCATTCAGAAGGCGGAACAGGTTAGGTGTTGTGTAAGAAGGCTGTGTGACCGGGACATGGGACTGACCACAATTGGTGAGAAAAATTTCAACCAGGGGAGGGAGAGGGGAGAGATCAGAGCTGGAGCGTCAGGTACAACTTGATCCTAAATGTAGGCGTCAAAAATACCATGCTGAGTTACTTTTGGAGTGACTTGTCCTACACAAAATGAAGTCCAAGCCTTTTGAGTAGAACCTCACTGCATGATTTATTTTAATGCAGTTGATAAGAACAATGGTAAGTGTCTGTTTCTATAAAAACAAAGGGCCGTATTCATCAAGTGCATGACTTGTGAACTCCTGGGGGCATTTACGAAGATAAGAGCAATCCCACCACGCACCAGGCAAGCACAGGATATAGCTTCAAGGGAGCGAGAACTTCTCTGTGTCTCCAAGCTGAAAACATGAACTCCCAAAGCAGTTTATTTATGAGACTCTTTTGGCTCTAAATATTTGCACATAATTTAAGAAATGTATGTTGAGGGCCGGCCCCGTGGCTTAGCGGTTGAGTGCATGCGCTCCGCTGCTGGCGGCCTGGGTTCGGATCCCGGGCGGGCACCGACGCACCGTTTCTCCGGCCATGCTGAGGCCACGTCCCACATACAGCAACTAGAAGGATGTGCAGCTATGACATACAACTATCTACTGGGGCTTTGGGGGGAAATAAAATAATAAATAAAATCTTTAAAAAAAAAAAAAAGAAATGTATGTTGAATGAAAAATGCATGGCTGAGAAAAGTGAGCTCAGTGCGTTAAGTGACTATCCCTGGTTATGTTACCAATTAGCAGCAATCTTGGACTTGAAGCCTCCGTCCAACTTCTATTTCATTCTCCCAATTTGCTTCTTTGGAATCTTTCAAGATTATAAAAAAGGAGAGTAATATTACGCCTTCCTTTGCACCAGACTAAGAATGTCAGCAAAGTGTCTCGCAATCTTTGAAGGAGGAAACATAAAGTCAGCGTATGGAAAGGTGGGCATCATCTCAGCAGCATAGCTCTCAAACTATAACAGCTTGCATAATGACATTTCTAAAATTCTCTAATTTGACATTGGAAAGTTACCTTCCATGTGCAGAAATGCAGTAATAATTCTATTTGCTGGGCTACATGAGAAGTGAGGCTTGAATGGCCTGCCTTCTTTGGTCAGATAAATGGATGAGAAGATTCTAGCCAGTCTCTTCTAACTCTGTGTCCACAAGCATATTTGCTGCATTAGTGGAGAAGAAGACAATCTTTGTAATAAAGGTGGCTAGGCTGAGGCATGACTGATTCAGTGATTTGGAATCCTGACAGCTAATGGAAATACAGCTACGTGAGTGCTTGGACCAATATGGCTATTGGATCAACTGTGTATGAATGAACCATTAATAATCCCCATAGAATAAAAGATTATGTCAACTCAGATGGCTCTGTTGACTTAACCATGCTGTGGGGCGAGGGATGGATGAGACTGGACAGAAGCACAAGGAATAAAAGAAAGAGACTCCTCTAACTGGGAGAGCTGCCTGTCAGTAGGGAGAGGGCAGAGCTGGTGCAGGTCAGGACCCTGGACCTGGAAAGGCAGGGCACAACTTTTTTTTTTTGATTGAGATAGCATTGGTTTATAACATTATATAAGTTGTGCGACAACTTATGCTATCAGGATAAGTTATCATATGCAACATTATAACCTGACTCCTGTATACACTACAGCATGCTCACCACCAAAAGTCTAGTTTTCATCCATCACCATACAATTGACTCCCTCTACCCATTTTACCTCTCTCTACCTCCATCCCCTCTTGTAACCACCAATCTGTTCTCTGGATCTATGTGTTTGTTTTTGGTTTTTGTTCACTAATTTTATTTTATTTTTTTATCTTCCACATATGAGTGAAATCTTATGCTATTTGTCTTTCTCGGTCTGACTTATTTCACTTAGCATAATACCCTCAAGGTCTATCCAGGTCATTGCAAATGGCAAGATTTCATCTTGTTTTATGGCTGAGTAGTATTCCATTGTATAGATATACCACGTCTTCTTTGTCTATTCATCCATCACTGGGCACTTAGGTTGTTTCCAGGTCTTGGCTATTGTAAATAATAATGATGCAATGAACATAGGGTGCATATATCTTTTTCAAATTAGTGTTTTCATATTCTTCAGATAAATACCTAGAAGTGGAATAGCTGGATCATATGGTAGTTCTATTCTTAATTTTTTGAGGACTCTCTATACTGTTTTCCTTAGTGGCTGCACCAATTTACATTCCCACCAGCAGTGTATGAGGGTTTTGTTTTTTTTGGGCAGGGCACATTCTTGAATTAAAGCCAATATCGGGTATGGCCATTTCCTCTCTTCTAGTCAGACTTGTCTGGATGTGTCTAAGCCATGTCCTTGGTAGGCAAACAGAAATTTTTCAAATAGTACGTGCTTCCTGCCCTTTATATACATTTTCCCCTCATAAAACTTTCATTTGGCCGCCATTGCTACCTAATTACTTTGACTATCAGCACACCAGCCTGAAATACATTCCCACTGTCCAATGTCATGAATTGAAAAGGAGCTTATCACACAAAGGAAAATTCTGTTGCTTACCAATAAGGAGGTGCCTCTAGCACCACCAGTAAATTATGTTTAGTGTAAATGACCAACTTGCATCACTGCCCCTCCCTGTTCCAGCCCTGATAGGAAGACGGATAAGATCTCGGAGTGCTACACTCTCTCCAGCAATTTTGCAGGGTGTGGAAGGTTAGTTTCGCCACCTACTTTGCACATAGCTCTGCATTTTGGCATTCTCTGGGGGCAGTGTACCCAAACCTTGCCAGGCATGCGACAATCACCTGGGGAACTTAAAGTAAATGCATATTTTCCAACTGTATCCCATATCTAACCAGACAAAATCGGTGGAGAGGGGTGTGGGGGTGGGACAGCTGTAGTTCCAGCAGGCACTCCAGGTGGTTCTGATCTACAGCCAGAATGGGAAGCCAGATTTCTAGGTTGAATTCTGGAGAAAAAAAAATAAAATTTTGTAGGTCATAAGACAGAATTTTCCCTCTGAATAATAATTGCTGAGACACTCCAGGAATCTTTATAAAACCATTGTCATAATGCCCCATGTTATTTATATTAATGCCCTCCGTTTGAATTGTAATCTTTTTGGAGGAAGCTCTGGATCCTATTAAGTCAAAACTTCTTGAACACCTACCTACCACATGCCAAGCCCTTTGGGCAACACAATGGATTAAACATGTTTCCTGTCTGCAGGAAGCTAATGCTGAGTCTAGACTGTGGAAAATAAGACCCTTACATGTGAATAATCACATGATAGTCCAGGGACCGAAAGAGCCAGAGGTACCGAAGGGATGATCCTGGCACATCTTGGTCCAGGTGCTACTGGTAACTGTCCTCCTAGGAGGCCAGCGAGGGTCCTTTTCCAGCCTCCTTCTGCTTCTCTTTCTCTCTCTTTTTGATTTTTTTTTGGTGAGGAAGATTAGCCCTGAGCTAACCTCCATTGCCAATCCTCCTCTTTTTTCTGAGGAAGACTGGCCCTGGGCTAACATCTGTGCCCATCTTCCTCTACTTTATATGTGGGACGCCTGCCACGGGCATGGCTTGATAAGCGGTGCATATGTTCCCACCTGGGATTCGAACCTGCGAACCCCGGGCCACCAAAGCGGAGTGTGTGAACTTAACCACTACAACACTGGGCCAGCCCCTGCTTCTCTTTCTCGTGACTGATGAAATGCTCAGGGTGCAGTGCCTGTGTCCTAGGTGCAGCTGCCCCAATAGGGTTATAACGGAGCAGTGCAGAAGCACCTCCCAGTCTTTGCGGGAAGAACTGAAGAAAGGCTGGAATACCCAATAGGGCCTGGATCTGGGGGGTAAGTACTCAACAGGACTGTGGGTTTAAAGAAGGAGGGAGGTGGTGATAGTGACGATAAGAGGAAAGGAAATAAGAAGAGCCAGGAATTCTGCTTCTGCTGGTGCATTGGGAGCCCAGCATGTGCTGTTAGCCCAGCTGTGAATTCTGAGCCCGTTATCCAGCGCTCTGCTTTCCATCCCTGGATCTGTCCATCAGACCGCTGGCTTTCTTATTTGTGCACGTGCTACTGCAGGCTAGAGTTCTGCTGCTGTGGTTTTGAAGCTATAGGGAATCAGCTGGGGGTATGAAGCTCCAAACTGCAGAAGACTTGAAGACCCGCTGAACCAAACTGTACCACCTGAGATGACAATGAGTCAGGAGCAGCCAAGGCCTGCGTGCAAAGGGTGTGTTGTGAAACAAGGTCGTTTACATTTTTATACAATGAGTGCCGGGGGAGAAGACAGACAGGGCTCTGGTAGGAAAGTCAGCAGCAAAGTCCCATTTAACGGTCTGAAGAATTCTGAAAATGTACTGTAGAAGGGTATTTGTTTCCCTCTATTCTAGTAAAGAAGCAAAGTGTGCTTTCCTTTTAAACAACTAGAAAAAAATGTATTTATGTCTATCTCAAAACTGGAGCCCAAAGTTTAACTCTGAAAATAATGAACATCCGAAACTGAAATACTCTTCTTTTTTTCTTTTGTGAGGAGATCAGCCCTGTGCTAACATCTGCCAATCCTTTTCTTTTTTTGCTGAGGAAGACTGGCCCTGGGCTAACATCCGAGCCCATCTTCCTCCACTTTATGTGGGACGCCACCACAGCATGGCCTGACAAGCAGTACATCGGTGTGAGCCCAGGATCTGAACCGGCGAACCCCGGGCCGCCACAGCAGAGTGCGTGCACTTAACAGCTTGCGCCACTGGGCCGGCCCCTGAAATGCTTTTCTTAAAAAAAGAAAAGAATGCGGTAGTAAGTAATAGCATTACTTATACAATGTGTACTACCAGCAGAACTTTCCATCCAGATTTTAGTGTGTAAATACATGACAAAAGTTGTTAATTCATGTAAACTCGTCTGAAAAAGGAAATTGTCCTGAGCTTAAAGGACAACAAAATATGGTGTTTAGTAAAAAGAAGGGAGAATGTGGGTTTCTGATTTCTAAAAAAGCCAAAGATCAAATTTCTTTGACACAGTAACCTGTGATATTTTAACCAAAAAGCAAATGGCTTCTGTAGGGTCTGCCAGCCAGCCAGCCACCGAGGCTCAGACTGTTTTTCCATGCGGCACCAGTGCCAGTCCCAGTTAAAACTACCCAGCAGTGCTCAGCATGGTAGGGGAAATGCCATGTAAGCATTAGCGGGACAGCAGAAAGGTCTGAATTCTTCCTGCAAGGGAACCTAATGCCCAACATGAAGGAAATAAGTTTTCAGAGACCGAGAATACAAAAGAGGGTAGTTATAGATGTGGATATGACTAAGAAGAGTTAGGAAAAACAAAATACACACCCCACCACCTAAAATCTAAAAATCCAGTGTAAGGATTGTCCTGAGACTTCAGGCGCACCCCGAGATCTAAGCAGGGCAGCCTCGGCCTCGTCCTTTCCTCAGCAGAAAGGGTGCTTTGTAACCCCCACCTGAGATCAGTGGGACCCCAGGTGGTTTGTGAGCGACCCCTCAGACAGCTCCTGACTATCTCCCACCACTGGAAAGACCCTTTCTACCAGTTACCATCAACTTCCCAACTTGCAAAGTCAGGTTTTGAAGACCAATCTAATAGTACTATAAAATTTCATTACGTTATTGTTTGTTTTAAATTAGAAGCCTCTGAACTCTTTCCATTGGGGATTACCATGATTAAGTTGGCAATTTTACATCCAGGAGAAGAACTAACCAAAGTAAATTTCCCACCAAGCTTATATTTCCAGGTGAAATTTGCTTCCTAGTGATGGACTCTGCCATAAGGCTTTCAGACACTAGTTTTTGTTTGCTGAATCGCTCAGCAGGAATACTTTCTCTTTTGAATGTGTCTAATCAAACTGACTAGAACAACCACACACTTTCAAAGTTTTCTTTACAAAACTTGCATTTTGACTGTCACGTGTTGAACAGGACACCAGCAGTCCACGGATAATAACAGTGCTTGTTCTGCTGCTTGAACTCCAGGCCACAGATTTCATATTGGCACTTAACCTTTGAATCTGGGTATCCATTGACTTAATTCCCCACATTTGAAAATCTACTATGAATATTACAGCTCTACCACAACATTGAAAATGTAAGGTAGTTTTGGATAATACTCTGTGAAAAAAGTTATGATCTTAATATTTCAATAAAATATGATCATATTTTAATATGATCTTAGTCTAAATAATTCCTCATGCAACTTCAAAGGTAGGGAGTAGGAAATTACACTGTAATGGAAAATCAGAATAAGATTATGAAGGTATTCATTCATAGTTAAAGTATTCATTAATAGTTCAACAATTTACTTTTTGCTCACAGTTCTGTGGGTTGCCTGGGTGATTCTTCTGCTGATCTCTCCTGGCATCATTCATGTGGTTGCACCCATGTGGCAGATTGGCTGGCGGCTGGGCTAGGCTGGTACTGTCAGCCATGCACATTGATCTTACTGTGTGTGGCCTCCACGTAGCCACCGTGGGCTTTCTTACAGTGCGGTGGCCTCAAGGCAGCGTTCTTAGGGGAGCATTCCAAGAGTGTGAAAACAGAGCTATGAGACCTGTGTCGCTTCTATCACATTTTATTGGTCAAAGCAAGTCAGGAAGCCAGGCCAGATTCAAGAGAAGATAGATTCTACCTCTTGAGGAGAGAAGTGGCAAAGTCACATTGCAAAAAGCTTGTGGGACGGGAGATACTGATGCAGCCATTTTTGGAAACCATCTATTACACTCCACTTCCTAACAAAACAATTCACATTCCTCCCACATGCAAAGTACACTGATCGCCACCTCCCTCCATGGCTCATCCTATTATGGCATCTGCTCCAAATCTGGGCTCCAGGCCTCTCAGTCAAGCACAAATGTGGAGGGAGGAGCTCCTTGTGCCCTTGAGTGCAGCTGCTCGGGCGTGCTTCTCTCCATCTGGCAACTTGTGAACTAAGAAGACAGTTTTCTGCTCCCTACACACCCAACACACAGTGATGACACAAGGACAGGAAAACTGCAATAGGCGAATGATTGTACACTGTGCACCATGGGGGCCTTACAGGGAGCAGAGATAAGCATGGAAAAAGTGGGGAAGTTCTGTCCTCAGGAAGATGGATTAGGAGCCTGCGCAGTCTTCCGGCGAGGGATAATCATGAAACCACCATTTCCTGAGCATTTACTAGGGCCAGACACTGCTCTGCGCACTCTCCACACACTTTCTCCTTTAACCTTCATCATTAACTTGAGGAGAAACGTACCTATTCGGCAACTGAGCAGAACCCAGGCTAAGACACAACAGGTGAGATGACTCACCTAAGCTCCATAGCTGAAGTGTTGGAGGTGGGAAAGTTGAAGGTAGCTTTGAACTTTCTGCTTGGATATTAACTGGGAAAGGAAAGCAGAACAAGTCATAGGAGGTGGAGAAGTTGAATTAATCTTTGGACATGTAGATTTTGAGGTGCCTGCAGGATATCTATGGGCAAGGGCTGAGGGCTGGAAATACAGACTTAGGAACGATTGGCCTACGTGGGATCCTAACACTAGTTTTTCCAAGAAGATTGAGAAGCAGTTTGGGGATGAAACTAGCAAAATCCAACACCTGCCCAATTCTAGCTTGTCATGATTGAAAGTGCTTGTCTGTGGCTGGCATTTCTAATACATCATGCTGTGGGCCATGGGGGGTTCAGGGCTGGTTCTTCTGCCAGATGTGACACAACAATCCTTATCACGGTACCTGTGAACTTGCACAAGAAAGCTCTACTTTGGGGCCGGCCCCGTGGCATAGCGGGTTAAGTGCGTGCGCTCTGCTGCTGGCGGCCCGGGTTCGGATCCCGGCCGTGCACCGATACACTGCTTTGTCAGGCCATGCTGAGGTGGCCTCCCATATAAAATGGAGGAAGACGGGCACAGATGTTAGCCCAGGGCCAGTCTTCCTCAGCAAAAAGAGGAGGATTGGCGTGGATGTTAGCTCAGGGCTGCTCTTCCTCAAAAATAAAAAAAGAAAGCTCTATTTCTAGTGAGCGATATGGATTTAGAATATTCTCTGTACTAGGAAGAGTGTATTCTTTGCATGCTCCCACATTTGAGGAAAATTGGATTTTTGGTCAATGGAGAGTCTCATTTCCTTGTAGAAGACAGTTCTTATGTTTTAGTCTACCTTTGGTTTATTTGTAAATCAATTGCAATTGAAAACATATAAATGTATCAACTGCTGAGACATTGCCTAATTATAAATTTAATAAGAACAATAGACTCTTAAGGATTGAACATCAGGGCCATTGCAGTACTTCAGATCTTTCTTGATTCCCTCAAGGGGAATTGTCCGTACATCCTGGAGTGCTTCACACGGAGGCAGACATAAAGAGCAGTTATATAGTGTTTCAGTTTGATTTAGAATCACCCTTTTAAAAAACAACAAAAATAACTGGTTTCACTGTTAGGTCCATTTTAATATTTAGCTGTTACCAGGTTATATAATCCTTCGGTATAGGGTAGGCAAGAACACAGATGGTACAGTAACCATAGAAACCACACTTAGGCTTGTTTTCTGCCTGTCAGCTTTTTTCAACATCATATTCCTTTTAAAGCAGAGGCTTTCTCTCACACTTCCTTTCTCCCTTTCTCTCTCCCCCCCCATTTCTTCCTCCTTTTCCTCTCTCCTTGCACTCCGCCCCCCCCCCACTCTCTCTCAGCAGACTAGAAAAGAACAAAGAAGTTTCATATAACTTGCTCTTGGTTTTCAATCTCTTAATTATTCAAACCTTAAATATGAGTCCGAATTATAATGTTTCCATCTTAAAACTGCGTTTCTTACTTGTCTCTTTTTTACTTAAATAGGAGGTATAGAAGGGAAAGCACTTATATGGCCAAAAGTTACCAAAATGAGGCCATTTTCCTTAACTTTGAGTTTGGGCAAGATCACGTAAGCCCAACTAGATAGACATCTACCGTAAGGACTCTCAGAAGCAGATTCTGACGGCTTTTTAGGTAAATCTCATTTCCAGCCACGCTCACATTACAAGTCTGGCCTGACTCTGGATCCCAAAGACCTCCTACTTAGGTGTATTGATTAAACACGTGCAGCTGTATTTCACTTCGCCCCTCTGCAACAGTGCTAAGCAGCATCTGACAAGTACACTTTGAGTTTCCGCACCTCACAAGTCAGATCTTCTGTCAGAGGACTGCAGGGCCCCGTTCTCCCCTGAAACTTTTCTCTGTGTAGAAGCTGTATTTTATCTTTGTTTTTTAACTGTCACCCCCTCAGGGAGGCCTTCCTGAACCTTAGTTGTTCTCTTAGTCCCTGTACACTTCTTCAATTGTGATTCATATTTCTCTGTTTGATTTCTTGTGTGCTGTCTGTCTCTCCCAATGGCCTCTAAGCTCTATGAGGGCAGAAACCATTCTTGAAACGGTGTTCCCAATATGTTATACAGGATTTGGCTCATTTGCAAGTATTAAATGAATACTTTTCAAATGAATGAATGAATGTTTCCTTTTTTTTTTTTTTTTTTGGTGAGGGAGATTGGCCCTGAGCTAACCTCTGTGCCCATCTTCCTCTATTTTGTATGTGAGTCACTGCCACAGCATGGCTTGATGAGTGGTGTAGGTCCACACCTGGGATCTGAACCTCTGGATCTGGGCTGCCAAAGCAGAGAGCACCAAACTTAACCATTATGCCACCTGGCGGGCCCCAAATGTTTCCTTTTTTTAATAAACTTCTTTTAGATTTGGTTGCAAAACCAAAGCAAACTAAACGTTTTTCTAATTTGAAGTGTGGGTATGGCTTCTGTTTCTGATACCAGCTCAGCACAAGGTTGACATAAAGGAAGCCATATTGTAGAAAAGAAACCATATTGTAACTTTGAATGACTTCTGATTAACTAACCCAGCTGGATATGCACCCTCCAGGAGATCTAAATGCTCTGTAGATTTTATGGCCCCTCCCAGCTGTGATAAGTTGATAACTTGTTCTTTTGAGTTCCTTAGGAATGTGATGTGATGACCCCCGGGCAGAGAGTCTATGCTGATAGCCATCATCAATGACAACTGACAGATCAGGGTAGAGGTTGCTCCGGTCTCTGATGCATATCCAGTAAAACCAAAGACTATCAGGAACTAAGACCAGATGCTGCCCCCACCTGGAGACCAGCCCCCTATATAACTGGCCTATAGTCTTTGTTCTGTAAGATGGTTCTTTCGGACATTAGTTAGCCATCTTCCCCCTTGATAGCAAGCAGTAATAAAACCCTTTCTCGCCTACTGCTTTTTTGTGTGTGTGTGTGAGGATGATCAGCCCTGAGCTAACATCCATGCCAATCCTCCTCTTTTTGCTGAGGAAGACCGGCCCTGGGCTAACATCCATGCCCACCTTCCTCTGCTTTATATGGGATGCCTCCACAGCATGGCTTGACAAGCAGTGCATCGGTGCATGCCTGGGATCCAAACCTGCAAACCCCGGGCTGCCCAAGCGGAGCACATGCACTTAACCACTACACCACCGGGTCGGCCCCCTCTCTCCTACCGGTTTGCCTCTCAACTATTGGCATGACTTGTGGTGGGCAGAATACCTCACCTTGGACAGCAACATTTCCCTTTTTACTTTGGCTGCTAGGATGCTCAAGTTAGTGCTCAGTCAGTGTAGCTGTGTTTGCTACTGAGCTAAGCATGTTTGTTTCTTTTGCATGGCTTTTATTTTCTTTTAGTATTGTAGTTGCATTATTTTTATGTTTTTTATTTTAAGCCACCTTAAATACTTATTGAAAGCAAGAACCATATAATAATAATAAATAAAGTAAATATAAGATCTATCATAATAAAATGATTTTTCAAGAATCTCCCAGAGAGAATGATGTGTACTATGAGTGGTTAACTCTATTAAATATTGACATGAACAGTAACCAAAGAAACTTTAAATAGCAAAAAATTGAAACGGCCTTTGCTTTTCTGCTATGTTACAGAGAATTGAGTGAGCATAAGTAAACATTACTTATAAAACTGATCATATTTATCAGCAAAATAGTTCAACTTTTAAAGGGTAAAATCCTTGTAAATTGCTAAAGCATTTCTTTACTACATTATATATATATACATATATATCCATGCAGACCCACTTAAAACCCTTCTCTGTGGCCTGTAGGGTTCCCTGCCACCTTTTTATAGAGAAGAAAATCCTGTCTAAAAATCCTAGCTCATGGGTTTTACCACCTTAGGTAAATGATGTAGCCGTATGGTCTTGCTTTGCAGATTCAGGGCACGAAATCCTTCAACTGACATTGAGACGTGTTTACAGCTGGTGGAGGGGGAGGTGAGGGAGCTTCAGGAGGGACTCCTGAGACACTTCTAAGCATCTGTGGCCAGAAGAGGAAGCTGTGGTGAGGGAGCAAATTAATGACATCTGTGTCACCTGGGAAGGTGGTGAGACACGTGAGGATTTATTAATAGAAAGGACAACTGGGAAAAGGTCACACTTAGAAAACAAATGCTTTGTGGCAAGAGAAGCTGGGACCAGCTTCAGATGAAGGAAGGAAGAACTTTTCCCAGCAGTAAGAAGACAGACAGCATCTACTTCTGTGCCTGAGGGGACAGGAAGAAAATAAGGAGGATCAGCTGGTTTTCTCCCTGGCCCCGGGTGAGTGGGTGGAGAGTGGAGGAATGGTTAACTTGGAAAATGCAGTTCTGAGCCAGCTCTGTCCCTGTTCCTGACTCTCTGGGGCAGGGGGATGTAGCCAGGGGACAAACGGAGAGGGATCTGCCTTCTGCCTGCTGTTACTTGTCCTCTTGCGTAGCAAGGTGCAGCGAGTCCTTCACCCCATAGAGTCCCATCTTGCGCCCTGGAAAACATTCAGTCGTCAGGTCCCCATTTTTTCAACCCTCCTCCTACTTCTTTCTAGGCTTCCAGGCTTGCGCTGGGCTAGTAAGAGGACACATTACTCCAGGAGTTTGAGGGAGTTAGGGAATCGCACCCATATTGACTGTGGGTTCTGAACCAATTGAAAAAACCCTCTGGTGTGGAGCAAGTATTTGTTCTATGATGACAGTGGTTGTTTTGGGCCATTCCCTTTCCTAATAGCACCAGTTTCCATTTACAGAATGTCCTCTCCCCCAGGGTGGGCAGTTTCCACGGGAGGATCGATAAGGTTCCTGTCCTGTCCCAGCCAACTGAATCCGTTCCACGCTGATGGACATTTGGTTTGTACCCATCTTTTGCTGCTATTATAGAGGCTGCTGCAAACATTACTATACACGTCTCCTGGTGTTTATGTGCGAGAGAGGGGATTTTCTAGGTCATGGGGTAGGTACAAGTAGTTGGCACAGTGTTTTCCACAGGAGTGCTTCTTTTTTTTTTTGTGAGGAAGATCGGCCCTGAGCTAACATCTGCCAATCCTCCTCTTTTTGCTGAGGAAGATTGACCCTGGGCTAACAACCGTGCTCATCTTCCTCCACTTTATATGGGATGCTGCCACAGCATGGCCTGACAAGCAGTGCGTCGGTGTGCACCCAGGATCCAAACCAGTGAACCCCAGGCCGCCGCAGTGGAGCGCCCGCACTTAACTGCTTGCGCCACTGGGCTGTCCCCTCACAGGGGTGCTTCTAATTCGCACTCCCACATGCAGTGGATGCAAGTTCTCATTGTTCCTGATCATGCTAACACTTGGCACTGTCCAAAATTTGAATTTTCCCCATTGGTTTTCAACAAAACGCTACATGGTGGTTTTGATTTGCATCTATCTGATATTGAATGCGGTTGAGCACTTTTTAATATTTTATAACAACTTCATTGAGATATAATTCACATACCTTACAATTCACTCATTTAAAGTGTACAATTCTATACTTTTTAGCTTATTCACAGAGTTGTGTAACCATCACCACAAGCAACTTTAGAAGATTTTCATCACACCAAAAGAAACACTGTACCCATTAGCAGTCATTTCTGATTTCCCCCCAAGTCCCTCAGCCCTGGTAACTTTTTGACTCTATAGATTTGCCTACTCTGCACATTTCCTATAAATGGAATCTATAATATGTGGCTCTTTGTGAGTGGCTTCTTCCACATAGCATAGTGTTTTTAAGGTTCATCCATGCTGTGACATGTACCAGTATCAGGACTTCATTCCTTTTTACTGCCAAATAATAATCCATTGTGTGGGTATACAACACTTTATTTATCCATTCATCAGTTAAATGTTGTAAGAAATACAACATATGGGTTGTTTCCACTTTTGAACTTTCGTGTACAAATTTTTATGTGGATATATATTTTCATTTCTCTTGGGTGTACACCTAGGAGTGGAATTGTTGGGTCATATAGTAACCCTATGTTTAACCTTTTGAGAAACTGTGACTATTTTGCATAGTGGCTGCACCATTTTACATTCCCACCAGTAGTGTATGAGGGTTCCAATTTCTCCATATCTTCACCAACTTATTGTCTTCTTTTGATTACAGTCATCCTAATGGATGTGAAGTGGTTTCTCAGTTTGGTGTTGCTTTGCATTTGTCTGATAGCTAGTGATGTTGAGCATCTTTTCATGTGCTTATGGGCTATTTGTATACATATCTTCTTTGCAGAAATGTCTATTCAAATCTTTTGCCTGTTTTTAAAATTAGTTTGTCTTTTTATTGGTGAGTAGTAAGGCTTTGTTATATAGTCTACATCAAGTCTCTTATCAGGTATAGAATTAGCAAAAATCTACCATTTGGTGGGTAGAGAAAGTGGGACACCACTTTCCTGGTTGTGTCCATTGAAGGACAAAATTTTAAATTTTGATGATGTTTACTTTATCATTTTTTTTTCTATTGTTGCTTGTGCTTTTGGTGTCATATCTAAGAAACCATTGACTAGTTCAAGGTCAGGAAGACTTATGTCTATGCTTTCTTCTAAGAGGTTTGTAGTTTTAGCCCTCACATTTAGATTGATCCGTTTTGGGTTAAATTTTGTATATGGCATAGGGTATGGGTCCAACTGCATTGCTTTGCATGTGGATATCCAGCTGTCTCAGTACCATTTCTTGAAGAGACTATTCTTTCCCCATTGAATTGCCTTGGCACCCTTATTGAAAATCAATTGACCCTAAATGTTAGAGTTTATTTCTGGACTCTCAATTCTATTCCAATGATCTCTATGTCTTTTCTTATACCAGTACCACATTGGCTTGATTACTGTAGTAAGTTTTGTAGTTGGGAAGTGTGAGCCTTCCAACTCTGTTCTTTTTCAAGATTGTTCTGGCTGTTCTAGGCTCCTTGAATTTCCATGTGAATTTTAGGTTCAGCTTGTCAATTTCTGCAAAGAAGCCAGCTACAATTTTGGTAGGGATTACATTGAATCTATAGATCGATTTGAAGAGTACTGCCATCTTTACAATATTAAATCTTCCAATCTGTGAACACAGAATGTCTTTCCATTTATTTTAGGTCTTCAATTTCTTTCAACAATGCGCTATTAATTTTCAGAGCGTAAGTTTCTACTTCTGTTAAATTTATTCTTAAGTATTTTATGCTTTTTGATGCTAGTGTAAATGGAATTGTTTTCTTAATTTCATTTATGGTTTGTTCATTGCTACTGTATAGAAATACAATTGATTTTTGTGTATAGATATTGTGTCCTGCAACCTAGCTGAATTCATTTATTAGTTCTAACAGTTTTTTAATACAATCCTTAGGATTTTCTATATACAAGAAAGATCATGTCTTCTGCAAATAGAGATAATTTTACTTCTTCCTTTCCAATTTGGATACCTTTTTTTTTTTTCCTTGCCTAATTCCCCTGGCTGAAATGGCCATTACAATGTTGAATAGAAGTGGCAAGAGCAGACATCCTTTTCTCGTTCCTGATCTTAAGGGGAAAGCACCAGTCTTTCATCATTACGTATGGTGGAAGCTGTGAGCTTTCCACAGATACCCTTAATCAGATTCAGGAATTTCCCTTCTATTTCTAGTTTACTGAGTGCTTTTATCATGAAGGGAATTGAATTTTGTCAAATGCTTTTTCTGTCTATTGAGATGATCATTTGGTTTTTGTCTTTTATTCTATTGTATGATGTATTACATTAATTGATTTCAAATGTTGAGTGTTTTAAAATATGTTCACAGGCCATTTGTGTTCTGTGAAATCCTGTTCATCATGTTTGCCCTTTTCTACTGGTTTGCTTGTCCTTTTCTTACTGATCTGTAGTAATTTTTTACATAGCCTATATATCTTCATTAGTTACATGTGTAGCAAAACTTTTCTCCCAATTTTTGGTTTGTCTTTTCTCTCTCTTTATGAGGTCCTTTGATGAACAGTAGATTCTTAACATTAACGTTATAAAATTTAAAAATCTTTACTCTATGGCTGGTACTTTTGGAGACCTGTTTAAGAAATCCTTCTCTTCCAAGGTAAGTGTATTCTCCTAAATTGTCTTGCCATGCACAGTTAGATCTGGACTCCACCTGAGATTGATTTTTTTAAGGTGTGAGGTACGATCAGGTGTTGTATTTTCCCATGTGGATATCTAATTGTTTTGGACACAATTAATGCAGCTCCTCAGATTCACTCAGACTCACCTTGCCCGGGGTCCTCAGCTGATTGCCCTTGGGGAGCTCCTGATGGCTCCAGGGCTACACAGCTGCTGCCTCCTCTACCAGCACTGCCAGCTGCCTAGACCTTCCCTATAGACAGTGCCAGCTCCAGCATGGTCCCCATCATGTCTGTTGCTGTCAAAGCACCAGTGGATCTGGCACCGGGGTCCAACCCAGTCCTCCTGCCACTGCCCACTCTATATAAAACCCAACACTACAAGGCATGTGATCTTGGCATGAGTGTCCTAAAGATGGCCCAAAGGGATCAAGTGATACAGCCTGAAAATGTGGTGGGGTTAATGTATTCTGAGGCAAACTTTGACCAATGAGGAATAGAAGATAAGCAAGAACCAGCAGATCAAGTCTCCTCCCATCCTCCCTCTGATGGACTGTTGTGAAACATGATGCTTCTGAACAGCCTTCTGAAAATGCCCAGCATGACTGAGCAGTGGGCAACCAGCTGTGTCTCTTTGTGAAGCTGTGGCTACCTCAGAAATCATTTGTTTCCCCTTCTGTCCCAGCCTCACTGCCCTTTTCTATCGCTTTTTGCTGCCCTGGGATTAGATCTCCCAATAAATTAAGCTCTGCCCTTAGGTTCTGGTTTCTGGGAAACCAAGGCTAAGATATTTGTCTTAGTCTTTCCTTTACTCACTTACCAGCAATGCCTATTACATATATTGTAAGTCAATATTATATGTGTCTGTTTCAAAAGTGTATATTTTGTTCTATTGATCTATCATGTAGATAGGCCACCCATTCTTTATTATTATAGTTTTATCATATATCCCTCAAACTTATTCATCTTCAGGTGATCATCAATACTTTGCCAAGATTTTACAGATATGCTCATGAGCAGAAGAGTTTAAGTTGGGATAGCATGTTCCTTAGACATTTGATAGAATTCACCTGTAAACTTTATGGGGCTTGGCATTTTTTTCTGGGAAAAATTTTAAATTACTGTTTCAATTTCTTTAATGGTTAGAGATTATTTATTATATGGTTATCCTTGAGTTGGTAAGTTATATTTTTTAGTTTTGATAAGCTTTATTTTTCGAGTTTATTGACAAAGTTCACAATTTCCTTTTATTTTCTGTTCAATATCTGTAGAATTTGATATTGTTTCCTTTTCAATCTTAATTGTGCTTACTTTGAATCTTCCACTTTTTTCTTAATTAAACTTGCTAGGAGTTTGTCAATTTTATTAGCATTTTTAAAGAACCAACTTTTGACATTCTCATTCCCATCTATTGTATTTTTTACATTTCATTAATATCTTTTCTCTCTCTCTCTTTTTTAAGCTTAAATAACAGAAATTTATTTCTCATAGTTCTGGAGACTGGGAAGTCCGTGAGCAGGGTGCCTGCAGATTTGGTGTCTGGTGAGGGTCCACTCCTGGTGAAGGCTTGTTTCCTGGTTCACAGATGACCATCTTCTCGCTGAGTCCTCACATGGCAGAAGGAGTGAGAGAGCTCTCTGGAATCTCTTTTATTTTATTGTTATTTTGTTTATTTATTTATTTTTTATTGAGGTAACATTGTTATAACATTATTTAAATTTCAGATGTACATCATTATATTTCAATTTATATGTAGACTACATCATGTTCACCACCCAAAGACTAATTACCATCCATCACAGCACACATGTGCCCTATTACCCCTTTCACCCTCCCCACCCTCCTCTGGTAACCACCAATCTAATCTCTTTATCTATGTGTTTGTTGTTGTTGTTGTTGTTTTTATCTTCCTCTTATGAGTGAAATCATACGATATTGGACTTTCTCTGTCTGACTTATTTTGCTTAGCATAATACCCTCAAGGTCCATCCATGTTGCTGCAAATGGCAAGATTTCCTCTTTTTTATGGCTGAGTAGTACTCCATTGTGTATATATACCACATCTTTATCCATTCATCCATTGATGGGCACTTAGATTGTTTCCAAGTCTTGTCTATTGTGAATAATACTGCAATGAAAATATGGGGGCAAGTATCTTTTTGCATTTGTGTTTTTGTGTTCTTTGGATAAATACCCAGTAGTGGAATAGCTGGATCATAAGGTATTTCTATTTTTAATTGTCTGAGGACTCTCCATACTGTTTTCCATAGTGTCTGCACCAGTTTACATTCCCACCATCAGTGTATGAGGGTTCCCTTCTCTCCACATCCTCTCCAATGCTTATTTCTTGTCTTGTTAATTATAGCCATTCTGATGGGTGTGGGGTGATATTTCATTGTAATTTTGATTTTCATTTCCCTAATAGTGATGTTGAACATCCTTTCATGTGCCTGTTGGCCATCTGTATACCTTCTTTGGGAAAATGTCTGTTCAGATCCTTTGCCCATTTTTTAACTGAGTTGTTTGTCTTTTTGTTGTTGAGTTGTATGACTTCTTTATATATTTTGGATATTAACCCTTAGTTAGATATATGATTTGCAAATATCTTTTCCAAATTGTTAGGTTGTCTTTTTGTTTTGTTGATGGTTTCCTTTGCTGTGCAGAAGCTTTTTCGTTTGATGTAGTCCCATTTGTTTATTTTTTCTTTTGTTTCCTTTGCCTGGTAAGACTTGGTATTCAAAAAGATACTGCTAAGACTGAAGTTGAAGAGCACACTGCCTATGTTTTCTTCTAGAATTTTTATGTTTTCAAGTTTTACATTCTAGTTTTAATCCATTTTGAGGTAATTTTTGTGTATGGTGTAAGATAATGGTCTACTTTCATTCTTTTGCACATGGCTGTCCAGTTTCCCCAAGACCATTTATTGAAGACTTTCCTTTCTCCATTGTATGTTCTTGGCTTTCTGGTTGAAAATTAGCTGTCCATAAATGTGTGGGTTTATTTCTGGACTCTCAATTCTGTTCCATTGATCTCTGTGTCTGTTTTTGTGCCAGTACCATGCTGTTTTGATTCTATAGCTTTGTAGTATATTTTGAAATCAGGGAGTGTGATACCTCCAGCTTTGTTCTTTTTCCTTCAGGATTCCTTTGGCTATTTGGGGTCTTTTTGTTGTTCCAAATAAATTTTAGTATTCTTTGTTCTATTTCCAAGAAAAATGTCATTGGGAGTTTGATAGAGACTGCATTCAATCTGTAGATTGCTTTAGGAAGTACAGACATTTTAACTATGTTTATTCTTCCAATCCATGAGCATGGAATATCTTTCCATTTCTTTGGGTCTTCTTCAATTTCTTTCAACAATGTTTTATAGTTTTCAGTGTACAGCTCTTTCACCTCTTTGGTTAGATTTATTCCTAGGTATTTTATTCTTTTTGTTGCAGTTGTAAATGGGATTGTATTCTTAATTTCTCTTTCTGCTACTTTGATGTTAATGTTTAGAAACACAACTGATTTTTGTCTGTTGATTTTGTATCCTGCAACTTTACTCTATTCATTATTATTTCGAATAGTTTTTTTAGGGTTTTCTGTGTATGAAATCATGTCATCCGCAAATAGTAATAGTTTTACTTCTTGCTTTGGATCCTTTTTATTTCTTTTTCTTGCCTGATTGCTCTGGCTAGGACTTCCAGTACTATGTTAAATAAGAGTGGCAAAAGTGGGTATCCTTGTTCTTGTTCTTAAAGGGATAGCTTTCAGTTTTTCACTGTTGAGTATGATATTAGCTGTGGGTTTGTCATATATGGTCTTTATTATATTGAGGTACTTTCCTTCTATACCCATTTTATTCAAAGTTTTTATTATAAATGAATGCTATGCCTTATTGAATACTTTCTCTGTATCAATTGACATGATCATGTGATTTTTATTCTTCATTTTGTTAACATGGTGTATCATGTTGATTGATTTGTAGACGTTGAACCATCCCTGCATCCCTGGAATAAATCCCACTTGATCATGGAGTATGATCTTTTTAACATATAGTTGTATTAAATTTGCTAGTATTTTGGTAAGGATTTTTCCATCTATGTTCATCAGTGATATTGGCCTATAATTTTCTTTTTTTGTGTTGTCCTTGCCTGGTTTTGGTATCAGGGTAATGTTAGCCTCATAAAATGAGTTAGGAAGCATCCCCCCCTCTTCAATTTTTGGAAGAGTCTGAGAAGGATAGGGATTAAATCTTCTTTGAATGTTTGGTATAGTTCACCAGGAAAGCTGTCTGGTCCTGGACTTTTGTTTTTTGGGAGGTTTTTGATTATTATTTCAATCTCCTTACTGATGAGTGATCTATTCAGCTTCTCTACATCTTCTTGATATAGTTTTGGAAGGTTGTATGATTCTAAGAATTTATCCATTTCTTCTAGATTATCCAGTTTGTTGGCATATAGCTTTTTGTAGTATTCTCTTACAGTCCTTTGTATTTCTGTGGTGTCCATAGTTATTTCTCCTCTTTCATTTGTGATTTTACTTATTTGAGCCCTCTCTATTTTTTTCATGGTGGGTCTAGCTAAAGGTTTGTCAATTTTGTTTATCTTTTCAAAGAACCAGCTCTTCATTTCATTGATCTTTTCTATTGTTTTTTCAGTCTCTATTTCATTTATTTCTGCTCTGATTTTTATTATTTCCTTCCTTCTACTGATTTTGGGCTTCATTTCTTCTTCTTTTTCTAGTTTAGGTATACTGTTAGATTGTTTATTTGAGATTTTTCTTGTTTCTTGAGGTAGACTTGTATTACTATATACTTCCCTCTTGGTATTGCTTTTGTTGTATCCCATAGATTTTGGTATGTCATATTTTCATTTTCATTTGTCTCCAGGTATTTTTTGATTTCTGCTTTGATTTCTTCATTGACTAAATCATTGTTCAGTAGCATTTTGTTTAGTCTCTACATGTGGCTTTTCAAGTTTTCTTTTTGTAGTTGGTTTCATACTGTGGTGTTCAGAAAAGATGCTTGGTATTATTTCAATCTTCTTAAATTTATTGAAACTTGTTTTGTGTCCTAATATGTGATCATCCTGGAGAATGTTCCATGTGCATTAAAAAAGAATGTGTATTCTGTGGTTTTTAGTTGGGGTGTTCTGTATATATCTACTAAGTCCCTCTGGTCTAATGTGTCATTTAAGGCCAACATTTCTTTATTGATCTTCTGTTTGGATAACCTACCCAGTGATGTAAGCGGAGTGGTAAAGTCCCCTCCTATTATTGTGTTACTTTCGATTTCTCCTTTTATGTCTGTTAATAATTGCTTTATATATTTAGGTGCTCCTGTGTTGGGTGTGTAGATATTTACAAGTGTTATATCCTCTTGTTGTCCTTTATCATTATGTAGTGCCCTTCTTTGTCTCTTTGTGAAGTTTTTGTTTTAAAGTCTACTTTATCTCATAGAAGTATCGCTACCCCAGCTTTCTTTTCATTGCCATTTGCATGGAGTATCTTTTTCCATCCCTTCACTTTCAGTTTGAGTGTCTTTAGGTCTGAAGTGTTTCTCTTGTATTCAGCATATATATGGGTCTTTTTTTTTTTTTTTATCCATTCAGCCACTCTATGTCTTTTGATTGAAGCATTGAGTCCATTGACATTTAAAGTAGGTATTGAGGGCCGGCCCCGTGGCTTAGCGGTTAAGTGCGCGCGCTCCGCTGCTGGCGGCCCGGGTTCGGATCCTGGGCGCGCACCGACGCACCGCTTCTCCGGCCATGCTGAGGCCGCGTCCCACATACAGCAACTAGAAGGATGTGCAGCTATGACATACAACTATCTACTGGGGCTTTGGGGGGAAAAATAATAAATAAATAAAATCTTTAAAGTAGGTATTGATAAGTATGTACTTATTGCCATTTTGTTACTTTTTTTCTGGGTGTTTTAGTAGTTCTTTGTTCCTGTCTTCTCTTGCTCTCTTCCTTTGTGATTTGATGGCTTTCTTTAGAATTATGTTTGGGTTCCTTTCTCTTTATGTCTTGTGTATTTATTATAGGTTTCTATTTTGTGATTACCATGAGGTTCATATATGATAACCTATGTAAATAGCAATCTATATTAAGTTGTTGGTCCCTTAAGTTTGACCTCTTACTAAAAGCCCTACACTTTTACTCCTCTCCCTCCATATTTTATGATTTTTATATCATATTTAACTTCTTTCTGTGTGTGCTTGTGTGTATCCTTTAATCTCTTATCATGGAGATAGATATTTTTAGTACTTTCATCTTTTAATCTTCATACTAGCTTTATAGGTAGTTGATCTGCTACCTTTACCATATATTTGCCTTTACCAGTGATATGTTTTCTTTTATAATTTTCTTATTCCTATGTGTGGTCTTTTCTTTTCCACTGAAATAAGTCCCTTTAACATTTCTAGTAAGGCTGGTTTAGTGGTGATAATCTTCTGTAGTTTTTGCTTGTCTGGGAAACTTTTTATCTCTCTTTCCTTTCTGAATGATAACCTTACTGGTAGAGTATTCTTGGCTGTAGGATTTTTCCTTTTTGCACTTTGAATATGTCATGCCACGCCCTTCTACCCCGTAAGGTTTCTGCTGAGAAGTCAGCTGATAGCCTTATGGGGTTTCCTTTGTATGTAACGTTGCCTTTCTCTTGCAGGTTTTAGGATTCTCTCTTTATCTTTAATTCTTGACATTTTAATTATGATGTGTCTTGGTGTGGGCCTCTTTGGGTTCATCTTGTTTGGTGTTCTCTGTGCTTCCTGTATCTGGATGTCTCTTTCCTTCCTTAGGTTAGGGAAGTTTTCAGCTATTATTTCTTCAAATAGGTTCTCTGCCCTTTTGTCTCTCTCTCCTCCTTCTGGGACACCTATAATACAGATGTTAGTAAGCTTAATGTTGTCCCAGAGGTCCCTTAGACTGTCCTTGTTCTTTTTAATTCTTTTTTCTTTTTTCTGTTCAGCTTGGGTGATTTCCTCTATTCTTTCCTCCAGCTCACTGATCCGTTCTTCTGTGTCATCTACTCTGCTATTGATTCCGTTTAGTGAATTTTTCATTTCAATTATTGTATTCTTTAGTTCTAATTGGTTCTGTTTTATATTTTCCAATTCTTTGTTGAAGTTCTTACTGTGTTCATCTATTCTTCTCCCAAGATCAGTGAACATCCTTATGACTATTAGTTTGTACTCTTTATCAGGTAGATTGTTTATCTGTCTTTTGTTTAGTTCTTTTTCTGAGGATTCATCCTGTTCCTTTATTTGGAACATATTCCTTTGTCTCCTCACTTTGCCTACTTCTCTGTACTTATATCCGTGTATTGGGTAGATCAGCTACATCTCCCAGTCTTGGAAATGTGGCCTTATGTAAGAGATACCATATGGGGCCCAGCATTGTGCTTCCCTCCTGTCACCTGTTCCAAATGTTCCAGGAGTATCCTTTGTGTGGGCTACATGTACCCTTCATCAGTGCTGGGGTTGCTCTTGCTGCAGGCACCTGGTTAGGCTAGGCTGGCCCCCAGACCAGCCGGTTGTAAGGGTTGCTATGGTCACTTTAGTCACTTTATTGGGTGGGGCAAATGCATGCACAGCTGACTGCAAGGTCTAATAGCACACATCTGCTGCTGTTTTGCTTTTAAGTGAGTTAGGCCCAGGCTAGGCTCAGGGGATCACAATTACTGCAGGGCTCTGATGAGGCTCCCTGCAGCACAAGGCTGTTGTCAGCTCTCTCAGGAGCAAGATAAGTGGGGTCGGCCCCAGGTGTGGCAGCACACAATTGTTTCAGGCTTTGGAAGGTGGGGCAGATCCCCTATGTGGCTGTTTGAGATGGCCATCAGCACAAGTCTGTTGCAGCCAACATGCCCCACCGCCCACAGGCCCACACACCCTGCCAATACAGGCCTGCCTGGCATGAATGCCCCACTTAGGCAGACCCACTTGCCCTGTGGCAGAGATCTCACACATGCTACCTACTCGGGCCCACGAGTTCCCCATGGGCTTGCTGGAGGGTTGGGCCAGTCCCTAGGGCGGGTGGCCTACCCTAGCTGAAGTGGATTAAATTGGTGCTCTAGTGGGTGGGGCAAACCCCTGTGCTAACAGGCCAGGGGAAGAACTCCAATTGCGTCTGCCAGCGTCTGTGTCAGTACCACTGCACTAGGTCTTAGTAATGGCTGCTCCCAGTAGGTCAGTCCCTGGGGGGGAGGTGTGAGCCCAGCCACCTCCTGCCTCTCTGAGATGCATTCAGAGCTTAGCAAGTGAGTCTCTTGTGCCAAAGGACTATGCACCTTTCTTTCTGGTGATTTCATGTTGGTTTCCAGAACAGGTGAATCTGTGTGTGGGCCCTTTAAGAGCAGACTTTTCTTTCTGTGAATTTCAATAGTTTTTCTGGGAGTATTGCCCATTGGTTTTCAAAGCCAGCAAAGCCAGGTACTATGGGAACTTGTCTCGGTTGTGCTGAATTCAAAAGCTGGGATGCCTATTGTGGCATGGATCTCCCCAGATCCCCCGCTCCTCTGGGAAAAGCTTCCTTCCTTTAAGATTGCTCCCAGCCATGAAGCACCAGCTAGGATGTGCTTTTTTCCTCAGCAAGAGTGTATTTCTGCCTCTTCCACCCTGTCAGTGTTGTCCCTTGTTATGGGGGTTCTATTTATCTAGTTTCCATTTATCCAATTACCTCTTTCTCAGAGGTAATTGTTCCACAGGTAGCTGTAGATTTGTTGTGTCCAGGGGAGGAGGTGAGTTCAGAGTCCTCCTACACAGCCATCTTCCCAGAATCCTCTCCATTAATATCTTCTCTTATAATTATTTCTCCTTTTTCAGTTTATTCTGCTAATTATTTTCTAAACTTCTTAAGTTTGATTCTTAGCTCATTAATTTTGAGCTTTTCTTCTTTTCTATTTGTGAGCATTAGAGGCCATAAATTTCCCTCTAAGAAACGCCTTTGCTGCATCTCACAATTTTGATGGTATTTTCCCTATTATTCAAGACCAAATATTTTCTGATTTCTATTAAAATATTTCTTTGAGTGGTATTTGTTTAGAGGTGCATTTATTTTTTTCATTGATATCAACAAATTGCATCAGAGAAAGTCATTGTATGATACCAAGCCTTCAAAACTCATTAAGATTAGTTTTATGGCTTCAAACATGGTCTATTTTCATAAATATTCCTTACGTGTTTGAAAAGACTGCACAACCTTGAGCCAATGAACATACAAACACTGTAACCAACAATTGCAATGTTCTCCATATGTTCATTAGCTCAGGCTTGCAAATTTTTTTGTTCAAATTTTAGATATCCTTAGTGATTTTTTTCCTTGCTTTCTGCATTTGTAAATTTAGAATAGTCTATCATCCTGGTAAATTGAAACTTTTATCTTTATGTAATGAATCTTACTACCTCTAATAATGATTTTTGCCTTAAAGCATATTTTGTTTGCTATTGCTATAGCTAGATCATCTTAATTTGGTTAGTATTTTCCTGGTATCTCTTTCTCTAATTTTACTTTCATATGTCCTTATGTTTTGGATGTGCCTTTTATAAACAAAAAAATAGCTGCATTATCAAAAAAAAAATCCAGTCTAATAAACTTTGTTTTTTAACTAGAGATGTGAGAACTTTAAAAATATTTTTGTTTGACTATTCATATACTTGGTTTATTTTTACTATCTTATTTCATGCTCACTATTTTTTTGTTTTTACCTTTTGTTTGCCCTTCTCTTTCTTTTTTTTGTCCTTTTTCTTATTCTATTTCCCTCCTTCTACTTTTATTGAAATGTTATACACTCAATATCTCATGTTTTAGTGATTGTTCTTGCCATTTAACACACATACTTAGAGTCTAAAATAATCAATATCTGTATCCTGCTCCCTAATAATATAAGAATATTAGAATGATTTAACTGCTTTCACCCACTTGTCAACTCACACGCTATTATTGTTCAGTATTTTAGCCTGTTTACCTTTCACAATTAAGACGTTGTTATTTACCCACATTTATACTAAGATCTTTGCTCACCATTCCTTCTTACCTCTCATACAATCCATTTAGGAAGACTTTTTCCTGTGTGGAGTATATCCTTTAGAATTTCTTATAGTGAGGGATTGTTGGTGCTAACTCTCCCAGTTTACAATTGCCCAACTAATGCCTTTATTTCATTCTCATTCTTGAAAGAAAATTATAAATCTTCATTGATATACTTTAAAAGAGATCTATTAATATACCATGTGTGTGGATGCAAAGACTCAAAACATAAAGATATCAGTTTTACTCCAAATTCAACACAATTCCCAATTCCACCCAGTTTTTTGTTGTTTTGTTTTGTTTTATGGACCTTAACAAGCTGATCCTAAAGTGAAGGATTCATTAGAATTCTTCCAATGAAATGGAAGAGCAAAGGGCAAAGAATAGCCAAGTCACTCTTGAACAAAAACTACAAAATGGGCCCTCTTTCAGACATTAAGACTTACAAAGATATGATAATTAAGATAGTGTGGCATTAGCAAAAGAATAGAAAAAAAAGAACCATAGAAAGAACAGAGTCCAGAAACAGAGCCAAGCACATATAGTAACTTGATATTTAATATCGGTGGCATTGCAGAGAGTGGGAAAAGATAAGCCATTCAATAAATGCTGTTGGGATAAAGGATATCATACAGGGGGAATATGAAACTGGATTCCCTTACACTATACACAAAAATCTACGTCGAGTGGAGTAAAGACCAAAATATACCAAGCAAAACTTTCAAACTTTTAGAATAAAATATAGAAGAATATTTTTGTGCTTTTAGGGTTGGGAAAGATTGTGTTATCAAGAAAAAGAAATTCAAACCTTTAAGGAAAAGACTATGAATCAATTAGACCACATTAACATTTAAAACATCTGTGCATCTGAAGACACTTTAAAGAAGTGAGAGAAGATAAGCCACTAACCAGAGAAGATACTTGCAATGCATTCTGTCAACCAAGATTAGTATAGAGTATGTGTGTGTGTATAAAAACGTCTACAAATCATACCAAAAAGACAAATAGCAAGGGAGATGAACAAGCACTTAACAAAACAGGAAACACATGAAAAATACTCAATCTCACTAGTAGTAAAAGAAATGTAAATTAAAATAAAAATGGGTGCTATTTCATACCCATAGAATTGGTAAAAATGTAGTCTGATGACTCTAAAAGTTGGAGAGAATTTGGAGCAGTGGGAACTTTCATTTCTTTGTGACATGAAAATACATACAGGGACCGGCCCGTGGCTTAGCGGTCAAGTGTGCGCGCTCCGCTTCTGGTGGCCGGAGTTCGGATCCCGGGTGCGCAGACGCACTGCTTGTCTGGCCATGCTGAGGCCGCGTCCCACATACAGCAACTAGAAGGATGTGCAACTATGACATACAACTATCTACTGGGGCTTTGGGGAGAAAAAGGGAAAAAAAAAAGAAAATACATACATGTTACATATGTGTGCACACGGACATCATACATACACACAAAGACATCATCAGGTATATTAATGAAAAACTGGAAACAGCCTAAACATCTATCAACATAAGAATGGAGAAATAAATTTTAATGTAACCATACAGGAGGAAAAAAAATGAATGAATACTAAGTGTAATGTGGTATCCTAGATTAGATTCTGGAACAGAAAAAAAGGATATTAGTGGGAAAACTGGTGATATCCAAATAAAGTCTGTAGTTTAGTTTTTTGTACCAATGTTAATTTCTTAGCTTAGACAAAATTATCATTGTTGTGTGGGATGTTAACAATGGGGGAAGTTGGGAGAATGGTTTATGGGAGCTCTCTGTGCTGCAACTTTTCTGTAAGTCTAAAATTATTCCAAAATAAAAAGTTTACTTTAAAAAAAAATGAATAGAGCTACTTGTATCATTATGGATAAATTTCACAAACATAACGTTGAGAAAATAGCAAATTGCAGAAGACACACATAGTACGTAACACACATAGTATATAAATTTAGAAGCATTCAATATAATATTATGTCTTATTTAATGATGCATACATATGTAGTATAATTTTAAACATATATGTGAATGATAAACACCAAATTCTGAATATTAATTTCTTCTTGAAGATGAGGGATTGGCATATGATTAGGAAGGTTGATGACAGAATTTAGAGATTTTCTTGGCAATGTTTAATTTCTTAAGTTGGGTGGTGCATACATATACAGATTTTGTTATAAAATTCTCCCTTTAAATTATCTGAAATATTTGATTAAAAAAGTCAATTTCTCTGAAAGGAAAGAAGGAAGGGAGGGAGAGAGGGAGGAAGGGAGGGAGGGAGAAAGAGAGAGAAAGCAGAACGCAGGGAAGGAGCGAGGGAGGAAGAAAGAGAAAGGCAGTGCTAAATACAAAAAATTTTTAAAATATTTTTTTGTAAAGGATTTGGAAGTCTCACTGAGAACTGGTTTTAACAACCTCTTGTAGTAATGTTTAAGAATTGGAGTTTAAGGCACATTTAGGACCACAGCCACCTGAATCAGAATCTCAAGGAAGCTCACATAAAGGTTAATTCCTAGGCCCAAGATCCCAAGAGATTTGAGTTTAAGTAGGACCCAGGAACTTGAATTTCACCAAACTCTCTGAGCGTTCTTATACAATTTAGGGTATGACTATATAGATAAACTGATTTGGTTTATTTAAGCCATAAATTGATTTCAATAATTTCTTATTTATTTTTATATATACATATTTTATGAGTATGAATGTACGTATATATGAATTATAGGTTGCCTGAATTAATGAGTGGTCCCAGCTCAGAGGTAACTTGACCACGAGATTAGCTAGCTGCATAGCTATCCCATACAGGATTCTTATCCTTTAATGGACGCTGTGACAATCTGGTGAAGTTTTGGATCCCTTTTCAAAATAATGCATTTAAATAAATAAAATAAATTACATAAGATTATTTAAAAACATCAAAATACAGTTACAAATTATTAAACAAATTTGTGGTATATTAATGTGTGCTTCTTTGTTAAGGCACTGAATAACAAGATATACTACAGATATAATAACTCATAATTTGAAAATAAAAATGAACATAAATGATATTTGGTGATATTTGCAACAACTATAACATCACATGAAAACATCTGTAATTTCTACTGGTCTCAAAGTCACAGATAATGCTTGTACTATCGTGGTTTGTTGCCTAAAGTCATAGTTAAAGAGAATGCTAAGTTTCAATTAGAAGTTTGTGAAAATAATAATCATCTACAGCTCAGGGCCAGGACTAGTGGGAGGTGAGTAAAGCAATCACATTCGGTCACAAAATTTCTGGAGCACTAAAGCACTCAGTTATCAAGATATTTTAAAAAATGAAAATTAAGGCAAAAAATCCATGGTGAACAAAATATCAAGATTTTTAAAGAAAGAAAGGATCAGTATGGATTGCCTGAATTCTAACCACAGACCCAAAGAATTCTGTCCGTGAACTCCCTCCGTGGGTTAAGAATTCCTGCATTATAGGCAAGTGTTCTCACTTTTTCCACTTTCCCCCACTTATTTGGCATTGTTTGCGCAGAACCATGAAAATCTTCCAAATCTTGCTTTTGCATCAATAATCTTTACATGTGACAAGGAATACAAATAGGTTTTTCTGTTTATGTGCTACATAAATTCCTTATAATAAAATGAATTTTCAAAATCTAATAAGTCTGGGGCCAGCCTGGTGACAGCAGTTAGGTTGGCCCGGTCCGCTTCGGTGGTGCAGCCCGGGGTTCACAGGTTCGGATCCTGGGCACGGACATACTCACTGTTCATCAAGCCACGCTGAGGAGGCATCCCACATACAAGAGCTACAACTCTACAACTATGATTTACAACTAGGTACTGGGCCTTTGGGGAGAAGAAAGAAAAAGAGGAAGATTGGCAACAGATGTTAGCGCAGGGTAAACCTTCCTCAAAAAAAAAAAAGAAAAAGGAATAAAGTAAAATCTAAAAAATCTGTCTTGATTCTTTGGCAATGATAAAGATTTTTAAAAAATAGAAAAAGGTCATTTTGACGTCTTACGATTTCTGTGTTTGTAATCTAATAAAGGCAAGTCGTTTTTAAAATAATTCTGATTATTTCACTTGTAATGTGAGATTTTTTACTATGAAAATAAATCGGTCAGTGCTGATCCCTATCAGGAGCAGGGAGAAGCGTTCAGGAGAGTGTGTTAACAGTCAGGGTCGCTCTTGGCCCACACACTGCGTTTAGAAACCCCGTCAGAGACAGAACACCAGCCTTAACGTGCTTTCATTCTTCATTATGGAACATGCTCTTTTGAGAGTATTCTTAAATGAAACGTATATTTCTGCATTCAGTTGTTTCCTACGCTGGAAGAAAAACAACAGGTCTTTCTGTAAAATGCTATAATTCCTTACGGAATTTTTGAAGGACTGATTTATTTTATTTTCAATGTGTCCTTCCATTTGTGGCCACCAGTGCTGAGGCTCCACCTAGGGCCCTTTTCTGTGATTGCATTCACATTCATTAACGCTCATCGGCTTTACCACGGCAACAGGGAAAACAGTTGTGCCAACAAGAGCGTGGTCGAGTCTTGGTTTTGTTCCGAGTATGTGTCTAACACAAAAACTAGATCTGGTCACCCGCAGGAAAGGAACCCCTGAAGCCCCGCGGGCGGCCGGCCGACGGCTGGGTAACGTTATCCCCGGTCTCGGAACACTGCCCTCCAGGAACGCAGCCCGCTGCCCTTTGTACCAGGCGGCCCCAGCCCAGGGGGCGGGACAGCGCAGAAACCACCTCCCCGAGCCTCGCAGGGAAGGCCGGCTGGCACAGCTGGGCGGGGCTTAGGGCAGGGAAAGGCAGAGAAAGACCCGAGGGCAGGCCTCGCGAATTTGGTTTAGAAGCCACAACGCTGAGAACCTTGCTTGTCGCCTCTACCTTTTGTATTTCTGTCTCTTAGCTGGGCTTCCAGCATTTTACTCCTGGTCCACTGGGCGATGCGTTTTTGATTCCCTCCCGCTCCAGCAGAGAGTAACGCAGACCGATGTGAGCTACACCCGAGAGTTTGGACTCACACCTGCCGTCTGTCTGCTTCGTCACCGTGCAACCACCCTTCCCGAAGTGACGATTTTTATTTGATACGAGAACCGGCAGGCAGCAGTGGTTGTGTGAGGAGATTGCTAGATTCCCAGCTTTCCTCATCTTTGTGATGACAGCCGCACGCGCCTTAATGTTGCACATATTCACTTGGCTTTTTCTGGGAACTGCCATATGTTCCCAAAGATACTTAGCGTGGGGAGAGTTGTAAAAAAGCAGGGGGAAGGGAATTATTTTTGAAAATGTTATTTTAAAATTGTAGGCATGTAGACCATTACCACTCAGCACAGAGCAAAGTGGAAGTCTCCCAAATTATTCACATACAGAGTTAATGTAAATAATCCCAGCCCCCAAGATCAGCAGAACTACCCTGACTTTCTGCACGTTCCCACTGATAGTCTTACTCTGTAGAGTTTGGATGTAAATTCTCTAGGAAGGAAGACAGAGCTGTAAAGAGTGAATTCTCTTTATAAACAGTCATTAGAATCATGTATACAAAGCAGAAATTGTGCTTACAGTGACCAGTGTAGGTACACATGCAGACAATTTAGGCAAACAAACCCACTTTAGAATCAGATACAAACCAGAAGCACAGTTATTTAGCTCAACATCTATTACATACGGTAACAAAAGATTCACTTTTAATTATTTCATACATGTAAAGAATATATAATATACAGATGTTCAGTATAAATAAGAAAAATAAAATAAACATGCTCGTACCCACCACTCAGCTTAAGAAGAATTGTAGTATATTTTTGAAGTCACCTCCTGTGCACCCCACCTGGCATAACCTCCCTCTCGGCTTACTCTACTCCTCGCTTCCTAGGTAACTATCATCTTGAATTATGGGTTATCATTTCTTCATTTTTCTTTGCAGGTTTTTTTTTTTTTTTTTGCTCTGGAAGATTAGCCCTGAGCTAACATCTGTGCCCATCTTCCTCTAATATGTGGGACGCCTGCCACAGCCTGGCTTGATAAACGGTGTGTAGGTCCACACCTGAGATCCAAACCTGTGAACCCCAGGCTGCTGAAGCGGAGCACGTGAACTTAAACACTAAGCCACTGGGCCAGCCCATCTTTGTAGTTTCAAAAAAAACTTATGGATCCCTAAATAATAAGTTTGTTATGTTTGTGTGTGTTTGAATTTTATATACATGGAAGTGAAATCTCTGTATCCTTCTGTGACTTTCTTTTTCATAAGCATCATTGTTCCATTCATGGGGATGCATGAAGCTATAGTCCATTCTTTTCACTGCTGTATATTAAGTATTCTATTATATGTATCCACACAACTTATTTATCCAGTCTCCTGTCCAGGGTCCTTTGGGTTGGTTCCATTTTTTTACTATTAAAAACAGTGCTGCAATGAACGTTTTAGTACCTGTGTCCTGTTGCACATTTGTGAGAGTTTCCCTAGTCTAGGGTATTTATCTACAGTTGGAATTGCTGGGTATTAGGTCAGTGTATCTTTAACTTTACTAGATAATGTCAAATTATGCTTACTGGAGGTTGGACACATTTACCCTCTCATTAGCAGTATATAAGAGTTGCGCATCCTTACAAGCATGACAACCTGTCAGGCTTTAAAATTTTTGCCAATATTTTGGGCATAAAAGAGTATTTCAGCCCTTTTCTGATTATGAGTGAAGTTGGACATCTTTTTATATGTTTGATAATCATTGGTTTTTCCTTTTCTATGAAATGGGTACCCAGGTTTTTGCCCATTTTTCTATCAGTTTGCATGTTTTTTTACTGAAGTTCGTATATATATATATAACTAATACTTTGTTCCAACTAATAGGTGTTGGAAATATATTCCCCTGGCTTATGTCTTATCTTTTCGCATTTTTACAATGGTGTCTTTCAATAAACAGAAGTTCTTATTTTAATAGACTTGTATTTATCTCTTTTACTTTATGGATTCTGCCTCTTTTTTGTCTTAAGAAATCCTTTTTGTAACACAAAGTTGCAAAGATAATCTCCTATATTTTCCTTAGAAAGTTTAGAAATTTGTATGTATTTATCAGGAATTTATATTTTGGTTATGATGTGGGTCCATATAGAAAACAAATTGTCCTGGCATTATTTATTAAGTTGTCCATTCCTTCCACACTACTGTAAAATGGCAGCTCTGACTCCTTTCATATATATGAGGGTCTGTCTCTGAGGTTCCTGTTTTTGTTTCATTGGTATATTTATCTGTCTCTGCACCAGTAACACACTAGTGAAACTTTAAATAATCCTGGAAATCTAGTGGGCAAATTCTCTCCATCCTCATAGGCACATTTTTTTTTCAATAGTGTATTGGCTATTCTTTTTTCTCCTTAGCTATTCTTGTTCTTTTGCTCTTTTGTATAAATTTTATAATTAGCTCATCAAATTCCACAAAACAATTTAATAAACTTTTTCTGCCGGCTTACTTTCTTTAATTATAATTCTTCTGTAACATAGACTGAATATCCACAGATAAGCGTTAAACTATTTTAAAGGAGTGCCGAGAGATTAAAGAATGAGTTAACTTAGTAACATCAATCCTAAAAAATTTAATTAGCGAGATTTTGTTTACAAAACATGAAACATGACAGCCTGTAGGAAACCAGCCAAGATCAACGAACGGAGATCCTGTATATTCTCTCCCAGCTACCTCATTTTCGAATCAGGTCTATTTTGGGAGAAACTAAGATTTCAATAAAATCAGTGAACAAGTATTTATTCGTAAGCAATTATAATGTACCCAGCCCCGTTCTAGATACTGTGGAAAATATATAATTTGAGTAAAATATGATTTAGGTCTTCCAAGGATTTACAATTTATTGTGGAAAAAACTGATTATCAATAAAATTCCAAACTTTGTAATTCTAACTATTAGCTATTGTGGAATAAGAGTTCAGAGAAAGGAGAGAACCTGTGGATTAAGGTAATCAGGATAAATTTCATATTAAATAAGTAGAATTTTAAAAAAAATAAGAAGGAAGAGAAGGGCAAGGTCTGGTACATAATAGAAATCCAATAAATATTTGTAAAATGGTAACTTCAAAGACTATGTGACCAAATAGGTACAGAAGGTATATATGGTGGTCCAACAGAAAATTAGTTTGAGAGATTAGATAGTAGAAAGAATAAATTGAGGAGAAACTGAGCCACAAGACAGTTGATTAATCCAGTTTTAAGGCAATAAAGTTCTGAAAAAAGTGTATGGCAATGTGAAAAGAACATAATTTGACAAATTAAGAAAATATTTATAAACAAATCAATGAAATTAGTGACATACAGGTCACAAAAAGGAATTATTAACATATAATAATTAGTATCTAATAAGAAATATGAAAAAGAAGAGTCAAAGATTACCTCAGATTTTCTCACCTGGGATTCATGAAGTATGATTATACTACCGAGTCCTCTCCCCTCCTCCACAAATATTAAGAAGTTGGAAAGACTTTCTAGCAGCTTTGACAGGAAACATAATAGTTTTGTTATGAACATATGGAGTTGGGGACGATAGAAGATTATAAGCAATTGGAAGCATGAGATGAGAACATAGTTGAGATGTCAACTAAGTTTTTAAAAGCTACAATTATAGTGGCGTCTCAGCCTGAGAATTTCATTAGGGCTATGTTTGGATGGGACACTTTTGAGTGTGTCTAGAGGTCTAGTAGAGGTTGCTGCTTAGTTCAGCAGGTTTAACGCATGAGTCAATATAATTCCAAGCCTCGGATATTTGACAGCGGCAATAACGGGTATTGTTCTTCAGAAGTCCCTGCTCTCAGAAAATCCAGAATCTGGTAGGCACCGAGATGCTCCTGGGAAGTAACTCATTCTAAGGGAGGAGAGTGTTGAACACAGGTTCTGGGATGAAAGGAGAGAGCTCTCAGCTCTATTACCCCCCTGCTTTCCATCCTCCTCACCTCAAAACTAACCATGGCATACCACTCATCTCACTTAATATAGGAGTGTGGAGGAAACATGCAGGTTCTGAGAAGCAAGTAGTACTGATGTATATCTGGAAAGAGCTGACACAGGAAAAAGCTCTAGGAATGACCAGCTGGACATCACTGCAGAAAGTTGAAGCAGAAAGAAGGAATTAGCTGCCATCCTGTCGCAGAGGAGAGGACCATTTCATGAGCAAAAGTGAGATGCCCCCTAGAGACTCCCATAAATCTTCGGGAGAAATTTAGAAGAGAGAAAGAGAGAGTTTAGAATTTTTCAAATTTGCACTATACCAATGAAACTCACTCAATTAGGGACAATACCATACCCCCAGAGGGTAACTGTAAATGTGTGTAGGCATTTTTGCTTATCACAATGACTCGGGTCCTACAGGCATTTAGTGGTTTGGGACCAGGGATGATAAACTAATGCAGTGCTCAAAACAGTCTCACACAAGGAATTGTCTTCCTGACCAAAATGCTAATAAATAATGCCTTTATTGAGAAATGGTGCATTATAACGATACCAAATAAAATGATAAACTATGAGGTTGTGCTCTCATTCTCTTTCTTCTACATTATTTAAGACATTTGATAAGTGACAAAACAACTACATGTGATAAGCATTGATTTTTTAATCAACTATCATGGCAGAAGTAGTAAAAGACATAATTTGCAAACTCAAGGATAGTACAAACTAATACTGAATTTAAAAAATCTAAAACTTGAATAAAATACACTGCAGTTTTATATTCTTAAATTTTCTTCTGCCATGCATAAAGGTCATTGGAGGAGGCCTAATTATTATTTTATTTATGTTTTAAAGAGATGGAGAATTTTCTCCTTTCCAAATCCCAAGAGAATGGAGATTATGAGGGAATTCAGAGAATAAAGGATTTAAAGAAATTTATCATCTATGCTCTCTGATTCCAGGGAAAATAACATATAAATTGCTCCAAGAATAAAGTTCTCTTTCCTTTGTGGAGGGTAAAAAAAGGGGGGGGCAATTATCTTAACTAAATGTATTCCTCTCTTCCTAAGCAGGTTTAATATTATATCCTCCTGTTGTTGAAAATCCATTTCTTCCTGTTCTCCTGCCAGGGAAAATTCCATTTCATGAATCTAAATGGGAATTTTCCAAATAGAAAGTGAGAAAAAGCTTATCCAGAAAAAGAGGAAGATGCTAACCCAGAAGCAGCAGGAGCTATACCAGGAGAGCATCCTTGGTCAGACATCAGAGTCCACCTTCAACAGCACCAACCTCAGGGCACCGTCATTTCCTCTCTATTATCATCACAAAGGTGGAAAGCATATTCTAGCCCTTCATACACGATGTATCATTCTATCACCCGTCTTGAATACTAAAAGGATTCTGTCCTATGAAACTCTTGGGTATTTTTTGAAAATCTTTATAAATGAAAATATAGTGTACACTTTATTATAAGTTAACTCATATATTGAAAGGCTCTCCTTGTTGAAAGAATTTGGGAAACAGGGAAGAAGGAAAGAGTACTAATTTTGAATCCAGATAGCTCGAGATCAAACCCTGGCTTTATTACTTGCTGTGTAATTGGGCAAATTTCTTAGCTTTGGTTTCCTCATCTGTAGCCTCAGAGATTAGCATTTTCTGATAAAACATCATAGCAGAATTAGTAAAAGACACAGAATTTGCAAACTCGAGGAAAAGTACAAAGTAATATTGAATTAAAAAAACTAAAAATTGAATAAAATATAGTTTTATATTCTTAAAGTTTTATATTTATACTCTTAAAGTTTCTCCTGCCAGGCATAAAGGTCACTGTCTTCTAAATTTTATTTACAAACCGAACAATTCCTTCTTCATCTCTCTCTCACAGTGCTTTCTAATATATAGCTAGCAGAAACCAGTTGGCACTGCCTGGGAGTCTCTTTAGTCAGTTCCACAAGTTTATTAGGTGTATTTTCTATCTTCCAAAGTACCACAGGTGACAGTTTTAAAAATTGTTTCCCTACTATACAACATGGGTCATCGTTTTCTCAGCCTGCTGGAGCAGTTTACTACTGTTGTTCCAGCCATCACTAATAGTTTGCTCAACACTTTTCCAGCCCTTGCTAACAATTTTCTTGTTACTATTCCAGTCTTTGCCAGCAGCCTTGGTCCACAGATTTTCCAGCTTCCACTTGCTGCCTGGTCCTAAAGCCACTGTCACACATTTTAGATATTTGTTATGGCAACACCCCACTTATAGAAACAAATTTTTATATCAGTTAATTTTTGCTTATAAAAAGCCCCTTCAAAACACAGCCCCTTAAAAGCATAACCATTTGTTAGCTCACAAATCTACAGATGAGCGATTTTGGCTGGACATATCTGGGTGGTTTCACCTGGACTCACTCATGTGACTGTACTCAGCTGGCATGTCACTGGGGTCTGGTTGTTTATGGACGGCCTCACTCACATAGCTGGTGCGTGGCTGGTGCAACAGGGACGATTGGGCCACGCGTCTTCAGCACGCAGCAGGCTCGGCTAGTCTTCTTTACATGGTTGCTGGGTTCCAAAAACAGCAAGAGAAGGTAAGTTTCAAAAAGGAAGTGTCATCACTTTTCAAGTCTTTGCTTGTGTCACATTTGCTACTTTCTCATTGGCCAAGCCAAAAGTCAGTGTGGGAGGTGACCAGCCAAGGTCATGGGTGTAAGGAGGGAAATTTTGTAAACAATCTGTAACAGGTGGTAATGCCTGAGCTTGGTTTTAAAGGATACGTGAGATTTTACAGATAGGCAAGTGGGAGAGAAATTCATTGCAAGAAGAGGGAACATCATATTAATATGATGTTATGATGCCATGAAGGAGTAAACATCATAACCTATTCTGAAAACACATGATTTTGCCCTTTCTTGATACTGCCACTATTCAACCTTTCATATTTCAAGCTTCAAAATAAGAACGTAGATTATGGGGCCCGCCCCGTGGCTTAGCGGTTAAGTTTGCGCACTTGGCTACTGGCGGCCCGGGTTCGCTTCTCCGGCCATGCTGAGGCGGCGTCCCACATATAGCAACTAGAAGGATGTGCAACTATGACATACAACTATCTACTGGAGCTTTGGGGAGAAAAAGAGAAAAAAAACAAAAAGGAGGAGGATTGGCGATAGATGTTAGCTAGGGCCTGTCTTCCTCAGCAAAAAGAAGAGGATTGGCATGGATGTTAGCTCAGGGCTGATCTTCCTCACAGAAAAAAAAAAAAAAAGAACTTAAGTTATCTTTTTAATGTCAAGTTTGAATTCCAACCAATTTGCTTACCCTGATAGAAGAAATCTTAAAAATAATGATGAGAACAGAAAAAACTGCAATTCGTATAGTTGATCCAACTTGCCTTTCAGACTTCAAATTGTCCTCACTTTCTAAATATGATAACATTTCAAGAATTGACTCACAAACAACAAATAATAAAACGAATCATTAATATTATTTCCATTCAAGACAATTCAGATTGGGAGTGTTAGTGGTGGTGGGCAGTGCATGAAAACAGTAAGCACACCAGTAGAATTCCTTGAAAAACTAGACTCTATTGGCTGTGATGTGTTTTACCCTGCTAGGTAGAAGGAGAACCAATGACTAAGTGAAGTTTATTTGTGAGAAAATGGTTTAGCCAGTGATAGTGGTTTATGTTATCCACCATACTCTATGCTTAAGTGACATTACACAGCTCTCCATATTCTAATGTTCTGAAATTGAAAGAAACATCTGTGTTTAGATACAATTCACATTTAACTGCAGGGGCTAGACAGTTTTGTTACCAGATCTATTTTACACCACTATCAAGGTGTCTGTTTTTCAGCATTTTACTTCTGTGATCTAGATGATGAAAATCGTTGTGCAGAGCAGTTGTAACCCAGCTTCGTGTCTTGGCTCCCTCATGACCTATCTGATATGACAGTTTTCAGAAGAAGAATGTCATATATTTGAAAATCAGTGAATTAGTAAGCTGTGGTCTGTAGTCTTGCAAAATTATTATTAATATTGTTTTTTTGGCAAGGGTGTGAGGAGATTAGTCTTAGAGTATGAGAGTTGAATTGGGAATTGGAAATATGGTTCAAACTTTCATTTTAGCACGGCCCAGAGAGCTGAGGTAATTTATCCAAACCTACAAAGCCAGTTAATTGCAGAGTTGAGACCCTAACCCAGACCACCTATCCTGGTCTGGTGCTCTTTCTACCAAATCATGCTGCCTTTGACCAAAATAAAGTTTGTGGTAAAAATAGTTCACCATTTCACAACTATTTCAAAAGTTACTTAAATAGTTGATATCAGCCCAAGTTCTAGGTGCTTAAGATAGGACAGTGAACAAAATATAGTACCTGCCTTCATCTAGCTTCTGTTAAAATAATCACAGAGCTGATGATTTTGGCATCTTGTAACTGTTTGCCTCTGCATTCATTCATTCAACAAATATTTCATAAGCACCTAATAAATGTCATCACTTTTTGTGTGTGTGTGTGAGGAGATCAGCCCTGAGCTAACATCTGCCAATCCTCCTCTTTTTGCTGAGGAAGACTGGCCCTGGGCTAACATCTGTGCCCATCTTCCTCCACTTTATATGGGACACTGCCACAGCATGGCTTGCCAAGCAGCGTGTCGGTGCGCGCCGGGATCCCAACCAGCGAACCCCGGGCTGCCGCAGCAGAGGGCGCGCCCTTAACCTCTTGCTCCACGGGACCAGCCCCTGTCATCACTTTTCTAGGCACTGGGAAAATGTCAGTGAATCAGGAAAAAAAAATTCCTGTTCTCATGGAGCCTACAGTATAGTATTCATTTTTAAATGTGTCTTTTTTATAAGCAAATATAATAATATAAATATAAAAAATATAAATATAATACAAAATATTAAATATTGTATAAATATAAATATACACACATATAAATAATATGGCACGGTGCAAAGGCAATTTTCTAGTAATCAGGAGATGTGGATTTTAATTTTGATTTTTGCCTCTGAACTGTATGAGTTTAGAAAAGTTACATAACTTCCCTGGGTCCCAGTTTACTAGTCTGTAAAACGAGGAGAATAGACTAAACCTGTGCTATTCAATATGGTAGCCACGTGCCAGCCCTGGAATCAACCATTCTACCTAGAAGCTCTGGTTCCTTTCTGCGGGGAAAGAGATGAGAGGCCAAGATGTGGGCACTAGGTGCGCTTGTTACTGGAATGTTTTGCTTCCAGGGCCCTTTCGCCGGCCGGGAGCTCCTCCCGTTTCTTTTCCTTGAGGGCCTGTCTTCCCCCATCCGTCTCAGTCATCCCTCCCTGCTCCTGACCCTTTCATCCTCTTTCCCTCCTTTTTGCATCTGCAATGCACCGTTACTGTTCCAATCGTTCCTTATTCCTGATTTGCCCTTCTTTTACAGACCCAAAATAGCTTCTCTGTTATTCTTTGGAAAGTTGATACATGTCGACTCATTTCTTTTCTCCTTTCATTCTGGGCTCTGGAAAGTGGATCAGTCTACTTAATTTTTGGTGGATGTATGGTTGGATCATTATTTGTTCTATTTTACACTCATTTCACCAGTTCTTACATCAAATTGGTCTACCAGTTAGAGTGCAATATTCTCCCAGCAGCTGTCTTAGCCCTTTTTTCCCGTTACAACTTTCTGGACTAAATCCTTTTGTTTTCTTTTAATTTGAAATTTGTTCTTTAATTAATCCATTCATATATGTGTCATGACTGTGTTTGGTATTCCAGATAATAAGGTGAAAGAGAGAGACACACCCTAGTAGCAGCAGTAATTCTAATCAAAGCCCATACCACCAAAATTTTGATAATTGTTTTCACTCTGTGATGGATACGTGGAGATTCATCATACTAGTCTCTCCATTTTTGCATATGTTTGAGCATTTTCATAATAAAAAGCTAAATTGAAAAATACCCAAAGTGCTAAGAATATGTCTTATAGGTTCACCTCATTTTGTTATCAGAATCTTTTTTTTTTCTTTTTCTTTTTCTTTTCGTGAGGAAGATCAGCCCTGAGCTAACATCCGTGCCAGTCCTCTTTTTGCTGAGGAAGACCGGCTGTAAGCCAAAATCCACGGCTAATCCTCCTCCTCTTTTTTCCCCCGCAAAGTCCCAGTAGACAGTTGCATGCCACAGCAGCACATCCTTCCAGTTGCTGCATGTGGGACGCGGCCTGAGCATGGCCGGAGAAGCGGTGTGTCGGTGCGCGCCCGGGATCCGAACCCAGGCCGCCAGTAGCGGAGCGCGCGCACCCAACCCCTAAGCCACAGGGCCAGCCCCTGTTATCAGAATCTTTTGCTGAGCAACAGCTGCCTCACCATTGGGTCAGAAGTTCAATTAGGAATGTTTCTTTTTTCACAGAGAATTTACGTAGAGTTTTCATTTTTTTAAGTAAATGTATGACGCTATTTAATTAACGGATTCTGTGGTTTAAATACCCTCAAGTAAATTGCTCCCTCCTTTCAAAAAGGATTCTAAAAATGACGTTTATATCGTGTATTTATGCACCCAGGGAAAGCTGCTCCTGAGGTCAGGATCTAGTGCTGTCGCAGTGTGTGCGCCACGCCCTAAGCCGGCGCCTGTTCCTTTTACAGAGGTGGAATCTTCTGTGTAGAGATGGCTGTGCCCAAACTGCTTCTACAGTCCGTCAGTCTCCAGAGCCGGGCTGTCTGGAGGAGTTACAGCGCGGGCTCTGCGCGCATCCTCTCACCTGTCGTTCCTCCCCCACGGCTGTGTCTCTTCCTTCCTTGCATGGATTGCTCATTCAAGTGAAACTTATTTGACTCTCTTAGCAAAACAATGTGCTGACATGTTTAAATTAATTTTCTCTCTTAGGACATTCTCATTTATGAGATTAATTTGCACTGTAAACATTTTCTTCCTTGATGATTCCAAGGAAAACAAGAGCCCAGTCACGTTTGAATGATCATAAGTCCTAAATCAGTGAGGTTCAGAATAATAAACTGTAATAGACATAATAGTCTATCCATTCCAGCCTGATTAATTCCAAACTCCCTGCAATCAAGCTAACTTTTCTCCTGGAAGCATTCCGGAAAAAGTTTTGCATGCCAAATGAGACATATAAATGAATATTTGTCTCATAAAATATTAAAATTTACTTATTCAAAAGATATTCTCTGGATATCTAATGTTTGCTGGCTGGAGTAAGGTTGTGTCCTAGCAAGTTTATCCACTACTAATTACAATGCACTTTCCTCCAGTGCGCATTTAGTCCAAATGTAAATATTCCAAACATAATTACCCTTGGAAGGCTATTGCCTGGTGATGGTTGCTACAATCTGGGAACATTCCCAGTGGAATAGCTCCAGTTCTCTCATTTCTCTGTTAATAGTTCCCTGTGTTTGTTTTGTTTTGTTTTGTTTTGTTTTCCATGTTACAGATGTTCTTTGAAAACCTGTGCTGTATGCTTTTTGTTGCTCAGTAGGAATTTAAATCTTTTATATTTTAATAATAATTTGGAAAATTCAACATCTTTTCCATAGTCACAAATTTTAGTTCTTCTTGTCATAAATCACTAAAATGAGCATGAATTAAAAAGGCTAAAAAATTACAGATAGGTATTAATTTTAATAAAAATTTAAATTTGACTTTCAGTTATAATTCTGTATTTCTTCTTTTTATTCCAATCATCTTATCACCACTTAGTTTTGAAACGATCTATAAAAGATTCTAAAAAATATAAATTTCAGATATTCTTTTCATCTGCTGATTCAAACTAAAAAATTTCATTTTTTTGTCAAAATTTGTTGAAATGTATATAATATCATTCTACTTGGACATCTAGGTGTCTATAATTATGCATGTGGTCAGGGAAGAAATATAAATTGACAATTGTTATTTTGTATATTTCTCACATAGGCAGCAAGTGTGAATGGCTGTAAAAGTAAATATGCTACTTTTGGAGTTTTTAAAGTACTTTATCTTTTTCTAATTATAAAAGTTAAATATGTTCATGACAGACAAATCAGGACATATATTTAAAAAATAAATACAAAATTCTTTGTAGTTCCATCATCCAAAGACAAACAGTTAATATTTTGCACATTTATTATACTCTTATGTTCAAGTTAGTTTCTTTCTTTTTTCTTTTTTTTTTTTTTTTTTGGTGAGGAAGATTGGCCCTGAGCTAACATCCGTTGCCAATCTTCCTCTTTTTGCTTCAGGAAGATTGGCTCTGAGCTAACATCTGTGCCCATCTTCCTCTATTTTGTATATGGGATGCTGCCACAGCATGGCTTGATAAGTGGTGCGTCGGTCCGAGCCCAAGATCTGAACCAGCAAACCCTGGGCCACCACAGCGGAGTATGAGAACTTAGCCACTACACCACCAGGCCAGCCCCCTCAAGTTAGTTTCTTTTAAAAAAATTATATTTTTTTCAATAGAGAAAAGACTGACAAACCATTTTTTATTAAAAACTGAATAATAAGCCCCGTGGCTTAGTGGTTAAGTGTGCGTGCTCCGCTACTGGTGGCCCAGGTTGGGATACCAGGCACACACTGACGCACCGCTTGTCCGGCCATGCTGAAGCCATGTCCCACATACAGCAACTAGAAGGATGTGCAACTATGACATACAACTATCTACTGGGGCTTTGGGGAGAAAAAGGAGGAGGATTGGCAATAGACGTTAGCTTGGAGCCGGTCTTCCTCAGCAAAAAGAGGAGGATTAGCATGGATGTTAGCTCAGGGCTGATCTTCCTCACACACACAAAAATATATATATATTTTTTTCAATAGAGAAAAGACTGACAAACCATTTTTTATTTAAAACTGAATAAAGAACAATAAGAACTTCACAAAAGAGGATACCCAAATGGCCAACAAGCATAGAAAAAGGTGCTTAATATCATTAGTCATGAGGGAAAATGCAAATTAAAACACACCCCCACAATACTAGAATTGCTAAAACTAAAAGAAACTGACCAATCAAGTAATGGTAAAGATGGGGAGCCACAGACTTTAACATTCTATTAGTGGAAATGTAAACTGCTACAACCACTTTGGAAAACTCTTTAGCAGTATCTTTTTTTTTTTTTCTTATATACAGAAGCCAGTGATTTTCTTTCTTTTTTTTTTTTGTGAGGAAGACCGGCTCTGAGCTAACATCTATAGCCAATCCTCCTCCTTTTTTCCCCCAAAGCCCCAGTAGATAGTTGTGTGTCATAGTTGCACATCCTCCTAGTTGCTGTATGTGGGACGCGGCCTCAGCATGGCTGGAGAAGCGGTGCGTCAGTGCACGCCCGGGATCCAAACCCGGGCCGCCAGTAGTGGAGCGCGCTCACTTAACCACTAAGCCACGGGGGTGGCCCAGCAGTGTCTATTGTAATTACACTTCCTAGTCAACATAGTGTACATATGTGCACTAAAAGACATATAAAAGAATGTTCACAGTAGAATTATTTGTCATAGCCAAAAACTGGAAACAACCCAAACATCCAACAACAGTAGAATGGATATATAAATGTGATATATTCACACAATAATAAAATCAAAAGAATAATCCACTGCTAAGTGCAACAACACGGATCAATCTCACAACATCACATTGAGCAAAATAATCTAGAAAAAAGCGAACACACTTCATGAATTAAAAACTGTTAAAACTAATCTGTGGTGATATAGTGCAGAATAGTGGTTACCTTTTGGGGGGATGATAAACGACTGGTAGGGAACAAGAGAGAGGTTTCTGGCGAGCTGGTGATTTTCTCTATCTCGATCTGGAAGATGGTTATATAGACCATTCATTTTGTAAAACTTCATCAAGCATTACACTTAAGATTTTTTTGTCTTGATGTATGTATGTTATACACTGATTTTAAAAGTTTGCCACAAAACAAAGAATGAACTACAGCTGCATTTATTAACATGGATGAATTTTAGATTTCATGTCTTCGCATTCATCTGAGCAGCAGGTAATATTGTCATATACCATCTGCAGAATAGCCTTCTGTGGACATCAGTTGGCAACTGCAACAAAGAGAAATCTTCTCCACAACAAAAAAACAAACGACCCGATCAAAAAATGGGTGGAGGAAATGAATAGACACTTCTCCAAGGAAGATATACAGATGGCCAATAGGCACATGAAAAGATGCTCAACATCACTAATCATCAGGGAAATGCAAATCAAAACAACACTAAGATATCACCTCACACCTGTTAGAATGGCTATAATCACCAAGACAAAAAGCAACAAATGATGGACAGGATGTGGAGAAACGGGAACCCTCATACACAGCCGGTGGGAATGCAAACTGGTACAGCCTCTATGGAAAACAGTATGGAGATTCCTCAAAAAATTAAAAATAGAAATACCCTATGATCCAGCTATCCCACTACTGGGAATCTATCCAACGAACCTGAAATCAACAATCCAAAGAGGCTTATGCACCCCTATGTTCATTGCAGCATTATTCACTATAGCCAAGAAGTGGAAGCAACCCAAGTATCCCTTGACTGATGACTGGATCAAGAAGATGTGGTATATATATACAATGGAATGCTACTCAACCATAAAAAAAGACAAAATCGTCCCATTTGCAATAAGGTGGATGGGCCTGGAGGGTATTATGTTAAGTGAAATAAGCCAGAAGGAGAAGGACAAACACCGCATGATTTCACTCACATGTGGGAGATAAACCAACGCAAGGTCAGAGAGAACTGTATTGTGGTTACCAAGGGCAAAGTGAGTGGGTGGGGGGGTGGGCACAAGGGGTGAAGGGAGACATGTATATGGTGATTGACAAACAAAAATGTACAACCAAAATTTCACAATGTTATAAACTATTAATACATCAATTAAAAAAATGGTTAAAATGCTAAGTTTTGTTATGTATATTATACCACAAAAAAAGTAAAAAAGTATTCCACAATAAAAAAATGTTTTTAAAGGAAGGAAAAAAAAAAAAAGAGTAATCTTCTCCAGAAGAAAGCTTCCATGATTCATTTAATTTGTGTTCACTTGTCCCCAGCTCACCCATTACCTGTTCCAGTAATTCTTCTGGGCTTGAACCTTTTGCTCGTGCTGGATTTGGTACATCAAAATAGATGGACATATATGAAGGTAAAGTTTTTAGTGTCCCTGGTTCAGGTCGGTGTGTACACGGGCCCTCGAGCACTCCTCACTTAAGCATATGCAGTAACGGTTTTGCATACGGGTTCCCATTCTTCCTGCTCCTGATTCTTGCACCTGTTCCTGAAGGCTCACACAGTTTTCTAATCCAAAGTGCACACCTCTGCTGTTCTGACCTGTGGGGTAATTTTATTTTATTTTTTTTTGTTTTTTTGGGGGGTAATTTTAGAACAAAAGGCTTCATGTCTACCACAAAGTGATCAAATTCTGCATCGACCTTCTCCCATTTTTCTTCTTCACTTCCCATTTCCATAATTCAGTAGGCAACCTTGCCGAACGACTGCCATTGCCGCAAAATGGTTTCAAATCCTCTTAAAAAATTATTATATTTATTTTCTCTTATCATTATAAATTTTTACAAACATTTTTAATGTTTTCCAAAATTTAACCATAAACCATAATATATTTAATCACATTATTTATAATATCTTCAATTTTCTTTTTTTCTTTTTTTTGCTGAGGAAGATTCACCTTGAGCTAACATCTGTGCCAATCTTCCTCTATTTCATATGTGGGTTGCCGCCACAGCATGGCTGCTGATGGGTGGTGTAGGTCGGTGCCCAGGAACCTGGGCCACCCAAGCAGAGCTCACCAAACTTAACCATTAGGCCATGGGGCTGGCTCCTTCAATTTTCTTTTATAATCTATTTTGTGATAATTTTATGTTTGCACTTTACAATTTTTGTGTTTAGGAATTCCTTTTAGGAGAAAAATGCTAAAAGTTGAATTATTGGGTTAAGGGATATTGTCATTTTAAGACTTCTGATGTATTACTAAGAAAAAGGTTTAAGCCAGTTTATGTCCCCAGAGTATGAGTGCTTGTTCTATTACCTCCTTCCCAGCATTCAGTATTTTTATTCTTGAAATATAAAATAAGTGGAGAGAAGAAAGCTGAATCCACTTAGATCTAATAATTCATTTTGAAATTTTTCTCAAGGCTTCTAACAATATTACACTTTTCCTCATTTGTATTAATGTCTCTTTGGGCAATCGTCTGTTCGTATCCTTCATTCATGTGTTTAATGGAGATTTCTTTCACCATTTTTAATTTTAGGAAGTTTCCTCCTGGGAGAAATTGACTAAATATTTAATTTTATGCTTGCTTTTTATATTTTGAATTTTTACACTTAATTCTTAGATTCACTTGGTATGTATTTGATGAAATTATATGAGGTACAGGTTATAAATAAAGATCCCTAAACCCATGCCTTGTCCTAGAATCATTTAATGAATGATCCTTTCTTTCTTCCTTCCTCCCTCCCTCCCTCCCTCCCTTCCTTCCTTCCTTTTGAGGAAGATCGGGCCTGAGCTAACATCCATCCCAATCTTCCTGTTTTTTGTTGGGGAAGACCAGCCCTAAGCTAACATCTATTGCCAATCCTCCTCCTTTTTCTTCCCCCTTTCTCCTCAAAGCCCCAGTAGATAGTTGTATGTCATAGTTGCACATCCTTCTAGTTGCTGTATGTGGGACGCCGCCTCAGCATGACCAGACAAGCAGTGCATTTGTGCACGCCCAGGATCCGAGGCCCGGGCTGCCAGTAGTGGAGCGCGAGCACCCAACCACTGAGCCACGGGGCCGGCCCCCTCTTTCTTTCTTTGATTTGAAGTTTTCTTTACCATATATTTTAATTTTTGTAGCACTATAATATTTTAATATTTGGACATGTTCTATAATAAAAATTATTTTTCATTTTTAAACTTTGTTTATTCATCTAAATGTATTTTAAGATCATTTTGAAAAATTTAAAGAAATGGTTTTTGGAATGTCTGTGTGCCTATAAATCAATTTGGGGTGATTTGACACCTTTAAATTATTCAGTTTTCCTTTCCAGAGACATGGTATATTTTTAGTTTTTTCTTATGTAGGTCATGGGGTGTGACTATTGTGAATGAAATATCTTGTCTTTTACATTATCTAGCCACATATTGGTAGACATATAATAACAATATCTGTAATAACAATATTTATTTTTCATTGTCTAGCTAGATATTGCCAGATATATAATAATAATAATAATAGTAATAATAATATCTACATTCATTGGCCTTGGGGTTTACTAAGCAATTATCTTATTTAATTTTCAAAACAATCTGAGGAAGTAGACATTATGGTTTCCATTTTACAAATAAGGAAACTAAAACTTAGAGAGTCTGAGTAACTTGCCCCAATTTGCAACTTCTGAGTGACAGAGCCGAGTTTCTCTGACCTCTGACTTCAAAGTCTGTGCTCTTAACCACACCACTCTTCAATATGAAAGCTATTAAATTTTATATTTTTAACTTATATTCTTATTTACTGGATTTTAGGATTTAGAGAAGAGTACATTTGAATTACAAATTTCAAATCAGCATTCTTTATTCCCTGTTGCCGACTCCTCCATAAATCCTCTATTGAATTTCAAAGAATACTCCAGAAACAAGAACTCTCAAATGACTGTCAGTAGAATTTGTCAAAAGAAGATTAGAAAGGTTCTATTAATATTTTTGCATACATTATGTCCTTAGCCAAACTTCGTGATTTAAAACTTATGTCTCTCTCCCACCCCTGGAATTTCTTATATATAAAAAGCTTCTAGACATTTTTAGAAATTCCTAGTTAATTTTTTTATACATTAGACAACCGCCAGGGGCTGGCCTATGGCATAGCAGTTAAGTGCGCATGCTCCACTGCTGGCGGCCTGGGTTCGGATCCCAGGTGCGCGCACCGACACACTGCTTGTCAGGCCATGCTGTGGCGGCATCCCACATAAAGTGGAGGAAGATGGGCACAGATATTAGCCCAGGGCCAGTCTTCCTCAGCAAAAAAGGAGGATTAGCACAGATGTTAGCTCAGGGCTGATCTTCCTCACAAAAAAAAAAAAAAAGACAACAATCATAATGCATAGTATTAATACATGTACTGTGGTCACAAGAAAAATAAGAGGCCACTGAGAGTTGTACTCATGAGCTGAAGTTTCTCAACGAACCACATAATAAAGAAATGACCATTAAGAAATTGATAATGAGGGGCTGGCCCTGTGGCATAGCAGTTAGGTGTGCGCGCTCTGCTGCTGGCGGCTCGGGTTTGGATCCTGGGCATGCACCAACGCACTGCTTGTCGGGCTATGCTGTGGCGGCATCCCACATAAATTGGAGGAAGACGGGCATGGATGTTGGCTCAGGGCCAGTCTTCCTCAGCAGAAAGAGGGGGATTGGCATGGATGTTAGCTCAGGGCTGATCTTCCTCATAAAAAAAAAAAAGGGAAATGGATAATGATGTTACTTCACCAGGTCCATTTTTGCTCACTGCCTAGAAAGCCAATCACTGAGACGACAAGATTGCAGAGAGAGAGGGTTTAATCACAAGGCAGCCAAGTGAGGAAAACAGGAGAACAAGTCTCAAATCTGCCTCCCTGAAAATAGGGACTCAGGGATACTTATGGGGTAGGAGGCAAGGTGGTCTGAAATGATTGGAGGTGAGGAAAGATGAGGTAATTTATGATCTGCGCAAGCGTAGTCAGACTTCGTGCCTCTTCGTAGGACCCATGTTCACAGAATGGCTGCATTAGCATGCCCTGAGGATGGAGTTCCAACCTCTTGCCATCAAAAGGTTGCTTATGGGACACACGCCTGTGTGGGCCCAGTTGATGGTTTGGTGGTCTCAATCTGGCCTGAAGTGGACAAGGGGTTCAGCTCCAGAAAAAAATAGCTCAAAAACCCATTACCATGGTGACCCTGGCTCCAGGGGGATGTTACCTATACAAACCTAGTGAGAGTCAGATAGCATATTGCCTAAACAGCGCAGTTAACAATGCGTAAGTTTATCATGCAGATTTAAGTCCTCACCTTCCATTCTGATAAGTTTCTAGGTAAGGCCATCCCTCCCTTCTTCCTGGTGCAGGGAAGAAGATACCTTTACAAATGGAGATTTCCTTTACAAATGTAAATGTCTCTTCTAAAGGGTAACCATAACTAAGAATGGGCTTAGCACGGACCCACCCAGGTACCCGGAGATGTCTATGGTGATCCTGTTCTGGGGGCAGGCCTCCCATCCCAAACTCCTCTGGTCAGTTAGTGGGAGTGGGATCCAAAGTGTCATTCAGGCAGAGACATATTTTGAGGTGGCAAATTCCAATCCCCCATAGTTACTAGCTGCTTAATCATCAATGGCTAACTGTTTGCTGGTTTCAATGATATATCAAATAATAGCTTATGAACAACAACTGTAACATTTCTTCAGAAAGAAGAGTCCTTAAAAAATGGGACCAGACCATGTAATTTTCTCAGGAAGCTGTATGTTATCAAAGATTTTTAATGGAAGAGGAAGGAGAATGGCTCAGTCTTACAAGACTGTCCCCCAGGATCTCTGGCGTTCTGATGGTTTCTGTCCATCGTGGCTGCAGGACTCACCCTTCTTGATTTGATACATGATGTTTGCATGTTCGTTCAAGTGGTAAAAAGCAAAGAAACAACCAAAAACAAAACACACACTAAATTTTTGGGTCCCTTCTCTTCACTGGGGCCACAAGTATGGATTATTTTCATTGAAATGACAAACTCTTTCTTTTGCAATCACTTCACTTGAACATGTGTGTATCTCGTTTAAACACGAGGTTTTGTTACGATTTTGAAGAGGCTCATCGAATCCAGTCTTGCAAAGTATTTCCATGTGTAAGAAAACCTACAAACACCATCTTCCTTGACATTTTGTATTTTTGTGTGTGTGTGTGAGGAAGATCAGCCCTGATCTAACATCCATTGCCAATCCTCAATCCTCCTCTTTTTGCTGAGGAAGATTGGCCCTGGGCTAACATTGTGCCCATGTTCCTCTACTTTATATGGGATGCCTGCCACAGCATGGCTTGATAAGCGGTGTGTAGGTCTGCGCCCGGGATCTGAACCTGTGAACCCCTGGCCACTGAAGCAGAGTGCATGAACTTAACGACTATGCCACCGGGCCAGCCCCAACATTCTGTATTTTTGATGAGAGTAATATCAGGACTGGCAGGTACAAACGCAGAGGCCATCGCAGATAAGATAGTAAAACTAGAGCTTTGTTCCTTCACTCACATCAGTTATGAACTGTCTTTTCTTGCTGCATTTGGCTGTGTAGATTATGTAAGTGCTTCTCAAAGGAAAAGCAGTTTCCACATCCAAAACTGAATACTCCTTGGGAGATGGAATCCTCTCTGGTCTACTGCAATCACAATAAAAGGGTCTGAATCACCAAGGCAATGAAGGGGTTGATTCCAAACCCTAGGGATAGCTTCTCATGCTTAGAGTAACTGTGATCTGAAATACTGCTATCATTATGAGAAGCATCTAACCTACCTTGAATAGCAAATGATCAGTATAGCATGCTCAGAAGTTAGTTGTGAAATTCATAAGACGTAGAGCCTCTGTGCTGAAGCTGAGGACATTCCCAAAGCAACTTTGGATTCTCCTAAACCAGTACTTTTCAAACTTTACTGTGCATACTAATCACCTGGGATGAAGATTCTTATTCTGTAGGTCTGGGGTGAGGCCTGAGATCTGAGTGATTCGCAGGCATGCTGACACTGCTTGTTCATGGATTCCACTTTGAGAAGAAAGACTTTGGTCAAAAAATATCCCAGCTGACTCTTAGAGAGCCCACTGCAAAGGCAGCCATAGCTCCCTTACTATTTCAATAGCTTCTACTACTCCATTATATAGTAAGGAATTTGGGTATGAGGCTTTGTAATTGCAAAAAACTTGTACATAGTTTAGAATGTCTTTATAGCCTATAGCGGAAAAAGCCCACCAGAAGTCAAAAAAAGTCCTTCAAAAAGTAACTGATCGTGTTTGGGGCAGGCCACCCCAAGATGCGCCACCCTGGTATGCAGATTATTCCAAACTGAAGAAAATAAAGGCTCAGAAGACTCAGGAAGAACATTTGAGCTTCTCCTCCAAAACTGCCTACAGAATTTAAGACAGAAGGCCTGTTCCAGGAAGGAGCCACTACCATATGATGGTTGTATTATAATGTAAAATAGGTGCGATATGAAAGGCACCAACAAGCCCATCTTACCAAAAATTCTGTCTCTCCAGCCACATTCTCTATAGGGGGCCCTGTAAAGAGTTGTCTCACAAACAGTTGCATTTCCATCTCCATGTGAATTGTCTTCTTCCCCTCTGAAATCCCAAACCAATACCCCCCAATACCCTCCTTGCCTTGAGCTGAATATACTTAAGGGAGTAACTTAGTCAGAATGATGAGTTGCTCAGTTTCTATTTTCTGAGGTTCTCCCATGTATACATGTTGTTAAACTTTGTTTGATTTTCTTCTGCTATTCAGTCTCATTTCGATTTGATTTGTAGCCCAGCCAGAAAGGACCCAGAGTGGGTAGAGGATAGTCTCCTTCCCCTGCATAACAGTCCTTCAAATTTTGGAAATATTGCACAAAAATTCTCAAATGGCTTTCATCAGGGCTCCTTGAAATGATGGCTATTTCTGAAGTAGGCTGGCATGCTACCCTTCTGATGCTCAATTAACACTGCATCCTTGACCACTGACTTTTGTAGAAAATCTTTGCTGGATATTGCATGAAAGAATATGCTCTTCCAGGACATTGGCAGAAAAAGTATTAAAAGAAAGGCACAGAGACAGATGCCACGGTCATGACATGGAAGTACAAATAAGACAGTTTTGCTGGAGGTACTGGTAGTTGTGCCAGTATGGAGGCTGCTGCGCAGAGGCACCTCCTGCAGTAACCAGTTCCCGTCTGATAATTTCTGCACTAACCACACCATATGTGGTGACCATTCCACAGAAGAACTCAACAGCCTGCACAGCCCGGAATCCTTGACCAAGTAGGAGCAGCAGTCAGGTGATCATGAAGCGAACTCTGTAAGATCATGTTTGGTGCCTGGCGGACATGACCAGTGAGTGCAAAACCAGGAAGCAGCAGCTCCAGGTAGAGTGTGTCCTGTGGGGAAGATCTCAGTTGTGATTTCTGTGGTGGTCAGATTTTTATCTGGTTGTGATAAATAAGGGAGGACAAATGGATATGCATGTCTTATCATACAGAAAAATCTAGATAAGCAGAGGATACAGTGGGGGAACCTCCAGAGGTGGCTCAGTAAACTCCATGGCTGGTCAAACTCTCCATTCCAGTGTACATCTGGCAATTATTCCTTTCTGAAACTGGTGCCAGCTTCCTCTCTTCAGTTCCAACTTCTGCGTCTTCCGGTTTCCAGTAGCTGCAAAGTCCAGCGTTCCCTCCTGGCCTCCTTGATTCTCCTCTCTTCAGCTAAATATTGTTTTAAATTCTTTATTTGTGTGTATAATATTTTACAGCAACCCCATGGTCAGGACATTTTCTTAATAACAATTTTTTTCTACTACAGAAGTAACGGAGATAGGAAACTTGGAAAATGTAGAATTGTAGAGAACAACAACAACAAAAAGTCCATAATGCTTATCATTCAAAAACAACCACTATTAACATTTTACTGTATGTCTTTACATTTTCATCTTACTAAGCATTTAAAAATTAGTTTTTATTAAAACAATATCAAAACTTAGAAAACACTTTAAATTATACAAATGCGTCTAAGATTCCTTGCCCCTTCTCCCACCTCCTATGCCAAGTCTCTCTCCCCAGAGGTAATCATTTTCATCAGTAGCCACTGAATGTTTTTAAGGGATTTTTGTTCGTTTGTTTGTGGAGGTACGCTTTAACCTCAAATAATATATTTCACTTCTATTTCTTGACTATTAATTTTAGATAGTATTCATTATCTCAGTGGTAGGAAAGATGACGAAATTAGGACTTACAAATACTCCACTTTTGTCCTTCCTGATTTTTGCTATTTTTTTAATTGTTGAAGTTTACAATGTTGATATTGTCTCAGGGCTTTAAGTAGCTTTTGTATGTTTGTGTCTATAAATTGAGTTTGGATACATAAACCCAGGGGAAAGACAGGGAAAAGGGAGCGGGAAGGACCCAATTACCTCCGCCCTTCTTTAATTAACTACACTGATGATATCCCCAACCGGAACCGACCTTTGCCGATGTAACCTCTGCACTTGGAATTTCTCTGGGCCCCTCTAGGACCGCCTCCTCGCACCTATGAAGTTTTGCACTGTAATTTTTCACTCTTCTATTTGCTCCTTCAGTCTGATCATTTTTGTTTCTATCTTCCAGAATTTCCTCAAACTTTTCGTCAACTGCTATCTCTGTTGCATACCCCCTCCCTTAATGTTATTTTTAATATTTAAGTATTTTAAAGAATTTATTTCATGGCTCATCTGTTATTTCACTGAGACCGTGGGAGGCCAGGGGTCAGACGTGTTTGTCCAGTACACCACTTGACAACACTAGAAATAATGTCCCCCATATGGCCGTTGCTTGGCTTCAGCCACCTTCTTTTTTCTTTTTTTTTTTTTTTTTGTGAGGGAGATCAGCCCTCAGCTAACATCCGTGCTAATCCTCGTATTTTTGCTGAGGAAGACCGGCTCTGAGCTAACATGTATTGCCAATCCTCCTCCCTTTTTTTCTTCCCCAAAGCCCCAGTAGATAGTTGTGTGTCATAGTTGCACATCCTTCTAGTTGCTGTATGTGAGTCACGGCCTCAGCATGGCCGGAGAAGCGGTGCCTTGGTGTGTGCCCGGGATTCGAACCCGGGCCGCCAGTAGCGGAGCACGCGCACTTAACCGCTAAGCCACGGGGCCGGCCCTCAGCCACCTTATTATAAGCCTGATATCTTACTAATTGGATTAATTAATTTAGATCTTAATAAAAAAGCCACAGGATCACATCAACATTTATTCAAATGCCAGGACCTGGAAGGTCCCTCTTCCCCTTGTTCTGTCTTCGCTATAGGCCCTGCCTCCTCTCATTACTGCTTGTTAGATCCATTCTTGCCCTAACCACCTATTTAGGTGGTTCTCGTAAACGCCGTCTGCAAAAACTGAAGGGAAATTGAGGATTAATTATGTCCCACTCTTACTTAAAATTACGTTCATTGATTTTTTTAAAAAGTATTTTTTTAGTGCGTACCTCGTGCTGGGCCTGTTCTTGGTGCTAGGCATATAGCAGGGAATGAAACAGAGACAAACTCCCACCCTTGTGAAGGCAGGGATATATTATATGCTGTAGGACTACAGCCATCAGCTCCAAACAAATTGGCAAACACCATAAAGATAGAATGTCTAATGTTGCCAGCTCAGTGAACACATCATCAAAACTCCTGGCTGGTGTATCAATGCCCCAAACTGTCTTCTAATGAACTACTAGGTAGTCAGAATCTCTTTGTCCATAGATCAGTGGATATTTAATAATGATAATGATAATCACTTTTATTTTATTTTATTATTTTTTTGTGAGGAAGATCAGCCCTGAGCTAGCATCCATGCTAATCCTCCTCTTTTTTTTTGCTGAGGAAGACTGGCTCTGAGCTAACATCTATTGCCAATCCTCCTCCTTTTTTCCCCCAAAGCCCCAGTAGATAGTTGTACGTCATAGTTGCACATCCTTCTAGTCACTTATGTGGGATGCAGGCTCAGCATGGCGGGAGAAGCAGTGCGTCGGTGTGTGCCGGGGATCCAAACCCGGGCCGCCAGTAGTGGAGCTCGAGCACTTAACCGCTAAAACACCGGGCCAGCCCAATAATAACTTTTAAAGGAAGAAAAATTATAATTCAATTCTTAAAATTTGAAAATAACACCAATGTCCTACAATAGATTAATGGTTAAATAAACTATGATATATCTATAAAATGGAAATATGAGATTATTATAAATGATATTTATGAAGATTTTTTAAGATGAGAAAGTTGTTATTAAGTGAAAAATCACGATATAAAATTATGTATATAGTTTGACTCTGTATGTTAATTGAGCTGTCTTAGCTCAGTGGGATATTATAAAAATAGTATCTTTTTTTTCCCCCAATCACTGCTTTCAACTGTGCTCTATTGAATTTCAGATTAACATCTTGGACAGATTCCATAACATTCGGGTTACTTTCCAGTTCTTTTTTTTTTTTTTTTTTAATTTTTTGTTTATTGCAGTAACATTGGTTTATAACATTGTAAAAATTTCAGATGTACATCATTGTACTTCTATTTCTGCATAGATCCAGTTCTGAAGTATAGTCCAGTTTTAAAATCTAAGTCTTATTTCTGATTCAATCTAGCTTCCTTCCCCCAGGCAGCAGAAGCTAGAACTCTGAACACACCTGAAGCAGGGGAGGCGGTGCCCTTGGCTCTGGAGGCCAGGGCAAGCACCCACCTGCTTACACGAACGGCCCACGGGGAGGCATCACTGGCCGCACTCTGGTTCAGCACGTTCTTGTCTGACGCCAACACCCCAGAGAATGAGATGGTCTCCAAGCAGGGAGGTGGGGTTCCCTTGGGGCAATGCTTGGCTTTACCCAGGTCCTCTCTGTTGCTGTGAGGAACAGAGCGGGCAAACCAGAATTCCTTCGGGTTGACCAGCAGTTCACCCTCCCAACTTCTTCTCTGGGTTATCTTCAACCACCCAGCAGCCTCCTGGGCAGCCCTGTACTCTTCTGCTTCTCCTCTAACTCCCCACACCTCCACATGGACTCATGAAACCTCACACGTCCTTGCCATGTCTTTTAAGGTCATGGCAAACCACACTGGGGACAGGAGGCCTCACCTTCCTCTAGGCATACCGTATCTTTAAGCTTTATTGGTAGTGGTTTTTCTACTCCCTTCAGAAATTTCTAGACTAGAAATGGACATTAGTGTCTATGGATGCCCCATGAACAATGAAAAACTCTCTCAAAGAACTGTCTCAAATGCTTTATTCCAAACGGCAGCACAGTTACAAAGGGGCTGCAACTTAGCAGGCATCAGTCAGAGAGCGAGATGCCAGTCTCCCCTTCTTCAAGGCACCTTACAAATCTCTATGAATTATTCTCCTGGATTTCTTCCCCTCACTCCCACCCACTAGGCCTTTCCTTTGGTGAGGTGAAGACGAAAAGAGGAGTTCCCTAGGGTGGTGGCTGACAGCAGCAAGGTTGTTCCGCACTTTTTCATAAGCCCTGGGTGGAAGGTTTTGAGTTCTAATTATTTATAGATCTTTAGAGAATGATCTTAGCTCTGGGCAGTAGCCAAAATTCTGGGGCAACAGGAAAAATCCCAGGCAACATTCCACTCAGCAGGAAGTGGGAAAGGGGAAGGCTAGAGACACTTTCAAGTTTAATAATTTTTACTCCACTATTTCTATTGTTTAATTTCTACTATCTGAAAAAAAGTCTTCTTAATTCATCCAACTATTACGGTTTTCCTAAATGTCCTGAGTAATGTCATAGTGTCAGAGTCTACCAGGCTTCTGTTCCCAATTATTATTATTATTATTTTAATTATTTATTTATTTATTTATTTATTTTCCCCCCAAAGCCCCAGTAGATAGTTGCATGTCATAGTTGCACATCCTTCCAGTTGCTGTATGTGGGACGCAGCCTCAGCATGGCCAGAGAAGCGGTGCGTCAGTGTGCGCCCGGGATCCGAACCCAGGCCGCCAGCAGCGGAGCACGTACACTTAACCGCTAAGCCACGGGGCCGGCCCCTGTTCCCATTATTAATGTTGGTGTTATAGACTGGACCAAGGCATATGAAATTGCTACCTTGTTCTCCCTATGCTGCTACCTGGTCCAGATACCATGACCTCGACCCCACTCTTATCCTGTCACTAAGAGCAGGCAATAGGCCACTATGCCCTTGATAAGAAGAAACAGAATTCAGTGATGCCAAACAGGACAAGTGGAATCTTGCTTCCTGCTGTCTGATTTCTTACGTCAGCCTATACAGTCAGGTCCTTTGTTCTTGTCTCAGGATCCAATATAGTGAACTGCATGGTTATGATAGTCGACCATAGCCCAGACTTGCCACACATCCCCTGAATTTTCGGGAAAGGCATCCTGTGCATGTCAGCTTCACTAAACTCGCATGCCAGAATGTGACCCATCACTAGCTTCTGCCTATGTCAATTCACTAAAACTTCTTTCACCAAGGATAACAACAGCCATAAATTTGCAATACTTTAAAAAATTGTGGTAAACTATACATAAATATGCATAAAATTGATCGTTTTAACCATTCTAAGTGTACAATTCAGTGACATTAAGTACATTCAAAAGGTTGTATAACCATCACCCCTGTTCATTTCCAGAATGTTTTCATCATCCCAATTCTGTATCCATTAGACAATAACTCCCCATTCCTCTCTCTCTCCAGTCTCTGGATACCTCTTTTCTACTTTTTGTCTCTATGAGCTTGCCTATTCTAGATATTTCATATAATATTAATGTTTTTCTCAAGGCTTACTCACCTCTGGATACACTGATCATTAAGTGTCCAGACTTTTGAAGTAGGAAAATAAGAGAGATAATAGTTAACTTAAGAAAAGTGTATAAATGAATGCCCCCTCACCTCAGAAAAAGAGGCAGGATCTTGGCTGTTGACTGTAGCACAACTGTAGAGTACTGAGTTTCCCATGACTACTACCTTTATGATTTTTGCTATTTGTTTGTACCACTTATAATATTGATTACATCATTTTTTTAATATAAGGAAACTTTACAATCACTAGAAAGTCAGTGTCACTTATAAATGGAAGAAAACTATGAAAATTGATAGAATTTAAACATAGTTATAACATTTTAGCTAAAAACTATTGCATGCAAAGGTTGTGTACAAAAAGTCTGCTCTTGTTTTTTTTAAAAAAATGATTAGTAAGTATTAGCAAGGTGCTAAAGACAACCACCAGTCTGCTATTTTCTCTTTCCTGAATTCAGAAATATTTGAAGCCACTTATTCAATACTATATCTATAGGGGCTCGTTCTGCTCACTGCAGTCTAGTGCCAATCAATTGCAAACAAATTGGTGGTTGAGAAAGGAAAGCTTATAATACTAGCCAGCATAATCAGAAGATGGCAGACCAGTGTCCTAAAGAACTGTCTTAAAATCATACAGAATCTTGAGGCAGCTATATAGGGGAAATGGGCAGAGAAGGAGGGGATTTAGGAATATCAACCATCTGGTGTGGCGGATTTCAAGGCACCTCATTATCTCTTTCTTCTGTCATTCCTGATGGGTGCCAACACAGAGTTTTTCTCTCTGGAGGTTGTCATGTTCCTGGGGAACTCAAAGAACAAAGTTATCTTATCACAGCTGAGGAGATGTATGTAAGCAAGAGTCATAGAACTAGCAGATCATGTATTTTGCAAAAGCAAAATGTGCTTAATTATCTAGGCTACATGCAGGCCAGAAGGCATTCTTAGAGACTAGTGATATTGCTTCCTTTCCCTCATGCTAACTTAAGTTCTAGCTGTTAGAAGACCACCAAGGCGATTTCAGGTACCAGTAGTGCTAAGTGGCCAACATTTTGAGCAGCACTACTTTGTAAAGGTTTTACAGTTTCTGTCATGTTTTCCCTCCTGTTAGGTGGGTCCTCCATGCTTTACTTAGCCTAATACAAGTTACTTACATACATGTAGTGAGAAGGCACTTTATTTTTTTTATGAGGAAGATGGGCCTTGAGCTAACATCTGCCAATCCTCCTCTTTTTTTTTTGCTGAGGAAGACAGGCCCTGGGCTAATGTCCATACCCATCTTCCCCCATTTTATATGGGACGCCCCCACAGCATGGCTTGAGAAGCAGTGCATCAGTGAGCGCTGGGGATCCCAACCGGCCTGGGTGGGCACTTAACCGCTTGCGCCACTGGGCCAGCCCGGAGGAGGCACTTTAAATAACATCTTTTATAATTTCTTTTCCTTTGGAATCATATTTCTGAAATTATTTTCCTATTGATTTAATGATCAAGAAAAAATTTTCAGGAGCTGAGATCAAAGAAGATTATTTGAATTTACCAAAGCATAAAAGGTTAAAATAAAAAGGAAAGAAAGGAAAAGAAGCGTGTTACTTCCTCCTTAATAACTCAAGATTTCAGTGATCTGAAAGAAGGGGGGAAAGTCACCTGAGTAATAAAGCATGCATCATTTTCATGGATTAAAGTCCAAAACACTGCAAAGCGGCTTATTTTTCATCCGTCACCATGGATACAAAAGGCCCGCTGGAGCGCGAGCGTCTGACGTCACAGGCATGCCCACACAGGCCGGCGAGAGCCCGGCCGCGCCGCGCAGGACGGGAGAGAGGCGGAGGGAGGAGGGAGAGGCGCTGCGAGGCGTGCTGTGAGGGTGTGATCAGCAGTTCAGTTGGGAGGGTACAACCGCGCGGGCACGAGGCCGGCCGAGAGGCCGGGAGACCTGCAGTTGTTTACGCGGACCTTCTAATACCGTCTTAGCCGGAAATAGCACCAGAGGGAGATTGAGAGAAAACGTGTCCCAGACCATTCGCTACTCCAACGGCAGTTTCGATAGTTTCTCTCATGTTCTGTTTATTTTATGTTTAGGCTTGAATTTTAACTAATGTTCTAAAGCTTAGATCTGCCTGGCTCACCTAATGTTATAATCAATCCCCAAAGTCGCTGAAGACTCTAAGGAACAGCTTGAAAGGATCAAAGGAACCAGTACCCACAGAACAATAGCAAGTGGTAAATATTGAGAAAAATTGCTGTTTTAGGTATTAAGTTCTTCATGTACAAGCACAATTTTTACTTGAGTTTATTTTAAATTTTTATTAACTTAAAATTGTGTTTCCTATTAAAAGGCAGTGCATCTGTTCTCAGCCTGTGGCGTTGTGAAGACCGGGACTCGGACACTGGGCTCACAGGTGTGCTGGTGGGGTTTAACAACCGGCTCTCCAGGGAAAGCCTTGATTTAAACTATTTGCTGATTTCTATGCTGTAAATATTTTCACCAGGGCTTATTTCCAGCTACCAACGTGATGTCAACTGGCTTGCAGAATTTCTGGAAATGTAACAATTGGCTCTTGTGAGCTAGCACCAAGGAGCTCTAGCATATCAGGAACTGGGTTCTCTGTCAGCTCCGACACCAACTAGTGGTGGGACTGGGAGCAGCTCACTGGGCCTGCGTTTACTCATGCGATGAAAGGGTTGGAGCTGGGCTTAAACTCTGGTTGTTAAAATTGTGCCTTGGTTTGCCTTGGTGATTTGAGAGAGGATTCTTCCGGGCTGCTCTGGAAGGGGGTATTTGGGAGGTGCTGAGCTGTTAGGATTCTGTCTCCTTACATCTTAAAACTTCAACTTTGCAGGGCCGCCCTGACTACATCATACAGTATTTTAGATTTCTGTGTAAGGTACTGTTTGAAGAGAAGCTTCTGTTACTAAGGGAAAAAAATCAGAAAACCACTTGAATAATTGATCTTAAAGAGCCCTTTCCATTTATAAAAATTGATGATTCTCTGAAACTAAAAATGTGAGTCAAACACCAATACACTGTTGTCTGTGAACAGTACTGTACTTAGAATAGTACTCTTTCTGGGTTAAATCTTGAACTAACCACTGACTGAGAGTCAACCACGCCTGAGGACTTGTATCTACTGAATTATAGACGTTTTTAAAATGAGAAGGATCCTAGAGATGATTTCTTCCAAGGGTTTTCAAATATGCCCTAAGGGTTCATCAGAACCCCCTCAGATGATGCCTGTGTGTGTGCATGTGTGTGCACAAACACGTATACACACTAAACAGGTTGTAATCCATGTGTGCCGTCTCCCCTCCCCACTGCCATGCCCTCTTCAATGGAGAAGCAGCTTTTATGTTTTAAATATGCTTCCTATGTTTTAAATATTGGGCTTCCATGCAAGATTCCTTTGGAGGAAAGTCTTCGGCTGTGGGGGGTGGGGAAGTAAGTAAAGACATCTGATTAATGCCATTTGCTTTGTTTAACAAACTAGAAGGCAAGCTTTAAAGAAGAATGCCTTATCCACTATCCCACAACCAGTAAGGGGCAGAGTCATGTCTGGAATTCAGGTCTCTAGGTTTCCAGACCATTATTTCCCTTTTTCAAAAGCTTGGCTACCTGGGACCACTACTTTCTATCATACGACTCTAAATAATAAATAATCTAACCCTATATTGTCCAGTAGGGTAGCCATAATCCACATGTGACTTGAAATGTGGCTGGTCTGAATTGAGATGTGTTGTAACTGTAAATTTTACAGTGTCCAAGTCTTACTACAAAACAATAATGTGGACAGTGTGTCCACAATAAGTGGAAAATATCTGCCCTTCCTATTTCTCAGGGTTGTTTTAAAATCAAATGAGATAATCTTTGTGAAAGTGCTCTGCAAAATGCTATACAAATATAAGATCTTACTCCAAGGCACTTCAATACTTGTTTGGTCATCTCTTATTTTAGTTGCTCCCTGGAAGATGGTAAAAGTTTTGTGGAGTTTTCCCTTTTGCTGTTGTTCACGTTTCTGGGGGGAGTCGAGGAGGAGGTAAAGTAACAGTGTAGGCTACAAACCTGGTAATGAGCACATTCATTGTCTTCTCATTTATATTCTGTGTGGGCGCTGAGTCCATCAATGCATCAGCCTCAGTCCTGAGTCATATGGACTGTAGATGCTACTCCATGCAGTGAGGATCTCAGCTTGAGCCACAGACCTCAGAATCCTCCTGGGAAAGAACTTTTCCAGGGGGAAAAGAGTCAAGCACAGCTATCTCGATCAAGAGCTGTCAGAGAAGATAGTGTTTGTCTATATAGCACAGTGTGTTACTCAAATCCATCACAGACCAGCTCTCTACTGTGTTTGTGTCATAAGGCATGAGAAATGAAAGCACTGTTTCACTAAATTATATAAAACATCTGGGCATAACAAGTGTCTTCATCAGTTCAGGCTGCTATAACAAAAATAGCGTAGACTAGGTGGCTTAAATAACAGAAATTTATTTCTCAGAGTTCTGGAGACTAGGAAGTCCAAGATCAAGATGCCAGCAGATCTGGTATCTGGTGAGAGGACCCACTTCCTGGTTTTCAGATTGCTGTCTTCTTGTAGTATCCTCACATAGCGGAGAGCAGAGAGCTAGCTTTCTGGCCTCTTATAAGGGCACTAATCCGTTTATGAGAGCTCCACCCTCATGACCTAATTACCTCCCAAAGGCCCCACCTCCTAATACTATCATGTTGGGGATTAGATTTTAACATAAGAATTTTAGGGGACACAAACATTCAGTCCAATGCTAAACATTCAGCGAGTAACAATTCACTGGGACCCATCTCACAGAGTAACACATAGGAAGGGGGCATTTCACCCTCACCTCCAAAATTTGGCTGTAGGATACTAGTTCAGTCAGGATGCTGTTGGGAAAACAGAAACAACACTAGGTTTCAACAGAGGGCATTTAATATAGGGCATTGGTACATAAGTGTTGAAAGACTGAAAGATCGCAAAGGGAACACTGAGATAACCCAGACATTTGTAACTGCAGCAAGCAGTTAACCTGCATGGTTAAAGGAACAAAAGAATAGAGGTGGGGTCACTGGAACCTAGGAACTCAGAGAAAAGTCCCCACAGGGCTGGGTCTACACCCCTAGGGGATAGCTCTAGGAATCTAGTTCCAGAAGCAGCACAAGACATGTTAGACTAGAGCCAACTCTTGCTGCTGGAGTAATAGTGACAGGAACAGGGACATCAAGAAGGAACTTCTTTCTCCCCAAACCCCACCTTCCAACCTTTCCCTAATGCCTCCTTTTGGCAGACCCTAACAGTGAGCCAACCAGCAAGGGAGTCTGGGAAATGTAGTTTGCTAAGTTCTAGCCCCAGCATCACATAATAGAATATAGAAAGGCAGGCTAGGATCTGAGAACAATAAGCATCTAACTGGCTCTATTCCAGTCCAACTTTGGCATAAGTGGTGGTACTAAGTGAGTCAGTGACAGCCACCAATGGAAACTGCTGGGTTCTGGAAAGAAATGCGATAGACTATTGCGTGACAGAGCAGCAGTCCTGCTGTCTTTCCTAGCAAGGGTCACCAGTGAAGGCAGATGAGTTTGTAAGTATGAGACACTCTGGAAGTCCAAGAAATTGTTGGTGGGGAAGTCTTTTGACAGTGGAGGTACTATAAAGCAGAGGGGGTCAAAAGACAACAAAATTTGGTTGATCTTATCTGTATTTACAGACTAGGGAACTTAGAATTACATGTGTTTTTCTTAAATGAATTTAAAAAACAAGTATACCAGACTTGTCTATGAACCTTTTGACTAAAATTATCATCACCACTTTTGGGGACATCTATTGGTTTTGTCCAATATTCCTCCTAAAACAGCATTGCAGTTTTCCTTTGGAGGACCATGTCTCTCAGCGCCTCTGGGAGAACATGAAAATTCAGGTGACTTGATCATACCCTCTCCCCCTCCCCCACCCCAAGCAACCACTTGGCCACAGTAATTAGTTCTTTTTCAGGTATGAGCAATCAGAGTTAATACCAGGATTTCTGCTGGACCAATCAGAAAAGAGGTGTTCTTTTTCCAATGGGGTTGCTAGGTGAATAGAATGTAAGTTTGGAGCTTCAGTGGTTAATACCTGGCAGGGAAAGCCTGCCTGATATAAAACCAACACATAGAAAAGTACATGCAAGAGATAAAGAGGAAACAAAATTTAATGACTATGAGCACTTGGATCCAACCATATTTGGAACCAGGTCTACTTCTAGATTTTTCTATTATATAACACAATTCAAACTTTCTTTCACTAAGCCATTTAAAAAAATTGAGATAAAGTTCACATAGACTGAAAACCACCTATCTTAAGTATAAATTTTGATGAATTTTATAAAGGAAACACTCTCTTAACTACCCCCTCAGTCAAGATATAGTACATTTATATCACTCTAAAAATCTCTTTCCTTTCCTTCTAGTCAATCCCTACCCTATCCCCATTGTCGATGGTTCTGATTTTCACCAGTATAGATTAACTTTGCCTGTTGTTGAACTGATTATTAATGGAAATATAAAGAATATATTCTTTTCTGACTTCTTTTGTTCAACATCGTGTCTTTGAAATTCATCCATGTTGATCAGTAGTTAATTCTATTAATGACCAGCATTACATTGTAAGTATATACTATATTTTAAAAATTTATTCTCATGCCAATAGATCTTTGAGTTTTTCCTGTTTGGCCTAGTAGGAATAAAGCTGCTGTAAACACTGTTAAGTATTTTTTGTATATATACTTTTTTCCTCCTGTGTAAATACCTTGGAGTGAAATTACTAGGTCATGTCAGAAACATATGTTTAACTTCTTAAGAAATGCCATCTGCATTTTCACCTGGATGTCCCATAGATACCTCAAACATAGTCCCCAAACTACTCATTACTGTCCTTCATATCACACTTGCACTTCTGTAGTCACTGTCTTTCTGAAGGGTGCCAAGTGTCTTAGCCAGGAATTTGGGGTCAACCGAGGCGCCTTCTTCCGCCATCAAACTCCCACATACAATCGGTCACCCAGTCTTGTGACACTGGTAGTACATATCCGTTTTATTTCTCTCCTCACTAGATTGCAGTATAACATAGTACAGCCATTTTCAAACTTTTTTACTTTGAGCCATAGTAAAATAATACATATTACATCTATATAAAAATAACTGAAACAAAAGTTTCACAAAATTTCTTTTTATCCTTATCCTTATCTTAAAATAAGAAAGATACTTATCTTTCTTTTTATACAATATATGCTGATATTTTCTGTTCTACTCTATTAAAAAAGGTGGTCATAACCATAAACTGATTTGATGATTCATTAATGAGTTACAACCACGGTTTGAAAAACAGGTAGTAGAAAGCTCAGGTCCTGGAGGCAGAGAGACAAGGGTTTAAATCCCTAGTCCTCGATTTCCTAACTGTAACCTTGGCTAAGCACTTAGCCTCTTCCAGCCCCAGGCTTCACTTGTAATAAAGAAATAATAATAAAAATACTACTACATCAAAGAGTTGTAGTAAGGATGAAAATGGGTTGTAGCAAGAATTAAAATGAGTATGTAAAACTATTAGCTCAGGGCCAGGAATAGAAGGTGCTCAGTTGATTTTAGTTGATTCAGGCCTTCCTCATTTCTTGCCCATGTTACTAGTCCCTTCCTGAAGGTCTTTGCTGACCTTTCAGCTTCTAGTCTCAGCCTGCATGATCCAGTGGGATAATCTTTCTAAAATGCAGATCAAATCATATCAGTCCTCTGTTCAAAAATTCATTAGTCACTACTTATGGTTTTTGGGATTATATATAAGCTTCTGCTGTTTTGTTTTTTTTTTTGAGGAAGCTCTGCCCTGAGCTAACATCTGCCCATCCTCCTCTTTTTTTTTTTTTTTTTTTTTTGCTGACGAAGACTGGCCCTGGGCTAACATCCACCCCCATCTTCCTCCACTTTATATGGGACGCCACCACAGCATGGCTTGCCAAGCGGTGTGTTGGTGCATGCCTGAGATCCGAACCGGCAAACCCCAGGCCACCGCAGCGGAGTGCCTGCACTTAACCGCTTGCACCACTGGGCTGGCCCCTAAATATAAGCTTCTGAAAAAGGCATTTGAACTCCTCTCTGGCCATATCTCTGCCACTCCCTCTCCCAGTGTGCCCCCACCTTTGCCCATCATGTCTTCCCCCCATCACATCTTACTAAACAACTTGCCCTGACTCTCTAATGCCTGGGTGTGTCCTGATTTGTTTCTACCTCATATGTCTTCCCACTCTGGTTAGCTTTTACGTAACATAAACTCCAGTTCAAGAGTTACTTCCTGTGGGAAGCATATCTGGGCCACCAGGCTGAGTTAAGAGCCACTCCTCCAAGTCCTCTTAGCACCCCAGGCATACCTTTATAATTGCCCTTATTACACAGTAGCTGCGATCAGAGAAACTTATCACTCTTGTTCATTAGACAGTGAGCAGCTAGAAGACAAGGACTTCATTTTTCATCTCTGTATTTCCCACGAGTACCTAATAAGTACTCAATATGTATTTCATGAATGAACGAAGGTTTTTAACTTAGAAATTTTCCATTGCAATTCTGTTGTGGCATTTTCCTATTTTCACTGGAGAAATAGCTGGCTATTTTATTATGCTACAACTCCAAAGTAGTAAAAACACTTTTTTCTTTACCTAGAATATTTATTGTTAATTAAAAACATAGTCACTGATTTTAACAGAATCTCCTGTGGATTATCTTCAGTTAAGAACAGGGCAATTTTCTACTAAGGAAATTGTATTGACACTCTCTCTTTTAAATCTAACAATGTGAATACAAACAGAATTATGGTTTCTTTCAATGCTATACCTATTGCCTTGGAGATAGTATTTGATCTGTAGGTCAATTTACTTAAAGATGTAATTGTGGAGTAAGAAAATCTGAAAACATGTATTAAAAACTAGCTTAAACCAACTTTTGGTCTAGTTCTTTTTATGCAAAACAAAAGCAAAAGCCCACCAAATTCTAATAAACTGCGTGAAATGGAGAAACTATTAATGATTTACCCACCAGTTATGAAAGAAGAAAAATATTAGTAAACATCTCAAAAGTTTTATTTCTTTTTCCACTAACAAAATAATTAACTTGTAAATTTCAAGTGATCAAAAAAGATTTATCCTCTAGCTAAACAAAGCAAAAATCAAAGGGTGTCAGCTTTCTGTACTGCAAAGGCAAATAATAACAATCGACTAGACTAAACTTGTTTCTATAAGAGCAGACCACTTTCTGTCTCCAATTTTACTGCTCTTTACACCCAGCTCAAGTTTTCCTAAGCCATTCAATGTCTTTAAATACTTAGCATATTAGATATTGTTTAAAAGTTAATATTATATGCTGACAACTTACGATTTACCTGGAATTTATTAATAAATTTAAAATTTAAAATATGGACACCAAGAAGTTAGATTTAAAACTTTTGAATTTTGTATTACTGATCACATATTTAGGTAAAATATATAAATTTGTGACTGCTTTTTTTTTAAGAGTGGTATTAAATGGACAATTGAACTTTAGCTAAGGATAATTATATTGGTGTGTTTTCAAGATATGATTATTTATGTATGCCCCTTTTAAATGATAGTCACATTCTAACTGTCTACAGTTAGAAAGTCAACTCATTACTCTGCCTATTAATTTTATGAAACTTCTAACAAATTGTTCAAGCTCTTTAGTTTCCCCATATGAAAAATGGGAATAATTCTATTGGTAAGCATTTCTAGGAAGATTTTAATTAATATCTGCATAATCTCCACATAGCATTAAACAAGGCAATCAAAGTCCTGCAGGAAAAAAAAAAGTTCTGCAGGAAATGAACATGCAGTTAGCAATATAACAAATCTGGAGATATTGCAATATCAAGGTAAGCCCAGGAATATTAAAAATAAAAGTCCAAAGTTCTTAATGATTATTAGTATAATTTCTTTCAAAAATATATTTAAAAACAATAAGAAGCCTGATTCCTATTAAATATAATTTCAAGTGGCAGAAATATACAAATGTAGTTTTGTTAGCTTTGTTTCCTTTTTTCTGAAAAGCAGAATCCTATGTAGTATACAGTGAAAGGAAATGACAAATGGTATAATCTCAGAAAATTCTAATCCTATCAAAAAAGATTATATTAAAACCAGATAAAATAATATAAAAACATTTGAAATTATCTTATATTTTGGGGTTACCTTTTAAAAATTAGTTCAATAAACTGGTTTTTACTTCTGTAGGTTTACGAATTCTTTCGGTGCTTTTTCAAGGTCAAACAAATTGATAGTCACTGTTATTCCAAATATGATGGAGTGAATAAAACTGCACATTGTAAAGATCTTGAAAATGTGTTACATACAATTACACAATTTTTTTGAGAATCCCGACCTTTTAAATACTTTCTTGCTTTCCAGCAACTCTATTAACCTGTGGGTGAAACACATTAAGGCATTAAGTTTGAAACCTGAATTTAGCCAACCTAGGCTTGAATCTTGGCCCTACCACTTACTACTTTAACCTCCCTGAATCTGTTTCCTCAGGTATAAAGATGAATAACAATACCTGTCTGGACTCATGAATGAAGATGGAATGAGATACTGCCTAGCACATTGTGAATGCTGAATAAACGTCAGTTTCCTTCTCCTGTCCTTGAGCGCTAGCAACCCCCATCTGATTCTTTGGGGAAAGACGTTTGTTTTTTCGCCTAAATATAGCATGTTTCTTGACTCTTTATACCAACTTCCTTTAAAAGTAATCCACCGATGCGTTCATTAAACTACATAGTATTAACTCTGACGGAGTCAATAATAACCAACGAGCTACTATTTTAAAGAAGAGTATTAGCAGATTTAAGCAAACGGATGAAAAGTTATTTTAGCGCAGTTTTAGGGATTACTCACCCTAATTTATCTTTCACTAACAGATTGCTATCCTCTACTGATACCCTGCGCATACAGAAAATTACATTTACTTATGGTATTGTTTAGGTGGGTTAGTCTGTAACTTTTAGTAAAATTTATTGACAGGATAAAAATGAACGCTTTGAAACAGTGCAAAGTGGGGGAAACGAGGCCAAGCAAGAAAGGAAATTACTAGAATTTACGGTCAGAAGACTGATTAGAGCGCATTTGCCTTCGAGAATTAGATTCTCTGCAGAATGGAGGTAAAAGCCAGTTCTCGAGAAACAAACAACGGCGAGGACAGCGGAGTACGGTGTTAAAGGATCTTGACAGCCAGAAGGGTCAGAAACGGTTACAATAACCTTCACCGAAGAGAGGATTTTCTTTTTATCTTCCGTGCCTCCTGCAGTTAATGCCATTTACTGCATTGTCAATTTTTTAAAGGGGAAAATATGCCACACAGCAGCTCTCAATAGGTAACTGACCTGCACCACAGACGTTGCCTTTCAAAAAACTTCACCTCAAACCGGTTCCAAAACTCAAAAATCCCTTTCAAGCCAAACTCACGGCGCGTTCGTCATTTACGAACGCCAGGACCTCGAGGCAGGAGCTAATGCTAAGTACACTAAGTCCACATCCTCCTGAAAATCGGCAATTTCAGTGCTAAGACCGAAAAGTAACTCGCTATTTGTTTATAATTTCTGTCTAATTTAAAACCGAGCGATTTCCAGAAAGGATTCGAGACAATTTTCAATGTGTTCAATTAGGCAGTCGCCAGTTTCTACAGCTCACTTCACGAACCCCGTTACCCCTCGCCCGCGCCCTCCTCCTCCCGCCCCGCAAGGCCCTGCGCGCTCTGCGGGCGCGCCAGCCTAAAAGGCCGGGCCGCTGCGAGGAGCTTCGGCGCGGCCGCCGCTACAACTAGAGCGGCCAACCAATGGCCGCCGTCTCCCGTACTCGTCGTCCCGCCTTCCAGTTCCACTGAAGCCAATAGCAAGGGTCACTTGGCGACAGAGACCAATAGGAGACCGAGGGCGGGCACCATTCGCTGCGGCCGCCCCGCAGTGCAGTCTGGGCCTTCGCCTCCGTTACCCTGGAGCTGGGGTCGCCGCGCCTCTGCCACCCGGGACCTGCCGTCCCCGCCCCTACGCCGGCCTGTGTTCAAACTTCCCGCACCGCGCAACCTCGGCGCCCGCCCCGCAGCCTCCGCAGGAGCCGGGCACCCGCTGTTTGACGGCCGGACGCCGAGGCCCTAGCGGGGAGTCTGGTCGGCGGAGAGAAGGCAAGGAGGCGGGCCGCCGCGTCGGCGCTGAGGAGGGGCCGGGGCTGGGTGGGCGTGGAGACTCGGGAAGGTGGGGGTGCGAGGGCAGACGGCCTGCAGCGTGGGGCCTGCCGAGACGGTGTTCGTGGAGGGGGGCGTGCGAGTGGAGCTGTTCACGCGGGAGGGGTGAAAGGATTAGGGGTGGGGAGGATTTGGGGAGCGGGGAGAAGACAGTCCTAGGACAAGAAGTCAGAGCCTGGCAGCTGGGAGAGGGCCGGGAGGAGGGGAGGTGGACCGACAGGTGGGGGATCGGGAAGGGAAGAGGAGGAGGAGGAGTTCGGGAAGGGTGAGTTGTTGGGATCAGGAAGAGGAGGAGGGGAGCGCATCGCAGGAGGATCTGGAAGAAGGGCTTAGGATTTATTAGAAAACCCTAGAGGCCTGTGGAGACTGAAGGTGAGAAAGGAGGCACGGGGCGAAGAAGGAGAAGGAGGCTGTGAGGCTTTTGGTAGCTCTCGGATGATAAATAAAGGAGATCAAGACTGGTTAGAGTCGAAAGGCTCGCTTGTCCTAGCTGTGAAGTTTGGACACATCCTTCGGGGCTGCGACGAGAGGAGGAAAGGGAGTTGGCCAAAAATGTGCCTTCTGGGCATAGCTGAGTTGGAGTGGGTGCTCGGATACTTGGTGTTTACCTTGGGAGGACCAAGGGACAGTGTTAAACAGTTATGAAGAGCACCCGTCCAGTTCCCCTGAGTTTAAACCCCTCTTGTTCGCTTTGTGGCCTTGGACAAATGATTGACATCAGTTGGTAACAAATTACTGACTAGTAACAAAGTACTAGAATCATTTTTTTTTTTTCCATTTGGGAATGGAAATAGTAGATGTGTTGTGAGGATTAATTTTGTTGAGATGTCCTTACCTATACTTAGGTAAATTTAAAAAATTGGATGGTTTTGTTAAAGTGGGTTTGTTGTTGGAATTTGGTTTGGGTGAGCTATTCCATGGGCTGCAGTGACTGGCGATTTTTTTCATCATTTCCGTTGTGGACCCCCCTCTGGAAGGCTGAAGAAGGTTTTGGCTCCTCTCCCCAGGAAAGTACACTGGGGCACATCTGTGTTTATGCTCATCCTTTGCCTTCAGGTTAAGATCTTGGATTCGCTATCTCTTTGGGATCAAAAGTCATTTAAATTTTTTTTCTTTTTTTTTTACGGGAGGGAGCTACATGCAGTTTGGAAAACAGTAAAACTGAAAAAAGGAGATTCTTTACTTTCTCTTCGCTCTCTGTCTTTACCATGGTTGTTATTTTAATCTATATTTTTTCCAATTGTAGGTCCACATTTGAATTTTATATTACTGTTCTAAATAGTTCATTTGGAGATTTTTGTTGCATGTTGACTTATATCTTTATCTAAACACATAGTAGAAAATAAGAGTTTGTTTTGATTCTCTCAGTTGACAAAGTGTCATTTCAAATATCAAAAAGTAATTGGTGACTTTGGAAACGAGATTTTTCTTTTTTGTCAGTCATGTCTCTTCTGTTAATCATGGAACTGTAATTCTGTAAGACACAGGAGAGGTCCATTACGATAAAGATGCTACCTTCTCTTGATTCTTCTCCTGCTTGTCATTATTCATCTCCTTTGTGGGATCCTCCTCCTTTGCCCACCATTTAATTATTTTGTTTCCTCATAATTCAGTCTTCTGCCTTCTCTTCACTCTGTTCTTTTCTTGGCTAGTTCATCCTCAGGCTTTTAGTAGTCTTGGCTTCCACCATTTATATTTTATCAATGCACTCCCAACTTTTTTTTGCTGAGGACGAGTTGCCCTGAGCTAACATCTGTTGCCAGTTTTCCTTTTTTTTTTGCTTGAGGAAGATCGTCCCTGAGCTAACATCTGTGCCAGTCTTCCTCTATTTTGTATGTGGGTCACTGCCACAGTGTAGCTGAGGGGTGGTATAGGACCACACCAGGGATCTGAACCGGTGAACCTGGGCCACCGAAGTAGAGTGTGCTGAACTTAACCAACACGCCACAGAGCCAGCCCCATTATTAATGTACTCTCAGTTTTTTATCTCTGTCCTGGAACTCTTGAGTTAGCTCCAAATTTATATAGCTAATTTTTGATTTTACCTTAGATTTCCCACAGGCATCCTAAACTTAGTATGTCTGATATTGAACCCATCGCCTTTCCCCACCAAACCTGTCCTTTTGAATGTTACCATCTTCACGAAATTTTGCAAGCCCAAACTTTGGAATTCATTTCGTTTCTTCTCTGTTCTCATACTCCGCATATAATCTGTCACCTAGTCCAGATGGTTTTATTTGATAAACATTTCTGACTCAATTCTGCACTCTATATCTCTAGTTACCCTACCTTAGTTCAAACCACTATCATTTGTCACCTGATTTCAAAACCAGCTTCTGCTTTCAGCCTCGTTGCCCTCTAATTCTTGGGTTGGAGATGGACTTTGTAAATGTCAGATCTTATCATTTTAATCCTACTGAAGATCCTTGGTTTGTTTCCAAACAACTTAGTATGATGTCAAGATCCTCCTCCTCCTCCTCCTTTTTTTTTTTTGTAAGGAATATTAGCCCTGAGCTAACATCTGTGCCAATCTTCCTCTTTTTTTTCTATGTGGCTCGCTGCCACAGCATGGCTTGACGAGTGGTATAGGTCTGCGCCTGGAATCCGAACCTCGAACCCTGGCTGCCGAGCGGAGCATGCTGGACTTAACCACTACGCCATGGGGCTGGCCCCTTATTTTTGTGTCTCCAGCTCCATCCATAGTTAAGTGCCTGACACTGAGTAGATGTTCATTAAATGTCTTATGAATGAATGAATGAATATTCTGTGATGTTTTCATTTGACTAACTAAACTTTGGGAATATATACTGTAGTTAAGATGCTTTAATTTGACCCATTATTTCAAAATGCTGTTTAAAAGAAGCTGATTATGCCTTAAATTTTAAGTCTAGGATTTACTGTGATCTGATGTAGAATCTAGGAAACCATTCTTAAAATCTAAAAATAATTTTATTTTTAAGCAAGAGTAGGTGTTGGGTAAATAAATGTAGGATTAGGAAATGCTTAGGAATATCCTGGAACATACCAGTAGAGGAATTGGAAAACTTTACTTGGTTTTGTTTGTTTCTGATCATTTTTTCTCCTTTGTGGGAGAGAAGCGGTTGCAGTTTCAACGCAGCAGTATCGTTTTTACCTTTATCTCATTGTTAGTTAGTTATTTTGCTTTTTGGGGAGAGAGATCTCCTTATTTATATCTTTTTCTCTAGGTTTATTTTTATTTTACTTATCTAATTGCCTGTTGTGAGCTCCTTTGCTGGCAGCAGAGGTAGCCAGGCAGCAATGTTTTATACAAAGAAGCTGAACACAGGGGAACAGCAGGAAGTTAACAGTTCTTTGATTTTATACAGTTTTTTCCTTAAAACTAAGAACCTTTCTTAACGGCACCCAAATCAGATGATCATTATGATATTCCGTATGCGGTGGATTCTATAGCTCAGGTTTACTCTCAGATTCATTTGAAACTGGATATAGAGGAGGTGTTCTGGTACTGAAGGAGCTGATGGTAGTCTTTTTATGACCTGTTATGTGTGACCTGTATCTTTGGGACTTTTTTTTAGAAAGAAAGTTTATTTTTGGATGAAAAATGACAAAGGTTAGATTTGATAGTTTTCTAGCATTGCCATAGTAGCATTCTTTGCCATTTTTAGAAAATAAACAATTCTTATGAATTGAAATTGGGTAAGACTTATAGTTTTTCTTTTTTGCTTTTGTCTGGTTACCCCTGTACAGATAGTGGAAACAGATGAACAACAGATTCATTCTGAGTCACAAAGAATTAGTTTAAATTAGCTAAAGAACTATACATGGAAAATAAATCTTCAGTGTTCTGTTAAACTAAATAACTTTTTTTTAAGAGAAAATAATTTTATTCACTTAATATTGTGATGAATTTATATTAGTCAAATAGAAATTATTCTTTTAACTACAGGTGAAATTTATTTTGTCTGAAACCCTATTAGGTCATCTCACTTATTTAAAATTAACCCATTAAGAATCTTCCAACTTTATGATGGTAATGGCTCTGAGCAAAACTTTTTGATTTGCTAACTTTTCTCCCTTCTTAGGAATTTTTGAGATTTAAGTAAGTGTTATGCAATTGTTTGAAGATTTCTGTTCAGACAAAATTTCTGTTCTCATGGGTCTTATATTTAGTAGGAGGAGAACAACAATAAATGTAAGATTATTTCCAGTAGTAACAAGGTCTATGAAGAAAACAAAACAAAGTGATAAGATAGAGTGACTGGGCTCACTTTCATAGAATTGTCAGGGGAGCCATCTTTGAGAAGGTGATGTTTGTGCTGAGGACAGGATGAGAGGAAGGAGCCATCTTTGTGAAGTTCTAAGGGAAGGATCTTCTAGGTAAAGGGTGCAGCAAGTACATGAGTTGGCAACAAGCTTGGCATGTTGGAGGCACAAAAGAAGGCCACTTTGGTTGAAAAAGCGGATGAGGGGAAGAGTGACATGAAATAAGGATGGAGAAGTAGGCAGAAAGGCTAGATCTTGTAGTAGTTTGCAGATCTGGTTAAGGAATCTGATGGCTGTAGGAAGCCATTGAAGAGTATTAAGCAGGAGAGCAATGCTGTCTGATCTCTGTGTCAAGTAGCTTTCTCTGACTGGGGAAGCAAGGATGATGCTGGGTATCAGGAGGTTGTTTGCAGAAGTTCACATGAGAAAAGATGGTGGCTTGGACTAGGGCAGTAGCAGTGGGGAGGGTAAGAAATAATCCAATCTAGAATATATTTTGGAGATAAAACCATCTGGTTTTACAGATGGTTGGGATGTGAGGTTAAGAAGGAATCCAGAATGATCCTTTGATTTGCAACATGAGTAATTTAGTACGTGGAGGTGCTATTTAATAAGATCAGAAAAATAGGAAATAGTAGGGGTAGAGAGGGGACAGATCGTGGTTTTGGTTTTGGACCTGTAATTTTGAAATGATATTTAGATACCCAGATGGAGTTGTCAAATAGGAAGGTGGGTATATGAATCTGGAAGTCAAGGTAAATGAATCTAGATGAGATCACCTAAGGAGAAAGTGTAGGTAAAGAAAAGAGGGCCAATATGTGGTGCCTTGTGTATTCCAACATTTAGATGTCAAGAAGAGGAGGCAGATTTAACAAAGGAGACTGAGAAGAGACAGCCAGTGAGACGGTAAGGAAACCAGGAAAGCAGATGGCTATGGAAGCTAAGTAAGAAAAGAGTGTTTTAGGAAGGAGGGAATGTTTGGTTGTGTCAAATGCAGCTGAGGTCAAGGATGAGTAGGACGGAAAATTGGCCATTGGATTTAGCCAAGATGAACATCACTGTCTATTTTGACAAAAGCTATTTCAGGAGAATGGCAGGGATGGAAACCTGACTAGAGTGAATTCATAAGAAAATGGTTGGAAAAGAAGTAGAGATAACATTCTAGATTATAGATTACTCTTCAAAAAAATTTTATTGGAAAATTGGAGTAGAGAAATTGGATTGTAGATGCCATAGGACATGGAGTCAAGCTACAGCTTTATTAGAGCCTGTTTGTTGATAGGAATGCTCCTGTAGAGAGGGCACAATCCTTGAGATGGAGAGAAGGTATGGGAAAGAAGACAGGTGAAAGGTTTAGCTCTAAAAAGGAGCAGAAATGCTTCTTCAGTTTGAGTAAGGGGTGGGGTGAGGTGGGGGGTGTGGGGAGGCGGCAACGGTATGGGATAGATGCAGATGGAGGTGGCTTTAGAGATGAGATCCTTCTCTGGTTGTTGATATCGAAATATTGAATAGGTCGCTCAAGTCAAAGAAAACTTGTAGTCCATCTCAAGTTTTACTAACTTAGCTCTGTGACCATTGATAAATTGTGATCTTAGGTAAGTCCCTTTGTTTTTCTGGGCCTTAATTTCCTTAATCTATGCAAAGAAAGGAGTGATTCCCCAGGGTTCCTTCCAGTGCTAAATTGTTATGTAATCTTATTAAGCTGTAGTACTTTTTTATTTGTGCATACTTTGTAATAAAAATTAATAGTTATTGTTCTAATAGTTGCCTTACCTCATGTTTATCTATTTCTTCCTTTCTTCTTTTGATCTAATATTTCATGTCTTTTCTTTTTTTCTTTAACTTTTGTTTGCCTGTTTGCTTGTTTGGACTGTTTTTCTGACAGCACTATCAGCCAGGCAACAGTGTTTCTATAAGTGCTGAGGATGAATTTTTTAAAAGTGAATTTTCAGGCCAGCCTGGTGGCATACTGGTTAAGTTTAGCAGGCTCCGCTTCGGTGGCCAGGGTTCGCAGGTTTGGATCCTGGGTGTGGACCTACACCACTCCTTGGCCATGCTGAGGCGGCAACCTACCTACAAACTAGAGGAAGATTGGCACAGTTGTTAGGTCAGGGCTGATCTTCCTCAAGCAAAAAAAAAAAGAGGGAGATTGGCAACAGATGTTAGCTCAGGGCTGATCTTCCTCACCAAAAAAAAAAAAAATGAATTTTCACAAGTGTCTAAGTTTCCATTCTCTAGGAAGGCTTAGATCTTTGGGTGGCTATATTTTCTAAAGAACACTTGTTTGTTGTCATGAAGAATTGTAACATAGTATGGGGTGATACAAGTATATGTAGGTTAGAAATACCTGCCTTATTTCAGAATAGATCCTAAATAATTAGAAGTTTGGCAAAGATAAGAAAATATTCTCTAGTGTCTCTGGGGCTATTTTTTTTTTTTTTTTTTTTTGTGAGGAAGATCAGCCCTGAGCTAATATCCGTGCCAATCCTCCTCCTTTTGCTGAGGAAGACTGGCTCTGGGCTAACATCTGTGCCCATCTTCCTCCACTTTATATGGGACGCCGCCACAGCATGGCTTGACAAGCGGTGCATCGTTGCTCGCCAGGCATCCGAACCTGGGCCACCAGCAGCGGAGTGCGCGTACTTAACCGCTACGCCACCGGGCCGGCTCCCTATGGGGCTATTCTTGAGTTTGTTATCACTGTTAAAGTGTTTTCATGTAATTAGCATGTAATATTTTTAGGGAATCTATAAAGGATGCATAAATAATTTATTGTGACTGTTTTTCTTAATTGTTTCTCTTTGATGGAAGAGCCAGACCCTGCCCTAAAAGAACTCACAGTGTATTCTTGCTCATCTTGATTCCTTCATTGTCTAAAATGGCATCTGTGTCATCAGTAATTTTTGTTGACCCAGGGAGTGCATGAATTGAATAGTAGTTTCGGGGACTTAGGAAAAGTGTTTGCTTGTATTAAGTTGTTTTAAAAAGGTGAGAATAATTGTTAGAAATAATTGGCTTAAAAATGACTTATATTTGCTGTTAAAGATGTAGATCTGACCATATGTATTTGTCCCCCCGTCCTTGGAGACAACATTAAAATAATATTTAGAAAAAAAGAGTAAACCTATACATTGAAGGGGTGATAGAATACTTGCAGTCCATGAGAGATTGTAACACATTTCTGACAGAGGCAAAGAGTAATGATGGTTGAGACAGATTAGAACAGAGAAAACTATTTTCCCAAATATTTAAGAGGGAATTGCAACAAAGAAAGATTCTGATGTATCTAACAGAGTCTCAGAGAATCTTGGTATTTAAAAAGTCAGAGAGAAAGGATGATTGCAAATGGGAAGGAAGAATAATTGAAAAACTATGTATGGAATAGTTGTGCCTCCTTTCCTACCCGAGCCCGTGCACAGGGACAGTCAGTGTAATACTCCCTGCCCTTCATCCCTCCCTCCCTTTCCCATCAGAAAATACAGAGGTAATTTCTTCAGGAAATAAAAACAAAGACAACACTGAGGAGAAGTAGAGTTGCCATGGTGGACATTTGTGTCTGGTGGTAATCCTTCCTCATTCTAGCTTTCGGGGAGTCCCCTGCATAATGGCTGATTCTCTGCTGTTCATCCTAAAGCAGAGTGTGCCTGTCTGGAGCCCTACTCACAAGTACACAGTTTCCATTCCTTCTTCCTTTTTCTTCTTTCTTACATATCAATGGACAACCGAAAATTACCTTCAAAGACATAAAACCAGCAGTATATAAATAAGAAGCCTAAGATGAACAGAAAAACTGTCACCATATGAAACAGAGATAATTTCTGTATCAGAATTACACAGAATAGACATAAAATGTCTATTTAGTGCTCTCAGAGAAATGAAGATATATTGCCTCAGTAAAGTAAGAACAGAATAATTATTTAAAAAATGAGAATAAGAAAGAGTTCTTGGAAACTAAGATGTTTGCAAAAATTCAAAAAAAGCTGGATGGTTTAGAAGACAAATTGAGTAAATCTCTTTGAAAATAGCAAAAAGACAGAGCAGGTCTGTTATTTAACCAGTAGAAGTTTCAAAAAGAGTAAAGGAGGGGCCGGCCCGGTGGCTTAGTGGTTAAGTGCGCGTGCTCCGCTGCTGGCGGCCTGGGTTCGTATCCAGGGCATGCACCGACGCACCGCTTCTCCGGCCCTGCTGAGGCCGCGTCCCACATACAGCAACTAGAAGGATGTGCAGCTATGACATACAACTATCTGCTGGGGCTTTGGGGGAAAAAATAAATAAATAAATAAAATCATAAAAAAAAAAAAAAAAAAGAGTAAAGGAAAAATCAATTATCAAAAAAGTAACATAAAAACATTTCTAGTGCTTAAAGAGAAAACGTTTCCAGATTAAAAGGAAGAGGAGAAAAGGACAACATAATCAATGAAAAAAGACCCACACCTAGGCAGATCATTGTGAAATTTCAGTATTATGGGAGGGAACATCCTGAAAGCTCCTAGGGAAGAAAAAAAGAAGATAACCTATAAAGGAAAGAGAATCGAGCATAACTAGAGTGTAAACCCCATAAGGGCAAGGCTTTGTTGTTGCTTTCATTACTGTTACATAGTGAGGGCTCAAAAAAATATATGTTGATTAAGAGAAGAACTATAACATCTCACAAGCAGCTCTGGGGGGTTTAGAAGGCAGTGGAGCAGTGTCTCCAAAGTTCTGAGAGAAAACGACTTGACTTAGAGTTTGGAACCTATGAAAACTATCAAGTATGAGGGCGATTTAAAGACATTCTCAGGCATTCAGAACATTTACCTCCTAACCCAAATACCCTTTCTCAAAAAGTAACCTAAGGATATGGACCAGTAAAATGATGATGATTACTAATAAAGATGATGACATGGGCTACTAGAAATAGTGGATTAACTCGGGAGTACAATAAAAGTAATTCCAGAATGACAGTGATGTATCAGGTCTAGAAAGTAGTTGGTTTAAGTTAGATTAGGGAATCTAATTGATCTCCAATTAAGGAGGAAAGGAAATCATTGGTCTCCAAGAAAAATATCTTTGAGAGGAAGAATGGAATGGATTTCAGGCTGTAGATAGAATGACTACAAAGCTGGTAGATATCAGTGATCTGATAAGAAGGATATGTTTTCCTCTCAATAAGAAAAAAGGACACTTACGAATTCTAAGGAAAAAACCTTGCATAACCAATATGTAGCTGCATGTTGAACCATTTAAAATGAGACATGAGTTAAATCCTCATCTTTCATAGTCTAAAATTGTTAATTCAAGAAATAGTATAAGCATAAAAGTAGAAGCCGTTAAAATAGTTCTCCCAGGGAGTAGGACTTGTATAACGGGGTTGTGGATATTTCCTTTGTTTTTCTTTCTTTTTTTTTTTTTTTTTTTTTTTAACTTTATGTGTATATTTGGGGCGGAGGGAGAGAGCATGTGCTGGTACATAGGATATGAGTGGCAAGTAATGTTTTGTGGATTCTTGCTCTTTGCAGTGAAAAGTTAGGTGGCACCTCTGACTTAGATGAGATAGGTCATGGGGAGCCACTTCTGCTACATGCATATAAACAGAAATAATCCTCATTATACCATGTAATCAACTTTTAATTATATTTTTTGAATTAAAACTGAAAGTCTTTGACAAGGAACATCAGTCAGAATTTAGTGAGCGTTTTGTATGTTTGTGTTACCACACAAAATTGGGGTTCTCTGCCTGATGCACATGAACAAGCCAATTAATTATGGCACCAGCCTTTGAGGGGAGAAATTAGCTTTATTCTGCAAGATCGATCTCCAGGGAGACAGGGGGCGTGGGCCCTCAGATCTCTCCCCGATTCAGGATTTGGGACAAAATTTAAGAGGTTAGGGAAAACAGGTTGGCATGTGGAAATGCTGGTGGGACAGGTTTTGATTGGTGGGCTTCAGGTATTTATGGTAAGGTTTGAAACATTTATGATGAGGTTCTAAACATTTATGATGAAGGTGGGAAGGAATTTTAACACCGGATCTTCCTGAGTGAGGGACCCCTCGCTTCTGAGAAGAGTCTGGCTTTCAACTTCTGCTCACGTCCCGGTCCTTGGAGTCCGTAGAAGGAGGATCTTTGGTTCTGAGGACGTTTCAGCTCATGATTTCTTCTTTTGCATGTGCCCCTATGTGACTTTGCAGTTTTTCTGAAAGACAGTCCTTAATCATTTTGTTGATAAGAGATGGGGTCTGTTCAAACTGGCTCTAAATGGGCCTGTTGTTATATTTGAATTGTAAATATAATTGTTGATATTTAGTGAGTGCTTATTGGGTGATAGTTATTGAATTATCCCATTTAATCATCACAACAATTCTCTAAGGAAGTTACTATTATTATTCCCATTTTACAAATGAGAAAATTGAGATTTAGATTTAGATTGAGAAGTTAGGTGACTTCTCAGATTTACATAGCTAGTAAGTGGTAGAGCCACTTAATTGCTCTAATCCATCATCCTTTTTTTCTAGACAATTTTTTAAAATGTGTAAATATTTTCTTTTATAATTGCGGAGTGAAAGATTCAGGCCAATTTATATGTTTTTTGATATTAGTGTTTGTTGGAATCGCTGATTTCAGATCCAATAGCTAATTGTAACAGACTGAGATTGCCAGGCACTAATATACCAGGAGGTAAAATCCGAGTTCCAAGTTTGCTTATCTGTTTGCTTGCTTTTTAAAAAAATCTTTTTTACTAAGGAAAATTTCAAACAAATACAGAAGTAGAGATACTAGAATAATGAAGCTTCAATCTCCATCATCCAGTTTACATAATTATTAACTCATGGCCAATCTTTCTTTGTCTCTACCTTTACCTACTTCCCTTTGGGTTATTTTGAAGCAAACTCCAGACATTATTTAATTTTATCTATAAATATCTCAACATATATCTCTAAAAGATAAGGATTCTTTTTAAAAAATGACCACAATATCATTATCTCACCTAAAACAATAGTAATTCCTTAATATCATGAAATATCTAGTCAGTGTTTAAATTTTCTCACTTTTGTTTAAAAGTAATTTGTTTGAATCAGGATTGAAATAAGGTTCACAGATTGCAGTTGTTTGTTTTCCTTAAGATTTTCTTGACATATAGGTATCTCCCTATCTCTTCTTTTTCTGCTTGCAGTTTATGTGTTAAAGAAACCAGTTTGTCCTATAGAATTTGCCTCAGTCTGGATTTTGCTAGTTGCTTCCTTGTACATCTGTCCCTTGTATTTTCTGTAAATTGTCATTTACATTTAGAGGTTAGATTAGAATCAGACTTAATTTTCTTGTAGGGGGAGCAGATTACGTCAGAGGTATCGTTGTGTCCTATCTGGAGGTACAGTGTCTGGTTGTTTCTTTTCTGTGGTGTCAGCAGCCATTAGCGATCATTGTCTAGCTTTGTTATTTCATTAGTGGCTGCAAAATGGCAATATTCTAATTCTGTCTTTCTAATATTTCCCCTTTCATTTAGTAGCTAGAATAATTCTGTAAAGAAATAATACCCCTTATCTACTATTTTGTTGTTTTGAGATACAGCTTGTAACAGTGTATAGGCAAGATACATGTTTGATTTTTTTTGTCTTTATATATCGATTTTCAGATGAATGAGTTGGTTCCCTAGCATCTTCCAAAGGGGACTGGTTTCTTAAAATATCATATGACCTCATGGATTTAAACATACTTAAAGTGTTTTAATCTTTTGCTGATATATTCTTCTTGATTATGAAATTGTCGCATGTCTGGCTTACAGTAGGAGCTTCTTCAAGTTGGCTCCTGAGCCCTATTGACACTGCATCAGGAGTGTCTGATAGCTTCCTTGCTTTCTAGTATGACCAAATTTCTGGATTCTTAGATTCATCTTGTATGTTTCCTCCCTCAGGTATGGAATTAGACATTTTACAGGGTGCTCTAGTTTCTTTTAAAGGGAAATAGTATTTAGACACTACATCTGGGTGCTAGGAATGTTTGTTGCTACTAGTTTGTTGTTTCTAGGATTTTTCAATGGACAGAGCTAGGAAATAGATTTTATATTTCTTTAAAAAAACTATCATAAATTCATACTGACACTCCTAATTCAAATTTTGGACTACAGAGTTTTAATACTTATATTAGCTTATGTTTGTTTCGTCACATGTTGAAAATGCTAATGTCTAACCGTACCAACAGAATTACTCATTTGCTTTACAGTGCTTATGTGCTAGTCTGAGAATAACAATACCAGCAATATGATTTTTGAAAATAGTTTTGTGTGTGTGTGTGAAGAAGATCAGCCCTGAGCTAACATCCGATGCCAATCCTCCTCTTTTTTGCTGAGGAAGATTGGCTGTAGGCTAACATCCATGCCCGTCTTCCTCTACTTTATATGGGATGCTGCCACAGCACGGCTTGACAAGCAGTGCATTGGTGTGTGCCCAGGATCCGAACCTGCGAATACTGGGCCGAGAAGTGGAGCGAGTGCGCTTAACTGCTGTGCCACCAGGCCGGCCCCTGAAAATAGTTTTTGGAAAGATTTTTTGCACTTTTTTTGGTCAGTAGGATATTTCTCACTAGGGATATAAGTCAAATTATTGTGTTTTAAAGTCGTTTGAACTGGTTAATCTGTGTGGTTTAACCACCAACTGTATATATAGTTAGACTCATTTGTTTGATTTTCTTTTGATTTATAAGGAATTGCTTTTTAAAGATGTAATTTCTAGGGGCTAGCCCGGAGGCATAGTGGTTAAGTTTGCGTGTTCTGCTTTGGCGGCCCAGGATTTGCAGTTTCGGATCCCAGGCGCAGACCTATGCACCACTCATCAAGCTGTGCTTCCCACAAGGCAGGCGCCCCACAAATAAAGTAGAGGAAGATGGGTTCGCGTGTTAGCCCAGGGCCAGTCTGCCTCAGCAAAAAGAGGCAGATTGGCAGTAGATGTTAACTCAGGGCTAATCTCCCCCTACAAAAAAAAGTCTGATTTCTAAAAATTGTAATTTCCAAAGTCAAGTCTACAAAAGTTATAAGAAGTTATAACTTTTAAAAGTTAAAGAAGTCTGGCCCCTGTCCCTGTCCCTAAACTCTGCTTCCTCATTGCTTTAGTAGCTTCATATTTCTGTTCTTTATGGTGTGGGTGTTTATAGTGTATGTAGCCAGTTCCTTATTGATGGTCATTTTGACTGTTTTAGTCCTTTACCACTCCAGTAGTGCTGCAGTGAACAATAGTAGTGCTGCCTTGTGCATATATCTTTTTTCATATATTACTAGAACCACTATACTTTTAACACTGATTTCATCAATGGGATTTCTGTTTCTTCTAAATATTAAAAACAATTATTCTAATTATAAAAGTAATCCAATTTCATTTTATTAGAAAAGAAAAACATATTAAGAGAGAGATAAAATCATCTAAAATTCATGTTGCCCAGACAGATAACTATTTTGGTGTATATGTATCCCTTGCTTTGTAATTTTTTTTCAGTTCCTTAATTCAGATAGGAAGATATTCAGTATTTTGAATGAATATGTGTAGTTGAAATCATATTATATACACTGGTTTGAATTTATTTTTCCTCATAATAGTATAAGCATTTTCCTTGTTAAACTTTTTGTAAACATTTCTTACAGCTGCATGATATTATGCTGTATTGATTTTTACAGTACTTTTCTTAATTATTCTGCAACGGTTAGACATTAGGTTGCTTCTTTTTTATAAAAAATAACTTACACTGCATTAAACATTTATGCATAACGTTTCCCCTATTTTTAGGGTTATTTTCTTGGTATCCAGGAATGGAATTATTGGATCAAAGGTTAAAAGCACAATTAAAGTTTCAATACATCTTGCCAACTTTTTTCCCAAAGATTCTGTGGATCTTTTCTTGATAGCCATTCTGGCAGCATTGAGTGCTGTTTTGAAAAATCTTTGATAATTTGATAGTTTTAAAAATGGTGTCTGAGATTGAGTATTTTTATGTGTGTATCATGGGTCTTAACATGTATTTGTTCCTTTAACTTTTGACCTCGTATTTTTCTTATGGAGTGATATAAGGTATTTATTTATGTGTTAAGGATGGTAACCATTTTTCTGTCATGTTGCAGATGTTTTTCATCAGGTGTTTTAATTTGATTAATATTTTATGTACTTTAGTTTTACATTTTTATGTAGTTAATCTTAGATATTTTTCTTTGTTATTAGCAGTCTTGTTCTTTACCACCACCACCACTATCCATCCAAGAAAGAAAAAACTGGTGATTTGATCATTATTCACCTGTTAAAAATCTAGCATTTGTGCTGATATAAATCTTAAGGTTCAAGAGAATCAAATTCAGTTAACATTTATTCAGAAGCAGTTATATGTCGGGTACTTGACGTGTTCTCTGTCTAGGCTACGACCATCTGTCTTTTCCCTAAATACTGTAAATAACTACATGAAAATATAAATGAATTGTAGAAAAATTGTAAGCAGTATATTATTTAGCTTTTAGTATCTTTCGTTGTAATTAACTGTAGAAATCTGTTTCATGAAATATGATGTGTTTCACTCCCCCTTCCTTAATTGTAGAGGCAGAAAGTGTGTCTTCTGGTTATTAATGTGAATTGTGAACTGCGGATCCGTAGAGAAAACAAACTGCACAGACAGGAATATTATCAACAAAATCTGAAGACTGAAAAATGCTCTTCACGCTTGTCATGGATTTTTCAGGAGAAAAAAATCTGTGAAATTATGTAAATAGAGACCATATTTCAAAACCATGGGGGAAAGAGGAAGAAGTCCAGATACTGATCAAGAAAGTAAGGCAGGCCAACACCGTTACTCTTACTGTTCATCTGATTTTGGAACTACACCGCGGTCTTCTGGCCGGTCATCGCTGGTCAATTCCTCTTCACCCACGAGTATTAAGGGAAAAAATCCTAAAAGACAAATTTCAGATAGCCAAGTGCGTCACCTTGGTAAGTGTTAGAGTCCGGTAGACTAGAAGACTCATTTTGAGTGCTTAAAGAAAGCTTGATGAATGAAACTCTTCTGTTAGTATGTATATTGACATATGCATGGAAATTGGCTGATTTACATTTTGAATAGGATATATTTTTATGAATTTATATAAATGTTCTTTATGGTACTGTGTATTATCCTTTGTTATATTGAAAGTCATACTATATACAGAAGGAAGAACCATAACTAAGTCTTCTCATTTTGTTTTCTACCTAAATAAATGCTTGTCTTGGGGTTTCTGAGGTATTATAAAGGCATTTTTAAAAAGTAGTGAAAGGCACTGATATAAAGTGGTAAGGGACATTTTTGTTCAAATTAAAACCTAGAAATGGAATTTGGGACTCAGGACCACCAGTCTGTTTTCTGTTAAACTGTGCTATAATGGAAACAAGATTAATCATTACAAATAATTTTTCTTATTAAAATGTTATTAGTCTGGAACTAGGTATTAATACATATTTGATTAGGTAATGTTCTAGAAATCTCTTCTTAATCTAATAAATCCCTGGTCAAGAAAACCCCAATGTACTAAGTAACAAAATGTGTAAGGACTATAAGTACACCATAGAAAAATAAGCTAAGGTAAATAAGGTAATTATAGTATGCATTAATAAATGCAGCACAGTTATAACAGCAGTAGCTGAGAATGGTGAGCCTTTACATTGCATGGCAGGGAGTGGTAACCTTGGGAGCTGAAAAGGAAAATGGCCAGGTCATGTAACACCTTGAGTCCTGTGCTAATATATTGACTGTTTCTGTGGGGGAATAGTTAGCCATTGAAAAGATTTAAGCAGGGGTGTAATTAAATTTGCCTTTGTAAATTTTTACTTTGAAAAGTAATATTTGCTCTTTAAAAATCTGCAAAGAATATATGTTCCTTTTGAAAGCTACCTTTTTATGGACCCCTTATCTAGCTTCCTAGGGATGTCCATACTTTTAACAGTGGGGTGCTTTTTCTTTCTTTCTTACAATGCTGCAAGTTTTTTGGTCTCTTCCTCCAGATCTGTGTCAGTGCAGGCCTCTTGTTTTGATTTTGTGGTTGAGAGCATGATCTGATATTAAACTTTTGCTATATAATTAAGAACAAACAGACATTATGGTTGAACCTTAGAAGATCCTATTTATTCCCAAGAAATAATTTATATATCTAGGGAATGATTGGTAGGAATACTTTAATTTTTTACTTTTTCTCCAGAAACAGTTTAGGACACCACCCAAATAAGGAGTCAGAACTTCTTAAGCCTTATCTTATTTGAGAAGATAATTGAGAAAAAGCTATGAAACAGTTCCGGCATCACCCATAAAAATTTTAATTATTGTCTTCAATCTGACTTGTACTGTTTTCTGCTTTGCATTGTCTTCTGAATTAAAATCTGTGGTAATTTGTCTACCTCAGATCAAGCAACAGAATCAAACTGATACCTTTCCTTAAACCCTAAGTTAATTTCTCTTGGTTTAAGTTGCAATCACCAGTGTAGACCAAACTAAGGAAAGAACAAATGTGATTGAAATAGCATCTTGAACACTTGAACTTGAGGATTTGCTTTTTTTTTTTTTTTTGATGGGGAAGATTGGCCCTGAGCTAACATCTGTGCCAATCCTCCTCTATTTTTTTGTACGTGGGATGCCGCCACAGCGTGGCTTGATGAGTGGTGTGTAGGTCTGTGCCGGGATCCAAACCTGCGAACCCCAGGCTGCTGAAGTAGGGCATGCCAACTTAACCACTATGCCACGGGGCTGGCCCCGCAGATTTGCATGTTTTTGATAGCATATTCTTCCTCCTTTTTAATTTTCAGCATATTTTATTATTTTTAAAAATGAAATTGGTGCTCTATCAGAAGTTATATGTATAATGATAAAGTTTAATAACAGTTTAGGTTACACATGTTTGTGTATTTATTATATTTCTTGTTTTATCAGTAATATAAACATCTTGAGTTTTTGGTAGATGCATAGTTTATCTTTACTACATGTTTTTTAAATGAGTCATATTTTATTTTTAACCTGTGAAGGAAGAAAAAAGCAATATTTTACCACCCTCTTTTTGGTGGTGACTTTTACAAGGGGGAGATGAAGAATGATATACACGACAGTCAATTATCTTTCTTCTTCTCACTCCTATTAGCACTATATTTCATCTTGATAGTTTTAAAAATGAAAATAAAAAGGTAGATGAAAGATGGGAGATAATTTTTGAGTTCAGATTAAGTGTACTTTTTTGTGTGTCTGTGAGGGAGATTAGCTGTGACCTAACATCCATTGCCAATCCTCCTCTTTTGCTGAAGAAGGTCGGCCCTGGGCTAACATCCTTGCCCATCTTCCTCTGCTTTATGTGGGACATGGGAGGCCGCCACAGCATGGCTTGACAAGCCGTGTGTTGGTCTACACCCAGGATCCGAACCTGCAAACTCTGGGCCGCTGAAGTGGAGTGCGTGAACTTAACCACTATGCCACCAGGCCGGCCTCATGTTTAGGTGTACTTTTAATGATCAGTTGGTAGTCGTACTAATAGAATATGCTAAAAATAAATGTTCAGATTTTTAGGATGTCAAAAAATTGGTTGTAGAAGCCCTTTCTGTCTGACTAAATAGTTGAAGTAAAATATTAGTGGAAAATTTTTATCCTAATTCTTATATAGGCTTTAACTTTTCATATGTTTCAAACATGTTTGTTTGTATGAAATCTTATTTGCTGAACAATGTAATTTTATACATGAAAATCAGAGATTTGGAACGATTAACATTCATCTTTATGGATAATCATTTTAATATGTAAAGTTTCTGTCATTCTAAGAGCTGAGTACATATTCCATAATAGCATATAGGTACCAAAACTGTTAACTCAGTATGTTCGGAAAGAAATAAAATTGAAATGATGAATGCTTCATTTTAAAATTGAAGCAGTGCTGTTCATTGGAAGTATAATGCAAGTCACAAAGGCAAGCCACATGTGTAATTTTATATTGTCTAGTAACCACATTAAAAAGAAAAACAGGTGAAATTAATTTGAATAATTTATTTTACCCAACATAGCCAAAATGTTATCATTTCTAAATATAGTTAATATAAAACATTTTGTATGGGACATTCTGCATTCTTTATTTGAATTAAGTGTTTGAAATCCAGTGTGTAGGGCCGGCTCCGTGGCTTAGCGGTTAAGTGCGCGCGCTCTGATGCTGGCGGCCCGGGTTCGGATCCCGGGTGCGCCCCAAGGCACCACTTCTCCGTCCAGCGCGAGGCTGAGTCCCACGTACAGCAACTAGAAGGATGTGAACCTATGACATACAACTATCTGCTGGGGCTTTGGGGGGAAAAAATGAATAAATAAAATCTTTAAAAAAAAAAAAAGAAATCCAGTGTGTATTTCAGAGTTATGGCATACCTTAGTTTGGACTACCCGCGTTTCAAGTTTCTCAGTAGCCACGTGTGGCTTGTGACTACTATATTGGATAGCATAGTTTCAAAGTTGCAAGTAGGTTTTCCCTCATTTCTTTTTATTACAACTTCCCTTCCCGTATTCAACCATTTATGGAGTTGGAATCCCAAATCAGTACACATTCAAAACACCTTCTTTAAAATCGTCCATCTTTTTTTTTTGTGAGGAAGATCAGCCCTGAGCTAACATCTGCCAATCCTCCTCTTTTTGCTGAGGAAGGCTGGCTCTGGGCTAACATCCATCCCCATCTTCCTGCACTTTATATGGGACACCACCACAGCATGGCCTGACAAGCGGTGCGTCCTCGGGATCTGAACTGGCGAACCCCGGGCCGCTGCAGCGGAGCGTGCACACTTAACCGCTTGCGCCACTGGGCCGGCCCCAAAATCTTCCATCTTTTTAGTGAAACTTTGTAATGTTAAGTAGTAAATGTTACTTGTTATTCTTTACTTGTTTACATAATGGAATCAGGATATCCCTGGCTGGGAGATCAGTAGGGAAAGGTTGGATGTTCTAGTTTTGCTTCTTTTTTTTTTTTTTTTTTTTAACTCTGGAATGTATTTCCTTCTTGAAAAAATGTAGTCACCTTGGAGATTAATGTTCATTATTCTCAACTGTGGCAGACTTCCAGATGTCTCTTAAAGGGCAGGTGCTCTGTATATTGAGGCCTAAGTTTAATGAACTTTTAGTAAAAATAGTAACATTCCAAATTTTTGTGAAATGTGATTTAATATGTATACTTGAAAGATTTCATATACCTATACTTTTTAGGATGTAGTTTTTTGTTTTTATTTTGTTCTCAGATTATGTCAGATGTTTTTATTTGAACATCACACAAAAGAAAGCCCCTGAGAAAGCATTTAGAATCACATCTGTACTGCTAAACTGGTTTCTATCTTTAATCACTGATAAATGGGATTAAGTTCTTACTACTGACAGAGAATATTTGTGGAGAAGTTTCTGTCTTAAATGCATACTTCATTTAATCCTCACAACAACCTAGTTGTGTAGGTGGTGTTATCTTCATTCTATGGGTGGGGAAAATAGACCTGGAAAAGTATAGTTGAATTCCCCAAGGAGTTATTAAGTGGTAAATCTGAGTCCCAAACCCAAATCTTCTCACTGTACAACATGTTGTCATCCTGTTTGCTCAAATAAAGAAAAAGAGTTCTAATTAATTTAGAGAAAACATTCATTTCCACATTTCAAATAATGATCCTAAATATCTTGGCACAAATGACTTGAATATTACAATGTTTTGTCCAGTGTTTATTAGGCCTCATGCTAGTGCTGATGATGGCCATGTTTGAATTCTGGCTTGCCATCTTATAATAAAGTTAAAAAATGGTAAAACCTGATACTGCCATCTTTTAAAGCAATGTAAAATAATTCCCTGTGAACTATTGGCATGTCATTTTGATGGATCAGAATATTCTTGACCTTTCTTAAAAGATTCCAAGTCTTTCTTAATAAAAACATTATATTAAGAGCTCTAAATAAAACCTGGTATTTAAATATAGTAAAAGCATTTTTTAAGGAACGTAATAACTAAAGAATCCACTTGTGTTAGGATGAATATATAATACTACATTAGTTAGGTACAGTTTTCACTTTACATTATTACTGTTTCTCTTTTAGTCCCTAGGAAACCAAGCCCTAAGGGTCCACCAAACAGAAAGGGAGTCCGAGTGGGATTTCGCTCCCAGAGCCTCAATAGGGAGCCACTTCGGAAAGATACTGATCTTGTTACAAAACGGGTTCTTTCTGCAAGGCTGCTAAAAATCAATGAATTGCAGAATGAAGTAACTGAACTCCAGGTCAAGTTAGCTGAGCTGCTAAAAGAAAATAAGGCTTTGAAAAGGCTACAATACAGACAGGAGAAAGCCCTGAATAAGTTTGAAGATACAGAAAATGAAATCTCACAACTTATTGCTCGTCATAACAATGAGATTACGGCACTGAAAGAGCGCTTAAGAAAATCTCAAGAGAAAGAACGGGCAACTGAGAAAAGGGTGAAAGATGCAGAAGGTGAACTATTTAGGACAAAATTTTCCTTACAGAAACTGAAAAAGATCTCTGAAGCTAGACACCTACCTGAACGAGATGACTTGGCAAAGAAATTAGTTTCAGCAGAGTTAAAATTAGATGACACCGAGAGAAGAATTAAGGTAAAACTTCTACAGCTTCTGGTTGTGCTGTTTCGTGGTGTTTTTCATTGGGCATTTAATGTGCTCTGTTAAGACTGCTTATTGCAGTTCTGCATTTGCTTGGAAATTAAAACTATTTTTTTTTAGTAGTATCTTTCTGAATAAGAGATTAGGAAAAATTTAAGATTGTATATTTAAGAGGAAGATGCAAAAGACTGTATGCGTTAATAGGCTACATGTTAATGGATGAATGTTTAATTTGTGGAGCTTAGTCATTTTGGGGAAATACACTATTTGATTTTCTGATTGTTTCTCTAAAATTGAAAATGATACTATAATAGCTGTATAAAACTGACATTTTGGGGCCATTGTGTAAGAAATGCCATGTGAACAATGCTTTCTGTTTTTATGTCTTTGAACATTTGTGAAAGGCATCTTTTGGGGCAGGGTGTGTCCCTATTCCCTGAAATAAAAACTGATATGAGAGGTGGGTGGAAGAAAATTGAGTTACTAGTCTGAGAATACAGCAGGTCTTTCAAAAATATATTTTGCTTGAAACGAGAGAAGGAAAGAGTACCACCCCATGACTGTTACACAGAGAACTTACATTAGATGCTACCTGGTGAATATATATGCATCAAACAGAAGCCCCGAGTCAGGGCTTGGAATTGCTTAGAATTGACAAGTAGTTTGGAAAGCAAAGGTAGGGAAAAAGTATGGGAATAATGCCTCTCTGTGAAAGCTCTCTGAGCAAGGGCAAGTCAGAACTATAAATTAATTAGCTTTCTGAAATGTATTAATTAGGTGTTTTTAATATATGGTTTGCTATAGTACTTCTTCGTCTGTATAATATACCATGCTCAATATAACAATGCCATACCCAGGGGCAGTGGCTTATTAAATACAGTGTACATCAGTAGCCAAAAAGTGCCTAGCTTATTCTCCAAAATTAGCAATCGTTGTCTTCTGTTTCAGTACATGGAAGATATCCTATTGTATAGCCTCCACCAGTGATCAACTCAAACTGCAGAGCAAACATATGGAAACTTTTTTTTAAGGGCCACTTATGTATAAGGTGGGATGGAGGTAGGGGCTGGAAGCAGTTATTGTCATAAATGACAAATAGCTGACATTTAAATTATTTTTAAAGGAAAGTATTAAAATGTGCTACATAATGGATTTGAAATTAAGAACCAAGGGCACAGAATGCTAATAAGTGTGATAATAAAAGCCCTCTGTGTCTTTGTATAAAAATAGAACATGGAATTACGGTGCATACACACACACGCACACACACATATACAGTGTGATTCTCTCTTATAGCCAGTTATGAAGAGGATTGATGTAGTGATGGAAGAGGGAGGAGAAAGAAGGAAGATGGAAAAACAGAATAAGTCTGGATTCTAAGTTGTAGATTGAGTGGCTGCCCGCTTGGGAGCATGAAAATCAGTAATCTGTAATCATAAGTCTTCGAAATACTTGTTCACTGTTTAGTGTCCTCAATTCTTACTTTTTTTTCTTTTAAAAAAGTTTTTTTAACTTTTTATTTTGAGTTAATTGTAGATTGATAGGCATTTGTAAGAAAATTATATAGAGAGATCCCGTACACCCTTCATTGAGTTTCCCCAGTGGTAACATACTGCATAACTAGGATATAATATTACAACCAGGAAATTGGTTGTGATACATCGATGCCATCCGTTAACCTTATTAAGTTTTCACCAGTTGTACATGCACTCACTTCTGTTTGTGTGTGTGTGTATTTAGTTCTGTGCAATTTTATCTCGTGTAGATTCATGTGACCCCCACCATAGTCAAGATGCAGAACAGTTCCATCACAAGGATCCCTTGTGTTACCAACTTGTATAGGCACAGCTACCTTCCTGCCTTCCCCACTCTGTAAACTGTGGCATCCACTAATCTGTTCACCATTTCTATAATTTTGTCATTTTAAGAATTTATATAAATGGAATGATATAAATGATATAAATTCAATCTTTTGAGATTAGCAGATTTCATTTTTTTTGTGAGCTCCATCCAAGTTGTTGCATATATCAATAGTTTGTTCCCTTTTTATTCCTGGGTAGTATTCCATGGTATGGATATACCACAGAGTGTTATGCTACGTCCTGTTGAAGGATGTTTGGGTTGTTTTCAGTTTTTAGCCATTAACTAATAAAGCTGCTGTGATCATTTATGTACAGGTTTTTGTGTGAACATAAATTTTCATTTCTCTGGAATATATGCCTGAAAGTGCACTTGATGGGTTGTAGGATAAGCGCATGTTTGGTGTTGTAAGAAACTGCCCTTCTCTTTTCCAGAGTAGCAGTACCGTTTTACATTTCTATCGGCAATGCATAAGTGATCCAGTTTCTCCACGTCCTTGACAGCATTTGGTGTTATCACTCTTTCTTATTGTAGCCATTCTGTTAGGTGTGCAGCAGTATCTTGTGGTTTTAACTTGCATTATTCCTAATGGCTAATGATGTTGAACATCTTTTCATGTGCTTATTTGCCATCTGTATATTCTATTCATTTTGTTCATATTTTTTGCCTATTTTCTAATTGGATTGTTTGTGCTTTTTCTGTTGATTTTTGAGAGTTCTTTATATTTTCTAGATACAAGTCCTTTGTCAGATATGTGGTTTACAAATATGTTCATTCAGTCTGTAGTTTGTCTTTTCATCCTCTTCACAGGTTCTATCAGAGGGAAAGTTTTAAATTTTGATATGGTCCAGTTTATCAGAATTTTCTTTATGGATTCTGCTTTGGTGTCAAGTCTAAGAATTCTTCGCCTATCCCTATCACCCTTTGCCTGTAGCCCCAAAGATTTTCTACTGTTTTTATCCAAAAGTTTTATGGTTTTATTTTACGGTTTTTTTTTTTTGGTGAGGAAGGTTAGCCCTGAGCTAATATCCACTGCCAGTCCTCGTCTTTTTGCTGAGGAACATTGGCCCTGGGCTAACATCTGTGCCCATCTTCCTCTTTTATTTTTCTTTTAAGTCCATAATTCATTTTGAGTTAATTTTTTTATAAGGTGTGAGGTGTAGGTCGAGGTTCATTTTGCTTTTTTTTTTGCCTGTGGTGCCAGGTTGCTCCAGTACCATTTGTGGAAAACGCTATCCTTCCTCCATTGAATTTGTCACATTTGTCAAAAATCAGTTGGGCATATTTTTGTGGGTCTATTTTTGGATTCTCTAGTCTGTTCTGTTGATCTATGTGTCTGTCCCTCTGCCAATCCACACTCTCTCCATTAGGTGACACAGTAAGCCTTAACATCAGAGTGATTCCTCTCATGTTATGCTTTGTTTTTAAAATTTTAGCTATTTTAGCTACTCGAGGTCCTCTGCCTTTCCATATAAACTTTAGAATAAGCTTGTCTATGTTTATAAACACCTTCCTGGGATTTTGATAGGAAGTGCATTAAACATGGATCAATTTGTGGAGAATTGACATCTTTACTATGTTGAACTTTCCTATTCTTGAACACAGTATATTTCTCCATTTATTGAGGTCATCTTTGATTTCTTTCATCATCATTTTGTAGTTTTCAGAATATAAATCCTTAAGATTTTGTTAGACTTATACCTTAATATTTCATTTTCTTTGGAGCAATTGTAGTCTCAATTCTTTCTAGATGAGAAAATTACTTTTGAACTTTTATTTTCAAATTTCAAAGCTTATTTTTGTTGTAATAATTATTTTCACAGGGTGTTATGAATGTTTTAGGCAAATGAAAGAATGGCTTGGTTTTATAAATTTCCTCTCAAGTTTTAGGAGTGTTGAGTTTATTAGCTCTAAGCCTCAAAGTTTGGTTGGGAGCTCTAAACTGCTTCATTTCTGTTGTGATTGAAATTGTCTTGGAATCAACATGTAATATGTTATTATGAACCTGCTTCTCTCAAATCAGTCTCACTTCATCTGTTACACCATACTCACTCTCTCTGAATGGAAGAGCCTCTGCAACCACCTGAGGGTAATTTTTCTCACTTTTTAGCTTATCTTTTTATACTTCCTAAAGCCTTGGCCCATTATGTATAATTGTATCTTTCTTAATCTCAGTAATCAGTCCAGAATTTGAAATATTTACTATTGAGTTTCTTAGTATGTAATTTAGCTTTTGTTTTTGTACCTCAGTTTTTCAGATTTTACTCCATCCAACACTGAGTTAATCTTTTTTCTTCAAACTCAGTAGACTATAGTCAGTACCACTAATGGGGTAAGGGGGAAATCTAGGAGCTCGATTGTTGTTTTATTTTGCAAATTAACTAAAACCCAAGAATGTCCTGAGTATTCCTTGAAATTGCAGTAAAATCCTAGTAGGACTATCTTTAAGTTCTGTGCTATTCTTTCATAAGGATGGCTGTCTGGTGTTTTTTTGTTTTTCTTTTGGCATAGTTTTTAAGAGTCTGTCCTTAAGCTGGAACTTGTGGCAGGCAGCTTTGTTTATTTGTTTATAGATTGTCTCCTTCCAGGAAGGATTTCAGGCCACAATTCTTATTCTCCATGTGAGTTACATTTTTTTCTTAGGGGAGGGGGAAAAAAGCATTCTTCAAGGTTACCTATAAATAATTGAGCTGTGAAAAACTTCTCTCTGAATATCAACTGGTAAGTTGGGTTCAGGCTCATTTTGTTAGTTGATGGAAGTGACAGAATGCACAGAGTCTCAGTAATTTAAGAGAAGTGGATACGTGGTTAGAGAAACAAACAGCCAAAGGTGTGAGTGGAGACAGCCACCCCTGACAGTTGTTTTCCCCCTACCTTGTCCAATGTGGTCTGCCCAATCCCGGGCCATATACCAGGGGTGAAAAATTACTTGATGGGGCTAAACTTGTTGAGTTCTTTACAAAGAGTAGACAGCTAAATCGGACAACATATTTGTTACTTTATTTAAGGTTGGCTTTTTACCTTTATTTTGGCTTTTATTCAATAAATTTATTGAATAGGATCCTATCAAAGTAGCAGCCCCATTTTAATATATTTATTTCCATATTAATAGTTATACATATTAATTAAGCTTTTGTTGATGGTGTATCTATTGATGTTTATTATATGAGAAATTAAAATTGAGAATATTTAAAAATATTTCTTAATTTACTTAAAAATAATAGTAATCAACTCACTACATATTATCATAAAATCTTTTCACGAAAAGTGTCTGTTTTCTAAACCAAAAATAAATTGGGACAAGAGTGGCATCGTTTTATGTATTTGCAAATTTCTTCAATGTCAGGTTTAATAGAGGACAAGTGGGTCCTCATAGCTGCTTCTGAATTTAATCTGTTGCAGTATGTTGTTATGGTTGATAAATATAAAGAAAATTCAGGGGCCGGCCCAGTGGTGTAGCAGTTAAGTTCACGAGCTCCACTTCGGTGGCCTGGGGTTTGCGGGTTTGGATCCCGGGCGTGGACCAACACACCGCTTGTCAAGCCATGCTGTGGCGGCGTCCCATATAAAGTGGAGGAAGATGGGCATGGATGTTAGCCCAGCACCCGTCTTCCTCAGCAAAAAGAGGAGGATTGGCATCAGATGTTAGCTCAGGGCGAGTCTTCCTCACACACACAAAAAGAAAATTTAGCCTCACACAGTTGTCGACAGGAGTTAGATAATGGAGGAATATTTTAGTAGTCTTTTCAGATAACTGGATATTCTTCTTTGATACTACATTAAAACTTACTAAATGGTGTTTTTTAAAGGTTTGTTGCAATGTGGAATCTGGAACTGTACCAGTGAACTTTTTGTACTTGGTCACATTAAAATCCATTGATCTTTCTTTTCCTTTGAATGAATGTTTTACCTATGAATGATTTTGTAATATCATGCATTAATCGTTTGGAAAATGTTTGTTCATTGCATTAGGCAGATTTTCCAAATGTTGACACGTTTCACTATATAATATATAATATTACATATTATATAACCTTTGGAAAACTCCACTATGTGCTCATGACAGTGAGTGAAAGCAGCAGGTACTTATTGTATTATAAAATAGTTCTGACCTTGCAGACTCCCAGAAGTGTCTCAGGGACCTTGAGGTGTCCCTGCGCCACTCTTCGAGAATCACTGATTTCACATAAACAGTTCTTTGTTAGCAGTTTCATTAGTGATTCCCCCAATATGCAGTTTCTTTTAATGACTGCCAAACTGCACCACTGCTTACTGGGCCTGGGACTGGCCTCCAATACAGGCTGAAGGTAAAGGCATCAATTCTGTGTCACACCGTGTAAGAAAGACTCCAAGTTGGGGTTGTATTCCCGATCCAAGGATGCAGTGGCGAATTAGTCACAGATATGAGCAGCAGTATGTCGTAAAGCGAATATGAATTGTAACTATCGTAAAAATCCGTAATCATTAAATGGGAAATTATCTACTGAGTTTTATGAAAAGATTAAATGTAATAGCATGTACATAATTATTAAAAGGACTCCAGTAAACTGTAGGGCACACATTTGCTACATTACAAAATCCAACTCTGTTTTAACATTGAATTGGCACAGAGTGAATTACCTTGTCAGAAAAACATAATGAAACTATTAACAGGGCTTTCTTTCCCTTCTTAGAAATTTCTAAAGATTTTGGGGAATGACTTGAGTAGCCTGAGTATCCTGGAGCTGTGAAAGAAAGTTTGAATAGACTTCTTATTCTTTTGGTAGATTTTCCTGTAAGAGGCTGGTATTCAAATTCCCTTGACCCTAGAGCTGCCCTCAAGTAGGTGTTTCCTGTTGATAAAGATAATATTGTCCTCCACTATAAACCGTTTTCAAAAGTAAGAATCGATTCAGCATTATTTTCTCTTACTTTTCCTAGTGTTTTCAGAACTGGAATTGAACTGTCTGGTACTGGGCCAGTAGGTCCCTTTTCCTGCATCTTTCCTGCCATACCTAACTCGAGTGGCTAGCTGCCTGCTTTAAACGTTTTTCTGCCCTTTCACCCTTTAGAAACCACATCCAGAAGGCCTGCCTTTGCCGCACCTACCTGTTCTGCATTATTTCTGAAAAATGAAGCTAATTAGGGCAGGATAATGGAGGTCAAACCAGGAGGCCAGCTCTGTTCTTGTCCAGCTCTGATTTTGTGCAGCTCTCTCAACTCCCAGGTTTCAGTTGCTTCATCTGAGGTGTTAAATGTAATGATTCTGAGGCCCCTGTCAGTTCTGAAATCTGATGAGTCTAAATCATATTTTTAAAACTTTCATGTGCCAAAAGTGTTTTTAGCATGGTAAATCATATTTATTCTAAAACAATTAAGTTCTTATTATGTCTATTACTGAATATTGGAGAAGTGAAAGATTTCTAATGTTGAAAAAAGGAACTGCTTGTAAAATTATTCATTGAGAACCTACTAATTTTCTTTTAATTGGTGTTTTAATAGTTTTTAACATTGTGAAATTTTGGGTTGTACATTTTTGTTTGTCCATCACCATATATATGACTCCCTTCACCCTTTGTGCCCACACCCCACCCCCATTGCCCCTGGTAACCACAATACAGTTTTCTCTGTCCATGTGTTGGTTTATATTCCACATATGAGTGAGATCATACAGTGTTTGTCTTTCTCCTTCTGGCTTATTTCACTTAACATAATACCCTCCAGGCCCATCCATGTTGTTGCAAATGGGACGGTTTTGTCTTTTTTTATGGCTGAGTAGTATTCCATTGTATAAATATACCACATTTTCTTGATCCAGTTGTCAGTCGAGGGACACTTAGGTTGCTTCCACTTCTTGGCTATGGTGAATAATGCTGCAATGAACATAGGGGTGCATAAGCCTCTTTGGATTGTTGATTTCAGGTTTGTTGGATAGATTCCCAGTAGTGGGATAGCTGGATCATAGGGCATCTCTATTTTTAATTCTTTGAGGAATCTCCATACCATTTTCCATGGAGTCTGCACCAGTTTGCATTCCCACCAACTGTGTATGAGGGTTCCCGTTTCTCCACATCCTCTCCAACATTTGTTTTTTTTGTCTTGGTGATTATAGCCATTCTAACGGGTGTGAGGTGATATCTTAGTGTTGTTTTGATTTGCATTTCCCTGATGATTAATGATGTTGAACATCTTTTCATGTGCCTATTGGCCATCTGTATATCTTCTTTGGAGAAGTGTCTGTTCATTTCCTCTGCCCATTTTTTGATCGGGTTGTTTGTTTTTTTGTTGTTCAGTTGTGTGAGTTCTTTATATATTATAGAGATCAACCTCTTGTCAGATGTATGTTTTGCAAATATTCTCTCCCAGCTGGTGGGTTGTCTGTTCATCTTGATTCTGGTTTCGTTTGCCTTGTAGAAGCTCTTTAATCTGATAAAGTCTCACTTGTTTATTTTTTCTTTAGTTTCCCTAGTCTGGATAGGCATGTCATCCGAAAAGATTCCTTTATGACCAATGTCAAATAGTGGGTTGCCTATATTTTCTTCTATGAGTTTTATAGTTTCAGGTCTCACCTTCAGGTCTTTGATCCATTTTGAGTTAATTTTTGTGAATGGCGATAGCAGATGGTCCACTTTCATTCTTTTGCATGTGGCTGTCCAGTTTTCCCAGCACCATTTATTGAAGAGACTTTCCTTTCTCCATTGTATGTTCTTAGCTCCTTTGTTGAAAATTAGCTGTCCATATATGTGTGGTTTTATTTCTGGCCTTTCAATTCTGTTCCATTGATCTGGGTGTCTGTTTTTGTACCAGTACCGTGCTGTTTTGTTTACTATTGCTTTGTAGTATGTTTTGAAGTCAGGGATTGTGACGCCTCCTGCTTTGTTCTTTTTTCTTAGGATTGCTTTAGCTATTTGGGGTCTTTTGTTGCCCCAAGAGAGCCTACTAATTTTTTATTGTATAATGATTCAAAGAATTGGCTAGATTTTATTATATTATTTACAAATATTTTTATCATTTTCGGTGGGAGAACATTTACAATTATGGGATCTATGATTGAAAGATAAAGTTAAAACCATGCCAGAGAATAAACTTTGCAGGGTCCTTAGAAACTACCCATTTAGATAGAATAGTTGTTACAGCAATTTTGTGTTAATATTTAAAACAATTTTTCTATTGAAAAAGTAATAAAGGCACTAAAAAAGGGTAAAAATTCAAATAATAGAGAGGTATACAATGAAACATGCCTGTCCCTTCTATGCTATCATTGTAGTCCTCTTCCCAAGAAATTATCACTGTTAAGAAATCATTTCTCCATAGACAAGTTCATATATATGTATGTCCTCTTTTTACTCTCTTAACTACAAATGGGAGTGTACCATACATACTGCTTGATACTTGTTTTTTCACTGAAAAGTATAGCTTAGTGCTCTTTACATATCAATGTATATGTATATGTAATATATATGTATATACTCACACACCTATAAAATCTCCCTCATTCTTTTTATTTTTATTTATTTTTTGATTTTATTGAGATATAATTGATACACATCACTGTATAAGTTTAAGGTGTACAGCATAATGGTTTGAGTTAACATTTATTGTGAAATAATTACCACAAGTTTAGTTAGCATCCATCATCTCATATAGATACAATAAAAAGAGAAGGCAAAATAAGGAAAAAAATTATTTTCCTTGTGATGGTAACTTTTAGGATTTACTCTCTTAACTTTTATATGTATCATACCGCAGTGTTAACTATGGTCATCATGCTATACATAACATCCCTAGTACTTATTTATCTTGTAACTGGAGGTTTATACCTTTTAATCACCTTTCTCCAACTCCCTCTCCCCTCACCTCCCGCCTCTGGTAACCACAGATCTGACCTCCTTTCTATGAGTTTGGTTATTGTTTTTGTTTTCAGATTTCACATATAAGTGAGATCATATAGTATTTTTCTTTCTCTGTCTGACTTATTTCACTTAGCATAATGCCCTCAAGGTCCACCCTTGTTGCAAAAAGCAGAATTTTCTTGTTTTTGTATGGCTGAATAATATTCCATCGTATATATACAACTTCTTTATCCATTCATCCATCAGTGGACACTTAGGTTGTTTCCATGTCTTGGCAACTGTAAATAATGCTGTTATGAACATGCAGGTGCAGATATCTTTTCAACTTAGTGTTTTTGTTTCCTTTGGATATATTTCCAGAAGTGGAATTGCTGGATCATACGGTAGTTCTATTTTAAATTTTTTGAGGATCTTCCATACTGTTTTCCATAGTGGTTGTATCAGTTTACGATCCCGCCAACAGTGCACAAGGGTTCCCTTTTCTCCACATCCTTACCAGCATTACTTATCTCTTTTTTTTGATAATGATCGTTCTAACAGGCGTGAGTTGATATCTCATTGTGTTTTTTATTTGCATTTCCCTAATAGCTAGTGATGTTGAGCATCTTTTCATGTACCCGTTGGCCTTTCGTATCCAGTCAGGCACTGCGTGATGACATTTCAGTCAAGGTCGGACTGCATATACAATGGTGGTCCCATAAGATTAGTACCATATAGCCTAGGTGTGTAGTAGTCTATGCCATCTAGGTTTGTATAAGTATACTCTGTGATGTTCACACAATGACGAAATTGCCTAATGACACATTTCTCAGAACATATCCCCATTGTTAAATGATGCATGACTGTATCTTCTTTAGTAAAATGCATATTCAGGTCTTTTGCCTATTTTTTAATTGGATTATTTTTTTTTTTTGCTATTGAGTTGTATGAGTTCTTTATATATTTTGGATATTAACCCCTTATCAGATAGATGATTTGCAAATATTTTTTCCCATTCAGTAGGTTGCCTTTTCACTTTGTTGATTGTTTCTTTTGCTGTGTAGAAGCTTTTTAGTTTGATGTGGTCCCACTTGTTTATTTTAGATTTTGTTGCTTGTGCTTTAGGTGTCATATCCAAAAAATCATTGCCAAGACCGATGTCAAGGAGCTTTTTTCTTGTGTTTTCTTCTAGCAGTTTCGTAGTTTTAGGTCTTAATGTTTAAGTCTTTAATCCATTTTGAGTTAATTTTTGTGAGTGGTTTAGATAGGGGTCTAGTTTCATTCCTTTACATGTGAATATGCAATTTTCCCAGCACCATTTATTGAAGAGACTGTCTGTTTTCCATTGAGTATTCTTGTCTCCCTTGTCAAATATTAGTTGACCGTATATGCTTGGCTTTATTTCTGGGCTCTCAATTCTGTTCTCCTGATCTGTTTGTCTGGTTTTATGCCAGTACCATACTGTTTTAATTACTGTAGCTTTATAGTATAGCTTGGAATCAGGAAGTGTGATGCCTCTTGGCTTTGTTCTTCTTTCTCAGGATTGCTTTGGCGATTCGGGGTCTTTGTGGTCTATATAAATTTTAGGAATTTTTTTCTCCTGTAAAAAATGCTCTTGGAATCTTAATAGGGATTGCATTGAGTCTATAGATGGCTTTGTGTAATATGGACGTTTTAACAAGATTAAGTCTTACAATCCATGAATTTGGGATACCTTTACATTTATTTGTGTCGTCTTTGATTTCTTTCATCAATGTCTTGTAGTTTTCAGAGTAGAGATCTTTCACTTCCTTTGTTAAGTTTATTCCTAAGTATTTTATTGTTCTTGATGTTATTGTAAATGGGATTTTCTTTCTTTTTCAGATAATTCGTTGTTAGTTATAGAAACGCCACTGATTTTTATATGTTAATTTTGTATCCTGCAACTTTATTGAATTCACTGATTAGATCTAACAGGTTTTTTTGTGGGGTCTTTAGGATTTTCTATGTATAAAGTCATGTCATCTGCAAAAGAAGATAATTTTACTTTTTCCTTTCCAATTTTGATGCCTTTTATTTCTTTTTTTTTTGCCTGATTGCTCTGTGAAGGACTTCGAGTACTATGTTGATTAAGAGTGGTGAGACTGGGCACCCTTGTCTTGTTCCTGATCTTAGAGGAAAAGCTTTCAACCTTTCATCATTTAGTATTATGTTAGTCATGGGCTTATCATATATGGCCTTTATTATGTTCAGGTATCTTCCTTCTGTATCTAATCTGTTAAGAGTTTTTATCATGGATGGATATTGAATTATGGCAAATGCTTTTTCTGCATCTATTGAGATGATCATATGATTTTTTGTTTCATTCTATTAATGTGATGTATCACACGATTGATTTGCATATGTTGAAGTATCCTTGCATCCCAGATATGAATCCCACTTGATCATGGTGAAGTATCCTTTTAATGTGCTGCTGAATTCAGTTTGCTGGTATTTTATTGAGAACTTTTGCATCTATATTCACCAGAGATTGGTCTGTAGTTTTCTTTTCTGGTAGTGTTTTTTTCTGGCTTTGGTATAGATGATGCTGGCCTCGTAAAATGAGTTCGGGAGTGTTTCCTGCTCTTTAATTTTTTGGAAGAGTTTGAGAAAGATTTTAATTCTCCTTTAAATGTTTGGTAAAGTCCCCCAGTGAAGCCATTTGGTCCTGGGGTTTACTTCTCATAGGGAGGTTTTTGATTACTGATTCAATCTCCTTGCTAGTAATTGGTCTATTCAGACTTTCTGTTTCTTCCTGATGCAGTCTTTGTAGTTTGTATGTTTCTAAGAATTTTTCCGTTTCTTCTAGGTTGTCCAGTTTGTTGGTATGTAGTTCACGGTAACTTCTCATGATTCTTTGTATGTCTGTGGTATCAGTTGTAATGTCTCCTTTTTTATTTATAATTTTTTGATTTGGGTCCTCTCTCATTTTTCCTTGGTTAGTCTAGCTAAAGTTTTGTCAAGAATCAATTCTTAGTTTGGTTAATCTTTTGTCTTGTTTTCCTGTTCTCTGTTTCATTTATTTCTGCTCTAATCTTTATTATTTCTTTCCTTTTGCTAACTTTGGGCTCAGTTTATTCTTCTTTTTCTAGTTCCTTAAGGTGTAGAGTTAGGTTGTTTATTTGGGATAAATCCAACTTTGACTATATATTTACCATTACCATTGAGTTTTACACTGCCTTCTTATGTTTTTATAATGTTAATTAGCATCCTTTTATTTCCACTCAAAGAAGCCGCTTTAGCTTTTCTCATAAGGCAGATCTAGTGGTGATGAATTCCCTCAGCTTTTGTTTATTTGGGAAAGCCTTTAGTCCTTCTTCATTTCTGAAGGACAGCTTCACTTGGCATAGTATTCTTGGTTGATGGTTTTTTTCTTTCAATATTTTGAATATGTCATCTCCTTTTCTTCTAGCCTGAAAAGTGTCTGTTGAAAAATCTGATAGTTTTATGAGGGTTCCCGTGTGTGTAACTTCTCTCTTTTCTCTTGCTCCTTTTAAAATTCTTTCTTTCTCTTTGACTTTTGACAATTTAACTATAATATGTCTCTGTGTAGCCCTATTCCACTTAAGCCTATTTGCGGTCCCTTGGGCCTGCTGGATCTGGAAGTCTATTTCCCTCCCCAGGTTTGGAAAGTTTTCAGCCATTATTGCTTTAAGTACACTTTCTTTCCCTTTTTCTTACTCTTCTCCTTCTGGAATTCCCATAATGAGAATGTTTCTTTTCATTGTGTCCCGTAAGTCCTGTAGGCTTTCTTCATCTTTTTCATTCTTTTTTCTTTTTGCTTTTCTGACTGGATAATTTCAAATGTCCTACCTTCCCGGTTGCTGATTCTTTCTTCTGCATGGTTGAGTTTGCCTTTGAAGCTCTTTATTGAATTCTTTTATTCAGTTATTGTGTTTTTCAGCTCTAGGATTTCTATTTGTTTTTGTTTTTGATGGTTTTTATTTCCTTGTTGAACTTCTCATTTTGTTCATGCATTGTTTTCCTAATTTTGTTTAGGTGTCTGTCTGTGTGTTCCTGTAGTTCACTCAACTTCTTTAAGAGGGTTATTCTGAATTCTTTGTCTGGCAGTTCATAGATCTACATTTCTTCAGGGTCAGTTATTAGCGCTTTATTAGTTTCCTTTGGTGGTATCGTCTGTGTCTGGTTTTTCGTGATCATGATTCCTCACGTTGGTGTCTGCACACTTGAGTAAGTGGTCTCTTCCTCCAGACATCTCAGGTTCGCTTTGGCAGACAGTTCTTCACCAGTCAGCTCAGTTTGGGTTTCTGGATGTGTCTGCTGGCTGTAGGATGGACTTTGCTCTTGCCTAGATTCATCAGGCTTACTAGATGGCCGGGACTGGGCACTATACTCAGCAAAAGGAGGGCTATGGATTAGCTTCCCTGCCCCTGTGGGGCAGCAGGATGTGACCCAGGCCGGCATAGCTCATTGTTTGGGGACCCAAGTCAGACAGGAGTGTGCACTGAATATCCCGGTCAGATGAGGCCATCAGTTTTGCTCTGCAGACAAGGAGAGCCACAGGCTGTGCTCTCTGTTCAAGTGCCCCTGTAAGCAGGGCTGTTGGGTGGGCTCTGCAGCCTCCCGTGTGCTCTGGCAAGGTTCCCTGGTCGAGCAGGCTGAAGGCTGTCTTCAGCAGTAAGTGGGGCTACAAATTAGTTTCCCTGCCCGCGTGCAGTGGGAGAAGCAGCTCCAAGGCCACTAAAGCTCTTCGTTTATGGTCTTGACTCAAGCCGACCCGTGCCCCAGTTCCCTGGCTGAATAGGGCACTGGCTTTGCTCTGGGGGCCATCAGCTCTGCCTGCCCGCCTCTTGGCTGGAGCGTGGCCGGGTTACACAGCTTCCAGGTGTTCTCGCCGGCCCTTCTCGTCAGACGGAGCCGGGGCCACGCTCCGCAGCGGTTCGGGCTATGACTACGCTCTTCTGCTGGGCACGGGCAGACCAGCCCCAGCGCTGGCACAACTCCTTGTTTGGGGGCCTGACTTAGGCAGACCCGCACCCTGCCGAGCTCCCTGGTCAGACTACACCACCGGCTTGGTTCTGCAGGTGAGCAGAGCTGCTGGTTGGGATTACTGCTCTGGGCTCTGCAGGTAGGAACTGGGTCTGCCAAGATCTGAGTGCCGGTTGTTGGAGGCCCCACCCCCCCTTCTCCGTCACAATATGATTCGCAGAGGATGAGCCCTGGAGATTGCCCTGCAGTCCTGGTGGGGCGAAACCAGAGCAGGGGCTCCCACGAAGTGACCCCAATGCTGGGCGGGGCTGGATGTTACCCCCGGGCTCTCTTTTCCCACTGGAGGAGCCATAGCCTGCTGCTGCACCCGCCTGGGGGAGGGGCTCTGAGGTCAGCGTGTAGCTGTGCCTCCTGCCCTTCCACTGCAGTCTGCCTGGGTCTCTGTGGTGTGGGGGGTGCTTCAGCCTCCCTCCCGTGTTCTGGGATTCTCTCAGCGGTGTCTTGTCCGTGAATGGCTGTTAGTTCTTCTTGTGAGGGACATCGAAGTCAAGAATGACCTTTGTTACCATCTTGTTGATGTCACTCTTTCCTGCCTCATTCCTTTTATAGGCTACATTCTATTCCGTAATATAGATATAGTATGTTGAACCCTTTCCTTATTAATGTATATATTAGTATTTTTGGGGGGCGTAGTATAAATGTACATGGCAGTGAACACAAGTCTTTGCTTGCATATGTAAGTATGCTAATGGAAAATTCCTAGAAGTGAAAGTCTCTGGATCAGTAAAACATTTTAAAATCATTTTTGGCTATTTGTTAATAGAAGAGTTGTAAAGAATGCTACTGGATAATAGTTTTTCTTGGAGTAATTACAGTTAAATTCTTCTTTTTTTTACGATTAAATTGGTTTTCCTTGTGATTAATATCACCCAAGAAAATTTTAAAACATATTTTAAAAAATATTTTTATGAAAGCATCTTTAATATGGAAACATTGATGAATTTTGCCAACTTAGTTGTCAGAATTTATTGCCTTAGAATTCAAGGCCAAATAAATTATTTAGTTTATCGTTTAATTATGCTGTTACCTAATACCTACCTCTTAAGCTGTTAAGTTCCTAATGAAACTTGAAAATTTAAACACATACATGTTATATAAACAAACAGGGTTCAAATTCTGGTTCTATACTGGGCTAGCTTTTTGATGTGCTATATCACTTTGATTAACTGAACCTCAGTTTCCAGTCTGTAAAACCTTACAGGTAGTGATATACAGTGTTCAATTCATAATGAGTCTGGCTCAGTGCCTGGTATTTATCAAGCACCTAATATATGAATAAAAATAGAGAAATGCAATTAAAGAAAAGTACATCATTTAAAAGTAAATACGTTACAGCATGGTAGTATTCTAGAGTCTGAAAGGATGGTTTAGTGCATTGGTTTTCAAATTGAGCTCAATGGACTTCAAGGGTTCTACTTTTGTTTTCAAAGTATAGAACTACTGATTTGGTCCATTTGTTTTTCAAATTTTAACAGTTCTTCACAGGCAGCCAGATAAAGGGTGAACTATTTTGTGTGGTGATTGGTTAAAGAGGGCTCCAGAAACTCACAGCCCAGCAATCTGAGGCAACTCCTGAAACACCTTCATTGGGAACTCACTAGTTTAGCCAGCTCAAGCATTTAACTAATACGTAACTACTACGTAACTAACCAGGATTGAAGTTGAGGAGGCTATGACGGAGAGATGTTATTTGCCGCCCTCTAGGTCACATAGAATCTCACAGGTTACTAGAACCACATGTCTGGGACTACAATTACAGTCTTCTGTCTCCCATTCTGTTGCTCTTTTTATTATTCTATTATTATTTTAGTAAAATCTTTGGAATTTTATCACATGTTTAAAAGCTGAGTAATATGTTCCTCTTATAATAGTACATTTGTATTTTTTCATAATTTTTAATGATAGCATGAATTAATACTAAAATTAACTTTGGCTATTTTATCAGTATAGTAGTCTCCTTAGCTGCGGTTTCACTTTCCGCAGTCAACTGCAGACGTGGTCTGCTCCTGACATCCACCTATTGACATTGTCATGGCTCGATGATCCTCCTTGTGACATATCAGAAGGTCAGTAGTAGCCTCACTCTGCATCACAATGCCTACATCATGCACCTCACTGCGTCTCATCACATAGGGATTGTATCATCTCACATCATCACAAGAAGGGTGAGTGCGGTACAATAAGATATTTTGAGAGAGAGGGACTACATTCACATAACTTTTATTACAGTATATTGTTATAATTTTTCTATTATGTTATTGTTAATCTCTTACTATGCCTAATTTATAAATTAAACTTTATCATAGGTATGTATGTATAGGAAAAAACATAGTATATATAGGGTTCAGTACTATCTGTGGCATCCGCTGGGGTCTTGGAATGTATTCCCCACAGATAAGAGGGGACTACCCTATCTTTTGATAAGATGCTTCACATGCTGTAAAAGAAACAAATAGCTTTTTGAAATCTGTCATATCATGCCTATTCTCTATATGCAATTTGTTGAGCAGGAACCACTTCTGGAATGTTTTATTTTTGGTGCTGTGTTAAATACTGTGGAGTAAAATCCTTGTTGGAAGACAAAAACTCAGAGTAAGCAAAGGTTTGCAAACATTTTAAAGGAAAACGGCAGAGGTTTCATTAGAGTAATAAGACCAAAGCCCACTACTTGTAATGCTCAAAGGAAGCGTAACTATTGGATTCCAAGTTTGTTTTTATCTTGTTCTGCTCAAAGCAAATAAAGAAATAATAAGAGATGGATAATTCATTTAACTGGGCTCACTCTCCAGATTCAGATGAATTATACCCCAGTGAACTGAAGAACCTTGTGAATGTGATTTCAGAGCCTTTGCCAGCATACTTTGGGGAGTTAGGAAGACTAGGAGAGGTAAGAAAAGTGAGAAGAAGCAAGTACTAGTGTTTTCAAAGGTAGGCAGTGGTAGATGTTAGAAATTGGTAATCAGTAAACTTAATGGCAATCTCTACCAAATTTTTGAATATGTTTTGGAAAATTTTTCTCACTTAGAACTATCCTTACTTTTTTCCCCATAGGATTGCTAGATTGGTACATCAAGATATACTATGTTATATTCTACTGTCGGGAGAGAGGGAGAATCTCCCTCTGCCCTTTTCCTTAAGGTTCTTATGGCTGGCCAAATAATTAACAAGACAGGTTAGCAGGAGAAAATAATACCATAATACCAAGTTTAATAACATGTATACATGGGAGAAAGCAGGGACACTGCGTTTCTCCCGCAATAGCAGAGTTCTCGTCTTAAATACCATGTTCAGCCAATGACAAAGGAGGATGTTGGGGGTAGGGGGAGTCAGTTACAGGAGATTACCACTAAAGCACAGTAAACAAGAGTAAGGTTATTATGCAGATTTAAAGCCTTACCTTTTACATTGATAAGTTTCTAGAAACGAGGTCATCCCTCCTCTTCCCAATACAGAGAGGGAGATACCTTTACAAATGGAGATTTCCCTTATAAATGTAAATGTCTGTCTGGCAACTCCTTGCAGGGCCATCCAAAGAATGTGGCCAGAGACAGAACTTCTGATAAGATGGGCTTGTTGGTGCCTTTTCTATTCTAACATCTATTTTACATTATATTACAGCCATCGGATAGAAGATCTGTTCCAGGAAGGAATTACTATGTCAAATTCTTTAGGCAGGTAGTGGGGGAGGTCAAATGTCCCTCAGAGAAAACAAGGTAAAGAGATATATTTCAGAGTGGCCAAATCTTGATCTCCCACACTACTATATACATAAACTATATACATCTATATTCTAAGCTGTATACTACATCGTATACTATATAGTATATACTACATACCATACTATACCACTTATATAGTATATAATATATACATTATACATCTATATTCTATAGGTGTATACTATACCTACTGAATTCTAGTAGATATAGTATATCTTGATATATAGTTGATATAGTATAGATAGTATATAGTAGATACAGTAAATCTTTCATGTTTATATTTTAATGGAGACATGCGGACTGGTTGAAAATAATGTTAGAAAGCTTTACAATTGGCTCAGTAACTGAACCCAGAGAGTACAAATAAACAAACAGCTGTCAGCTTGGGGAGAATGTTTCTAGGTGGGTGCATTGGGGTGCCATCTTAGACCCTGTCCCTTTCAGCATGTTTATCAGTAAATTTGACCAGGCTCGTTAAAGGCAGTAACAAGTCTTATTTGATTTTGTATTTGCAACATTTGACACACTATCTGGCTAGAGTTAGTGTTTCTTAAAGGAATGGATGGATGGATGGATCAGTGAAATAAAGTGGCATTCATGGCAGATTCAGAAATAGGAGGGACAGCTAATTTGATGGATGACAAGATTAAGATTGATCTCTCTAGGCTTAAAATCTGGCACCAACAAACAAGATAAAATTTAGTCAAGTTAACTGTTAAGTCCTCAATTTTTTTCCATCTATTTTATGGGTAGCATCTGGGGAGACCTGGCTTGAAAGTAATTCAGATTTTTAAAAAGTACAGGCATACCTCATTTTATTGCACTTCGCTTTATTGCACTTCACAGATACTGTGTTTTTCACAAGACCCTCCACCAGCCAAAAGATTATGACTCACTGAAGACTCAGATGATGGTTAGCAATTTTTGGCAATAAAGTATTTTTTAATTAAGGTATGTACATTGTTTTTTTAGACATTGTTTTTTAGACATAATGCTGTTGCATACTTGATAGACTACAGTATAATGTAAGCATAACTTTTATATGCACAGGGAAACCAAAAAAATTGTGTGACTCGCTTTATTGCAATATTCACTTTATTGCAGTGGTCTGGAACCAATCCCGCAATATCTCTGAGGTATGCCTGTATAGGGTTTTAGTTGATGAAGCAATAATCATATAGCTGCTTAAAGAATTAACAGAAGGAAAAAAACAGTTAACCAAGCATTGGTGGTGCCCAGGTCCTAGGAGGTAATAATAACTAATTTGACTGGCCAGATCACATCTGATAACAGGTACCAAATTTTAGGTAACAAACTGACATATGGAGAGCAAGCAGGAAAACCTGGCATATAAGAAACAGTGGAAGAACCATGGAACCATGGGTAAGATTAAAATTAGGGAAAAATGTAACTTACTTCAGTATTTAAAGAGCTGTTGTGTGGAAGAGGAGAAATAGATATGCTTTTGGGTGCTCCTGAAGGCAGTACAGACCTAACGGATATTTCTGGGAAGCAGGTTTCTGCTCATTCATAAGGAAGAGCTTCCTAATAACTGGAATTGTCTGGTGATAATGAAATCAATACCCTTTCAATTATCTAGCTTTTTGCCACCAGAAGTATTGTACAGAGGCTGAATGACCACCTACTAGGAATATTGTAAAAACTATTCCTATAAGGTGGGCTAGGATCCTTGCTTACATAAGGGCATAAGTCCTCAGAATTGAGTTATAATAACACTGAGAAGAGATTAAAACAATTGACATTTATAGACCTGTTTTAACAAATGCAATGTTGTTATTTAAGGATATATTTCTTGGGCCGGCCCCATGGCTTAGTGGTTAGGTGCGTGCGCTCCGCTACTGGTGGCCAGGGTTCGGATCCCGGGCGCGCACCGACGCAGTGCTTCTCCAGCCATGCTGAGGCCGTGTCCCACATACAGCAACTAGAAGGATGTGCAACTATGACACACAACTATTCTACTGGGGCTTTGGGGAAACAAAGGAGGAGGATTGGCAATAGATGTTAGCTCAGAGCTGGTCTTCCTCAGCAAAAAAAAAAAAAAGGGGGGGGGAGAATTAGCATGGATGTTAGCTCAGGGCTGATCTTCCTCACACACACACACACACACGCACAAAAGGATATATTTCTTTATTCAGTAATAAAAAATGAAGGTAAGATTAGTTGTCCTTTGGATTTGCTTTTTAAAAATTTGTTAGAGTTAGAATTCTGTAATATTTCCTTTTAGAAAAAATCAATGAAAGTTGTTTTAAATATTTTTTTGTCTTATTAAAATGTTTGTTTAAAGACATTTTGAAATTTACAGTCAAGTATGGGGAAAAAATACCCATAGTCCTTCCAGCCAAAGATAACCGCTATTTACATTTTCTTTTTCCATTCACTATCTTTAATTTCTTAAAGCACTTTAATTTTTTTCTTGTGAAATATTTTGAACATACAGAAAAGAGAATAATATTTAAAACATTCATGTACCTACTTGACATTTTGCTACTTTTGCTTTAGATCGTATTTTTAAAAATAAGATATTACTTTAAGTTCCCTTGTGCACTTTCTCCAGACGTCCCTCTTCTACTCTCCCTCCTCAGAAGTAACTACTTTTCTGAAGTTGATAGATATATCTCCTTCCTATTTTATTTTTTTCATTTAAACATATTTTTATAAATTGCATTTTTATTTTTATATAATCAGCACAGGTACATTGTAAAAAACCTTGAGAAAACTAAAAACTAAAATAAAAACTTAACATTCTTACTCCCAGATGTTAACCAGTTTTAGCATCTTAGTGTACATCCTTCTGGATCTTTTCTGTGTGTGTGTATATTATATATATTACATGTGAAGAAATTTCCTTCTATTACTAACTTACTAGGATTTTTGTTTTAAATCATGGATAGTGTTGAATTTTATCAAATGTTCAGATGCCCTTTTTTTTTTTTTGGTTCTATTGAAATGGTCAGGTATTTTTTTCCTCATTGAATTAACATGGAAAGTTACATTTGTATATTTTTATTGTTAAATTACTCTTATTCTTTGCTCTCTTAGGATAAATGCTACTTAGTTGTGATGTAATTTTTGTACATTGCTGAATTCCTTTTGCTAATATTTGGGATTTTTGCAACAATATTCATATATAAGAATGGCCTATGATTTATTTTTTCAAGCTGTCCTTATCCAGTTTTGGCATCAAGATTATAAAAATTCTTATAAAGAATCATTTGGAGAGTTTTTCCTTTTTCCCGTTTACAGATTGTAAAAGATAGGAAATATCTGTTTCTTAAAATTTGGTGGATATCACTTCTGAAACCTTCTGGATCTAGTGCTTATTTGTGAGTTTGTTTTTGTCTTTATTTTTTCCTACTGCTCATTTAATAGTTATAGATTGATTCAAATCTTATATTTTTTTTCAGTTACTTTTAGTAATTTATATTTTTCTGGAAAATTGTTCATTTTATCTCAGATTTTGTATTTGTTGGCATTAGGTTTTTTCGTAGTATTTATGATTTTTAAAATATTTGTCATTTCTGTAGTTTTATGCTCCACTTTTATTCCTAATATGCTAATATGTACCTCTTCTTCTTCTTGATAAAGCTTGCCAAAAAATTTAGCATGTTTAGAAGCTGTGTTATTTTTAGTTTCAGAATTGAACTTAGAACATGTTCAGAGTTGTTTTACCTTTCTGGTGAAATTTTTTTTTTTATCATTAAATAATAACTCCTTATCTCGCCCTAATAATGCTTTATGTCTTAAAGCCTGTTTGGTCTGCACTAGTTTTCTTCTGGTTAATATTTTTGCCTCATATATTTTAATTTTTATCTTTCTTGTTTTCATGTTTTATCTCTGTGCTTGTACAATATTTGACTAAATTTTTTAAAAAAGAATCCAACATAAGAATATCTCTTTCAACAGTGAAAGTTATTTATTTACATTTGTTGTGATTATTGAGATATTTGGGTCTACGTTGGTTGTCTATAAAAACAAAATTATCGTCTTTTCTCTCTGCTTCTTTTTTCTCCTTCCTGCCTTTTACCCCTTACCCTGCATATCTACTGATTTCAAAGTGACACATTCTATTTCTATTCTTTTAGAGTTTATCCTTAAATTTTTAAGATGTATGTACTTGAATTAAGGAAGTCTGAAGCAATTAATATCGCTGGTTTTTCAAAATCTGTCAGGACAGTAGAACACTTTCTTCCATCTCTTCTCATGTCATCTTTCATATTATCTGTTTTAAGTTACCTTATTTTGAAACCTATGGATTTTTTAACAGTGCTTATGAGGTTTACCAAGTTTTTTGTTCATTGTTTCTTGCATGTCACCATTGCTCATTATTGCTTCTTTCCTTCAGGGTTCATTTTCTTTCTTTCTGAAATATATCCTTTGGTCATTCTTTCAGTGAGGGCTTCTGAGTGGTAAAATTTTCTAGTCTTTGTCTGAAAATAATTTATCTTCACTCTTGAATGATAATTTTACTGGGTCTTGGATTCTAGGTTGACAGTTATTATCTTTTAGAACTTGAAAGTATTTTTCTTTTAATCTCTGGTGGCTTTTAACATTTTCTCTTTGAGTTTAATGGTTTCCTGTTTTGCCCCAAAATATCTAAAGGTACAATTTTTTAATTAACTTTTTTTTTTTTTGTGAGGAAGATCAGCCCTGTGCTAACATCTGCCAATCCTCCTCCTCTTTTTTTTTTTGCTGAGGAAGACTGGCCCTGGGCTAACATCTGTGCCCATTTTCCTCCACTTTATATGGGATGCCACCACAGCATGGCTTGCCAAGCGGTGTGTCGGTGCGCGTCCGGGATCCGAACCAGTGAACCCTTGGCCGCTGGAGCGGAGCACGCGCACTTAACGGCTTGCGCCACTGGGCAGCCCCTAATTAATTAACTTTGTATATGGGAATAATGTTAAGGTTACAGAGAATTGTAAGTTGTAATACTAACAACACCCCCATACTCTTTACACAGGTTCACCTTTTGTTAACATTTTACTTCATTCGTCTTATGCACACGCGCTCTCTCTCTGTCATATGCACATACATGTATGTGTGCACAGATGCACACACATAATTTTTTTTTTAACTATTTGAGGGTAAGTTTCATACATCATGCCCTTTATCCCTAAATACATTGGTTTTATTTCCTAAGAATAGGGATATACCCTTGAATAACCATAGTACAATTATGGTATAAATTGACATGTATACAAGTAATTTTCTCTAATCCACTGTCCACAATACAATTTTTTCATTTGACTTAATAATATCTTTTATAGCATGTTCCCCCCTCTAGTACAAGATCTTATCTAGAGTCAAGTGTTGTGCTGTCCAGGTGTCTTTAGCCTTCGTTAATCTGGAAACTTCCTCTATAATTTTGTTGTCTTTTTATGACATTCACATTTTTGAAGAATATGGTACCCCATCCCTTTTTATGTAATAGAGTATTCTTAATTTGCATTTCTCTGTTTCATTGTTATTAGACTGAATTTTTTGCATGCTAGGCCAGAATACTGAATAGGTGATGTTATTCCTTCTTAAGATATCACATCTGGAGGCACATGATGTTCACCTGTTCTTCACTGGTGATGTTAATTTTGGTCACCTGGCCAAAATGTTGCTCAATTTGTTCACCATATGTACAGTTACTGTTTTTCCCCTTCCAGTGAAACTGATAAGCAGTGTGTGGAGAGCCACTTTAAGAATATATAAATATCTTATTCCTCATTAAAAGTAACATCTATTGATGATTCTTTCCTGATGCAGTCTTTGTCTTGATGGTTTCTCCAACTCTATCTCTTTTTTCCTATCTTCAGTTCTGGAAAATTCTTGTTTTTCAATGTTGCTTTTCCCCCATTTTGTCATTGTCTTTTAAATTCCTATTGCACTATATAAAAGCCATTCATAAAGAATATGGATGGCCAATAAACACGAAAATTAACTTCAGTAGTAATCAAAGAATTACAAATTAAAATAATATCTTTTTTTTTGCCAATCCAATGGATTAAAAAATTACAATATCCAGTTATTGCAAGACTGTAGTAAAAGAAAGACTACTAGACTTTTGAAGAGAATGTAAATTGTTACAATCTTTCTAGAGGACATTTTGGTAATGTTTCTCAAAAGCCTTAAAATTGTACAAATGTCTGTTAACCCAGAAACTTCATTTCTTAACATTTACCCTGAGGAAATAATAAAAGATATGCTTAAAGTTATATATACTGGGGTGTTCACCATAGGAAAAATTGGAAGGATCCTAATGTTGAACAGCAGAATATGGTTAAGTGAATTATGATAATCTATAAAATAGAATACTATTATATTAAAAAAATTTGTGGTTTAGCGTATATATTGACATAAAGGGGCATTTATGATATTATTTAGTGAGAAATTATATAAAACTCTCAAATTATGTACATCAGAATTTGACGGTGATTATCACAGGGTGATGGGATTGTAACAGTTTTTTATTTTCTATTCTTTGTGATTTTATAATACTTTAAAATACACACTTATTCCATTTATATTAAAATTTTTTTATATATAAAAGGCATTTTTTTATCCAGAAGTTAGAAATGGTATCTTGACAAGTTATTTTAAAATATATTTTTTATTGAATAAATTTGATATGCAACTTTGTATAAATTTAAGGTATACAGCATGTTTCTTTGATACATCCAAATATTGTGATATGATTGCCATCGTAGAGATGTTGATCACATTACACAATTACAGTACAATATTGTTGTCTATATTCATTATATTGTGCATTAGATCTCTATGGCTTATTTACTACTCATTACAAGTTTGTACTTTTAAATACCATCAGTCTTATTCCCCTATCCTCCATTCCCTGGTAACCACCATTTTACTTTCTGCTTTTTACAGGTTTCACTTTTTTAGATTCCACATAAGTGATATCATACAGTACAGTATCAAACCCTTATCTGTGCTTTTGCTTTCTGTGGTTTCAGTTACCAGTGGTCAGTTGTGTCTAAAATATTAAATGGAAAATTCCAGAAATAAACAATTCATAAGTTTTAAATTGCATGCCCTTCTGAGTAGCATGATGAAATCTCACATAGTCCCACTCCCTCCCACCCAGGACATGAATCATCCCTTTGTCCAGCATGTCAACACTATATATGCTACTTGCCCTTTATTCACTTAGTAGCCATCTCAGTTATCAGATCGACAGTCGCAGTATCACAGGGCTTGTGTTCAAGTAATCCTTATTTTACTTAATAATAGCCCCAAAGTACAAGAGTAGTGATGTTGTCAATTTGGATATGCCAAAGAGAAGCCATAAAATGCTTTCTTTAAGTGAAAAGGTAAAAGTTCTCAACTTACTAAGGAAAGAAAAAAAGTCGTATTCTGAAGTTATTATTAGTTATTGTTGTTAATCTCTTATTGTGCCTAATTTATAAATTAAACTTTGTCATAAGTATGTATGTGTAGGAAAAGACATAAGACATACAGAGTTTGGTACTATCTGTGGTTTCAGGCATCCACTGAGGGTCTTGGAACATAGCCGCTGCTGGTAGGAGGGGAACTACTGTATTTGTTTTTCTTTGTCTGACTTATCTTACTTAGCATAATGTGCTCAAGGTCCATCCATGCTGTCACAAATGGCAGATGTCCTCCTTTCTCATGGCTGAATAATATTCCATTGTGTATGTGTACCACATCTTTTTTATCCATTCATCTATTGATGGGCATTTGGGTTGTTTCCATATCTTGGCTATTGTGAATAATGCTGCAATAACATGGGAGTGCAAATATCTCGTCAATCCTGTTTTCATTTCCTTTGAGTATATACCCAGAAGGGGAATTGCTGTATCATATGGTAGATCTATTTTTAATTTTTTGAGGAACCTCCATATTGTTTTCCATAGTAGTTGGATGAATTTACATTCCCATCAACAGTGTATAAGGGTTTCCTTTTCACCACATCCTCACCAGCACCTGTTGTCTTTTGTCTTCTTGATGATAGCCATTCTAACAGATGTGAGGTGATAATCTCATTGTGGTTTTGATTTACGGTTCCCTGATGATTAGTGGTGTTCTTTTCATGTGCCTGTTGGCCATTTTGATGTCCTCTTTGGAAAAATATCTATTTAGTTCTTCTGCCCATTTTTTAATCGGATGGTTTTTTATTAAGTTGTATGAGTTTTTTACGTAGTTTGGAGATTAACCCCTTATCCAATATATGGTTTGTAAAAATTCTCCCATTCTGTAGGTTGTCTTCATTTATTAATTGTTTCTTTTGCTGTGCAGAAGCTTTTGAGTCCTGTTTGTTGATTTTTTTTTTTACTTCTGTTGTTTGTGCTTTTGGCATCATGTCCAAAAAGTCATTGCCAAGACCAATATTTGATGAGCTTCTTCCCTACATTTTCTTCTAGGAGTTTTATGGTATTAGTTCTTAAATATTTAAGTTTTTGATCCATTTCAAGTTAATTTTGTGAGTGGTTTGAGATAGGGGTCCAATTTCATTGTTCTGCATGTGTTTCTTAGTTTTCCCAGCACCATTTGTTGAAGAGACTCTTCTTTCCCCATGGGTGTTCTTGGCTCTTTTATTAAATATTAGTTGACTGTATATGCCAGGGTTTAATTCTGGGCTCTCTATTCTGTTCCATTGGTTTGGAACAGAACATGTGTTCTGTGTATTTTTGTGCCAGTACCATACTGTTTTTATTACTATGGCTTTGTAGTATAGTGTGAAATCAGGAAGTGCGATACCTCCAGCTTTGTTCTTTTTCCTCAGGATTGCTTTGGCTATCCCGGGTGTTTTGTGGTTCTACACACATTTTAGGATTGTTTCTTCTACTTCTGTGAAGAATGCCTTTGGTATTTTAATGGGGATTATGTTAACTCTGTAGATGGCTTTGTGTAGTATGGCCATTTTAACAGTATTAATTCTTCCAATTCCTGAATACAGGATGCCTTCCTATTTGTTTGTGTCTTCTTTGATTTCTTTCAGCAAATTTGTGTAGTTTGTATAGATCTTTCACTTCCTTGGTTAAATTTATTCCTAAGTATTTTATTGTTTTTGATGCTATTATGAATGAGATAGTTTTCTCTCTTTCTTTTTCAGATGCTTCATCATTACTGTAAAAGAATGCAACTGATTTCTATATGTTGATTTTGTATCATGCCACTTTACTGAAATCATTTATTAATTCTTTCAGTTTTTTGATTGACTGTTTGGGATTTTCTATATATAAGATCATGTCATCAACAAGTAGCAACAATTTTACTTCTTCCTTTCCATTTTGGATGCCTTTCATTTCTTTGTCTTGCCTAATTGCTCTAGCTAGGATCTCCAGTATTATATTGAATAGGAATGGTGAGAGTGGGCATCCTTGCCTTGTTCTGATCTTAGAGGAAACGCTTTCATTTTTTCTCCATTGACTATAATGTTAGCTGTGGGTTTGTTATGTATGGCCTTTATTATGTTGAGATATGTTCCTTCTATACCCAATCTGTTAAGGCTTTTTATCATAAAAGGATGATGTGTTTTGTCAAATGCTTTTCTGTATCTGTTGAGATGATCATGTGATTTTTATCTTTCATTTTATTGATTTGCACGTGTTGAACTATCCTTGCATCCCAGGGATAAATCCCACTTGGTCATGGTGTATACTCCTTTTTAATGTGTTCTTGAATTCCGTTTGCTAATATTTTGTTGAGAATTTTTGCATCTATATTCATCAGACATATTGGTTTAGAGTTTTCTTTTCTTGTGGTATCCTTATCTGGTTTTGGTCTCAAGGTAATGCTGGCTTTGTAGAATGAGTTTGGAAGTATTCCCTCCTCCTTGATATTTTGGAAGAGTTTGAGGAGGATTGGTATTAATTCTTCTCCAGTAAAGCCATCTGGTCCTGGAGTTTTCTGTGTTGGGAGTTTTTTGATTACTGATTCAATCTCTTTACTTGTTATTGGTCTGTTCAGATTTTCTGTTTCTTTCTGATTCAGTCTTGGTAGGTTGTGTGTTTCTAGAAATGTATCCATTTCTTCTAGGTTATGTAATTTGTCGGCAGATAATTTTTCATAGTAGTGTCCTGTGATTCTATGTATTTCTGTAATATCAGTTGTAGTGTCTCCTCTTTCATTCCTAAGTTTATTTATTTGAGTCTTCTCTCCTTTTTTCTTAGTCTAGATTAAGGTTTGTCAGTTTTGTTTATCTTTTCGAAGAGCCAGCTCTTAGTTTCATTGATTCTTTCTGTTGTTTTTCTGGTCTTTATTTCATTTATTTCCACTCGGATCTTTATTATTTCCTTCCTTCTGCTAACTTTGTGCTTAATTTGTTCTTCTTTTCCTAGTTCTTTCTTTCTTGTTCTTCTTGTTCTTTATCCTTGAGATATAAAGTTAGATCGTTTGAGATCTTTCTAATTTTTTTTTAATAATTATTTATTTATTTAGTGTGTGTGTGTGTGTGTGTGTGTGAGGAAGATCAGCCCTAGCTAACATCCATGCCAATCCGCCTCTTTTTTTGCTGAGGAATACTGGTCCTGAGCTAACATCCATGCCCGTCTTCTTCCACTTTATGTGGGACGCTGCCACAGCATGGCCTGACAAGTGGTGTGTTGGTGCCCACTCGGGATCCGAACCTGAGCAGCCAGCAGCGGAGTACGCACACTCGACAGCTATGCCATGGGGCCAGCCCCTCTAATGTTTTAATATATGTGTTTATTGCTGTAAACTTTCCTATCAGAACTACTTTTGCTGTATCCTACAAGATTTGATATGTTGTATTTCCATTTTCATTTGTTTTGAGATAATTTATTATTTCCCTTTTGATTTCTTCTTTGACCCAATGGTTGTTTAGAAGTGTGTTGTTTAGTTTCCACTTATTTGTAGATCTTTTCACTTTCCTCTTGTTGTTGTTTTCTAGTTTCATACCATTGTAGTCAGAAAAGATAGTTGGCATGATTTCATTCTTCTTAAATTTGCTAAGATTTGTTTTGTGGTCAATCATATGATCTATCCTAAAGAGTGTTCCATGTGTACTTGAGAAGAATATGTATTCTGATGCTGTTGGATGGAATGTTGTTTATATGTCTTTTAAGTCCATTTGTTTTAAAGTGTGGTTCAATTCCAATGTTTCCTTGTTGATTTTCTATCTAGACAGTCTATCCATTGCTGATAGTGGGGTATTCAAGTCCCCTATTATTATTGTATTATCTATTTTTCCCTTAAGATCTGTCAGTATTTACTTAGTATTCTTTGGTGTTTGGGTGTTGGGAGTGTATATATTTACGATTGTTATGTCTTTTTGATGTATTGACCTCTTTATCATTATATTATGACCTTCTTTGTCTCATTACCCTTTTTGCTTGAAGTCTGTTTTGTCTGATATAAGAATAGCTACTCCTGCCTTCTTTTGGTTTCCATTTGCTTGGAATATCATCTTCCATCCTTTTACTTTGAGCCTATGTGTGTCTTTAGAGCTGAGATGAATTTCCTGTAGGGAGCATATAGTTGGGTCTTGTTTTTTTTTTTAATCTGTCCAACTACTCTGTGCCTTTTGATTGGTGAGTTCAATTCATTTAGATTTAGGGTGATTATTGATATGTAAGGATTTACTACTGCCATTTTATCTTTTGCCTTCTGGTTATTTTGTCTCTCCATTGTTTCTTTTCCCTTCTGTTTCTGTCTGCCTTTGTCAGTTGGTGGTTTTCCATGGTGATTGGCTCAGTCTCCACCTTTTTTTTGTGTTGTATGTCTCTGCTGTAGATTTTTGCTTTGTGGTTACCATGATGTTTACATAAAGCATCTCATAGATAAAGTAGTCCTTTTTCTGCTGATAGCAGTTTATCTTCATCCACGTATAAAAGTGCCATCCTTTTACTCTATCCTCATTTATATTTTTTGATGTCACAAATTATCTCTTTTTATGCTGTGATTTTTGTTACCAAGTTGTAGTAACTATACTACTTATTTTTATTTTTATTGCTCTTTATTGTTATTTTTAATGCTCTTTTCCTTTAACGTTTATGCTATAACTATTTAATATATTATTCTACAAAAGAGTTACAGATTTCTAGTTCTGTCTGTTACCTTATTAGAGTTTTGTGTCCTTTTGTCTTGTTGTTTCAGCTTGAAGAGCTCCTTTCAACATTTCTTGTAAGGCACATCTAGTGGTGGTGAACCCCCGTAGCTTTTCTTTTTCTGGGAAAGCCTTTATTTTTCCTTCATATCTGTAGGATAACTTTCTTGACTGGCAATTTTTATCTTTCAATACTTTGAATATGTTGTTCCACTCTCTCCTGGCCTATAGAGTTTCTGCTGAGAAATCTGCTGATAACCTAATGGGGGTTCCTTTGTATGTTACAGTTGCTTTTGTAAAATTTTTTATCATTGACTTTTGATAGTTTTAATATAATGTGTCTTTAAGAATATCTTTTTGCTTGAGATAGTAAGGTGTTCTATTAGCTTTATGGACTTGTATATCCAGTTCCTTCTCCAGGTTTGGGCAATTCTCAGCTATTATTTCTCTAAATAAGTTCTCTGCTGTCTTCTGCCTTGCTTCTCCTTATGGTATACCCATTTTATATTGGCTCTTCTGATGGAATCATATAGTTCTTGTAGAGTTTCCTTACTTTTTAAAAATTTTAGTTCTCTCTCCTTTTCTGCCTGAATCATTTCTAAATTCCTATTCTCAAGCTTGCTTATTCTCTCTTCCATCTCATCTGCTCTATTTCCATTGCTTTCTAATGCATTTTTCATCTCATTTGTTGAGTTCTTTAGCTCTAGAATTTTTGTTTGGTTCTTTTTTAGAATTTCAATCTCTGGTAAAGTTCTTCTGTTCATTACTTTTATTTTTGAGATCATTGTATTGCCTTTCTGAGTTTTCTTGTAGCTCATTGAATTTCTTCATAACAGCTATTTTGAGTTCTTTATCAGTTACATTGCAATATTCCACGTCTTTCGGTTTGGTTGCTGGAAAATTGTCATTTTATTTTTGTGATACGGTATTACTATAATTTTTTATAGTGTTTGATGAAAAGTGTCTCTGCTGCTGTATTTTAAGTAGTGAACACCTTCCTTATTTAGATAAGGCTTTGTTTACTTTGATTCTAACAGTTCAATAGATTGGTAATAAGGAGCCTTCCTTTTGTTTTCCAGAAGGTGACGCTATACCCCAAGTTTCTGGTTTCTCTCATGAGAGCTGACTTGACGCTAAAGTTAGGAGTGCGTACATAAAAAAAAAGCTGGTGGAGAAAAAAAAAGAGGTGGCAGCAGAATTCGGGGAGGTGTGTGCTTAGCACTTGGGGCTTTGGATGTGCCCTTGGCCTGGTAGGGAATCCTTGAGTTGGGGAGTCCCAGAGGTCTGTGGGTGGATCTCTTGCCAGAATCCCTGGGGGCAGACAGCAGGAAACACATTCCTTCACTTCTCTTTGTCGGTCTTCCCTTTCCTTTCCCTCCTCTTAGTCACTGTGGTCTCTCCTTAGAGCAATGGGTTTTTCCAGCTGCAGCATGCATGCCACACAGACCCCCCCACTCACTACCTTCCCCCTCCACCTCCTCTGCCAGAAAGGTCATGTTGGCCCATGGCCACTGCCTCTGTCACCACCACTCCCCTGGCTTTGCAGCCTCCTCTGAGGTCCAGTCCACCTGCTTTTGGGTGCACCGATGGATGGGTCTCTCAGATGTCCTAGTGTGCTGTGCAGAGGTGGTTTTGTTTGGTTATAGATGTCTGATTAGTTGTAAATCAAAGGGAAGAGAAAAAAGTAATGACTTAACACTGCCGTGATGCTGATGTCACCTAAAAGAAAATATTTTAACCTAAATTGTTTCATAAACTTCATGAAACATGTTTGAAGACCATGAAAATAGCTATTGTTTTTATCTAGAAATGTTTTACAAGGTAACCTCTGCACCTTGAGTAGTGCTGTTTAATTTTACACAGCTGTATTGGTATCTATTTGCCCAACGATTCCCAAAAGCCGTTGTTTCTCATAACATCCTTTGGTTGTCTTTTGCTCTCAACTTAAATGACTGTCCATATTTATTTCAGGCAAATGCTTAAGAATTCATTTACAAATCATTGTGAAAAACAAAGAAAGGAATAATAGGCTTAGTACCTTACTAAATTGTTTGTAAATCTATTTCCCGGTTTATTTTATGTTCATGAACACTAAGCCCACCCTGATTTATGTGTCTTGTACAGTACCACTAAAAACGTCGTTTTGATGCTAAATGCAATGTTTTACTGTTGAATTTTTTTTCACGTACCGTTTTTTATGTGTTTATACACATCATAGGAACTGTCAAAAAACCTTGAGCTGAGTACTAACAGTTTCCAACGACAGTTGCTTGCTGAAAGGAAAAGGGCATATGAGGCTCATGATGAAAATAAAGTTCTTCAAAAGGAGCTACAAAGGCTATATCACAAATTAAAGGTAAGCACTTTTAAAATAAATTAATTAGGGGCCGGCCCGGTGGCGTAGCGGTTAAGTTCATGCGCTCCACTTTGGCAGCCTGGGGTTCATAGGTTCTGATCCCGGGTGCAGACCGATGCACTGCTTGTCAAGCTGTGCTGTGGCAGTATCCCATATAAAGTAGAGGAAGATGGGCACAGATGTTAGCCCAGGGCCAGTCTTCCTCAGCAAAAAGAGGAGGATTGGCGACAGATGTCAGCTCAGGGCTAATCTTCCTCATGCACACAAAAAAATTAATTAATTAAAAAATTGCATTATTTCTCACTATAACTAGATGAAAACTCAGTATTTTAAAACATTGTTACCATTCATATTTGTCAGTTGGTACAATATAATTTACAAAATTCTATTTATTTATTTTTTTTTGTGAGGAAGATCAGCCCTGAGCTAACATCCATGCTAATCCTCCTCTTTTTGCTGAGGAAGGCTGGCTCTGAGCTAACATCTATTGCCAATCCTCCTCCTTTTTTCTCCCCCGAAGCCCCAGTAGATAGTTGTATGTCCTAGTTGACCATCCTTCTAGTTGCTGTATGTGGGATGCGGCCTCAGCATGGCCGGAGAAGCGGTGCGTCGGTGTGCGCCCGGGATCCGAACCCGGGCCGCCAGTAGCGGAGCGCAAGCACCCAACCGCTAAGCCACGGGGCCGGCCCCACAAAATTCTAATATTATCTTTGGCACTTAGAAAACTGTCGTTAATATAATCACTATAATAATACATGCTAAAAATGAAACATTTACTGCACTAATAGGAGTGATATAACTGAAATAAGTTATAAAGTCCTGGAAGAAAATTACGGGAACTAGAGTTTTTCTGTGTTTCATGGTTGAATAATTCAGTCTTCTTCCTCGGGTAACCCCATGATTGATTATTTTTGAAATTGTTTCAAGTAATGTCCTTCATTTTTATAGTGTTTAGAGGAAACATTCAAATTATTTAATTTTGTTAAAGCAGGTGTTAATTCTACCTAGAGGTCATTGATGGTTGAAATTTTGAGCAAAACTGAGTTTTTATGCATTATCTTGCATAGAATTTTCATTTTGTTAATCAAATTCTTAGAGAAAGCCATAGTCCCCAAATGGTCGAGAACACTTGTGTTTAAAAAAATGGCCTGATTTTTAATTCATCAATAATTCAGAACCCACATTTGAGAGATGCTAACTAAATTCTTTGTCTCTTTGGCTAAGCCTGGAAGACAGTTTAGGACAGTACTAGCTCTATCAGGTAGGATGGGTAGAAAATGAATTTTGCCGTATTTGCTCTCATTTTCTTGACTGCCAGTGCAAGTCTTTCTTGACTTCTAGGGAGAATCATTGCTCTACCCTAACCTAAATGTCCTAGAGACGTTCGTTTCTGTAGTTTGGAAGTTACAGAGGGAAGCTGAACTAGCTGTATTCCATTTGGTAAGGAAAGTACCAGCTGACAAGGTGAGGATTTTTGTTTTGTTTTAAACTGAGACTCTACAACCTTAATTGTGTTGGGTTTGTTTTCAGGAAAAGGAGAGAGAACTGGATATAAAAAACATATATTCTAATCGTCTGCCAAAGTCTTCTCCAAAGAAAGAAAAAGAAATTACATCAAGAAAAAATGGTATAGTAGATATTATTGGTGAAAGACATATTGTAGGCTATTGCTTATTAATAAAATAAATTAATTCTGAAGTAGGATGAAGGCAAAGGGGAAAGAACTTCATTGAAAAACATTTCGATTTCCTTATAGTTAATTTTCAGAAATTCTTTCAGCTTTCTCAGTTTTTTCCCCTTGAGGTCATTAAAATTATGCTTTACATAATTTTGAAAAATTTTTCTTGTTATTGTTTTTAAACTTTTATGAACATATAAGCATACCCCAAACTAGAGATTATAGCATGATGAACCTTTATTTATGCATCACCTAGCTTTAACAGTTATATATGTTACTAATTTTATTTCATCTATTTTTTTCTAGAATATTTTAAATCACATCCAGCTGTCATTTCAGTTCACTCATAAACATTTTGGTATTGTTATGCACATCTTTACTTTTTTTTAAACAAAAGTATACCTTCTCTCTTCAGTGAATTACAAAATGTTAAAAACATGAACTTTGTAAAAGCTTAATAGGATTTACCTGTCAGTATTGTCCTCAGATTACATAAATGCCAATAAATCGTAGAAACAAAAATAGTAATAGTGACTAGTCATGGAGCTGAATAAAACATGAATTATCTCATTTAGATGGTGAACGTATAGCAGTTGAATTACATGTGTCTTAGCATTGTTCCATATGATTAGAAAAATTCTTTTATAATTTTCATGATAGCTGCATGCCAGAGTGATTTTATAGACCAGTGTACAAAAGGAGTACAAACCAGTGAAGACTTCGAGCTGGAAGAATTTCCTATAACATCACAAACAGTTGTGTGTTATGAAAACAAATGGGAAGAACCTGAACGTGTTACTTTGGTGAGTTTAGCAGTATGATTAGGTACTAAACTATAGGTTTGAAGTTATTCCTAAAAACACAATATCAAACATTTTAAAATTGCATCAATGAAGCTAGTGCTACATCTGTGTAAATGTGCAACTAGCCTTTTAAAGAGAAAGAGACAACATCTGTGCATTTTATTAAATTCCTTTGGATTGACTCTCAGTTCACATTGCATCTTTCAGATGCTTCAGAAAGGTTGATTGTACCTTCTGGGTTGGAGGTAGAAGAGAAGAAAAATTTACTTTCTAAGTTTCTTACCTTTTGTGTACCCAAATAGTCTCTAAAACTCCTCCTTGCTTTTGTGTTTAATACTAATGTTGTAGTAGTTTTCAAATGATTTGTTAAAATTTGACTACATTTAATTTTTTTGTCCTCCTATACAAGAGAATTTTACAGGTTAGCTGAATGCTGAGCAAAGTAATTGCGATGGAATCTGACTTTATACTATTGAAATTAGAGTGTAATTCATGGGGTCTGTGTTGGACCTTCATTTAAAAGGACTGGAAGATCCTTTTCTCTAAGAGGGTTTTATCTTTAGTATTTACAGTTTAAACTCCAAGAAAACCAATATATCAGGAATCCTATATATTTCATATGATATATTTGTGTGCCATGTAAGTTTTTCAGTGACCCTGAGGTCTCTTCTTGTGGTATAAAACAGAAAGGATGGACTGATTTGGTTCCTGTGTGTACCCTAGTTTTTTATTTGTTTATTTCGTTTTTGTTTTACAATTCAGACAAGTTAGCTGTATCTGCTAAGTATGTTTCTTGCTATATTTGCACTATGATTGAGCCTAGATCATGTTAATTTGTGTTTCTGAAAAGGGTAAAGTGTGGAATAGCAAAGTAATTCTTTAAAAGGATTAAAAAACCTTGGTCTTTATAAGATTCAACAGAAGGGGCAGCAACCTGATAGAGTGAAAAGAGTATAGCCTTGGAGTTAGCACTGCTTTTTAATTCAATTCTGGTTCTAACGTCTTAGTTGTCTTACTTCTTGGAGCCTCAATTTCCTAATCTATAAAACGGGTGGGTTACCCTTCTAGGTTCTGCTTATAGCTAATCATGAAGTTTGTAAAGCTCTTAAGACTGATCCTGCCACTTTAAAGGGCCTCAGCAAATGGGAGCTGTAGAAGCTAAGTTGCTGTTGTAAAGAGACCCAGAATACAGTGGGCTCAAGCAAGATTCAAGTTTCTGTTTCTTGTAATAGACTGAAGGTCAGTGGGTAGTCCAGGCAGACAGCCTTGTTCCATGATAGTCACGCTCTCTCCTTGCTCTTCCTTCTTAAAGAGTATGTGGTTGGAATTGGCTCAACCCCCTGTGAGACGGAATGAGGAAGTGGAGGGAAAACAGCTTTGGTTTTTATAAGCTGCTTTTATAAGCAAGCAGCTTTTGAGTTTGTTTATGCATACACACTTCCACTCACATACTATTGTGTCCTGTCTAGCTGCAAGGGAGGCTAGCAAATGTAGTCTCCAGTTGAGCAGCCATATGCCCTGCTAAAACTCAAGGGATTCTATACCTAAAAGGAAGAAGGAGAAAATGTGTTGTAGGGGACAATTCTCTACGATACAAGTCTACTAATAATAGGTATTTTACTTTTATTAAGAAAAATTACACATACACTCATGTGAAAGGGACCATAAGAAACAAGGAATTTTAAGTTTACATTTTTATTTGACTTAAATATTATAAAATTTATTAATTGGACGCTTTGGGCATAGTATAAACTTGAAAGATTCAATGCACTTGTCACTGCCTGTGTCATAACTCAGTACCATCGCACTTGGCCTCCATAGTTGGTTAATAGCCTTTTCTGGTTAACTGAATTAATCAGATTTTGTTGTGAAATGTACAAAGCAAGGATACTTCTGAAACTTGTCTCTTCAGAATTTTATGTAAGGTATTGGCTTTACTTCCATTATACTGGTTCTGATATGTCTTATAAATGCTTTTTAAAAATTTTAACTAAGAAATAATTTTGTGTGCTTTTGAAGCATCTTTCAAAGGATGGTAACTTGTGACTTACTGCTTTATTAATTGAAATTTGCTTTTATTTCTAACTTAGTTGGTATCATGCTTAGTGCGAGATAAATCTATGATACTTAAATAGCTTTTTCCCCTTTTCCTACATGTGAACTTGCATTTTTTTAAAAAATGTGTAATAGGACCTGGAATCTCAAGAGAGAAATGAGCATGAAGAAGCAGGGATTCTAAACTCAATTGTGGAAACAGAAGAAAAGTTTGTTAAAGATCAAAGACTCCATGTTGTAAAACAGGAGGTTGAGAAGCTGGACGATGGTAAGAAAGAATTTGTTTCAGCAAGTGATGCGTCAGCAACCCTCGGGAAAGAAGGGGTTAACTTCTGATCCCTTCAGCTGGACAGTGACTTGGTTGTACAGAACAAGAAAAGGTTGATTCAGTGGTAGAGGATGGTCTGTCAGGAGTCACAAACATTTGAGTGAAGTTACTATGGGAAGAAAAATAATGAGGACTGTAAGTCAGTTGCTCTTTGGGGTCGGGGAATAAGGACAAGTTACTTCAGAAAATTCAGATGAAGCAGAATTCAGATAAGGGGGAAAAATATTTGTGTATTAACTAAAGCTTGTTGAAGAGATAACTGAACGACAGCCCTCTTTATGGGCTTCATCTTGAGACTCTCTAATCTGTAGACTAGCCCAAGCTTTAAAATCAGTGAATTGTGAGGTCCTGAATATATTCCTTTAATTTTTCTTGGTTTTAATGTGTAAAGTAAATCTTTAACATGTTCAACCATTAGTGTGGAAGTTTAGTGAACCAACTCACATAGTTTCAGATACTGGAAATGAAGTTCAGGAATAAATTTCCATCTGGATAAAATGTCTTAAAGGTATAGGTGAGAAGGATCCCAGATTCTAGTCCTTTGACTGTATTTTATTAGTTATATGGTAGCTGCTTACAGAGAAATCCTTTTTTTCCCCTTAACGTTAGTAGAACATAAAATCATGACCTAATTGTTGCTTAAATTAGTGTATGTGTATTTGTGTGTTTGTGTGTCTGTGTATTTAAAACAATATAACAGTTGAAATAGAAGCTATATTTACATCACTATTGGCTAATGCACAAAGGAAGATGCTGTCACATGTTAAACTGTAGAACAGAAAATTAGGTATTACGGTCAGTTCTGTCTAGGTCCCAGGAAAAGAAATAAAGTAACAGAAGACTGTCACCTCTCTTTGTCCTTTTTGACTGATTTTTTTCCTGGAGTCTACATGGAATGATTTCTGACATTAGTGAGAACGTGTGCCATTTACTAAAGTTATCAATTGTAGTATTCTTACATATTTTAATATTTTTTATTTTTTCATTTTGGAAATAATTTCAAAATTATAGCAAAGTGGGGACAATAACCAAAGAACCATTTAAGAGTAAGTTGTATACTTCATGCCCATACTCTAAAATACTTCCATATGTATTTCTCCAAAATAAGGACATTCTCTTATATCATTCCAGTACAGTTTTCAATTTCAGGAATTTAACTTTGATACAACACATTAATCTGCCGTTCATGTTACAGTTTTGTCATTTGACACAGTATTGTCCTTTATATCCCTCCAGGATATGATCATGAATTGCATTTAGTTCTCATATGGCTTCAGTCTCCTTTAATCTGGAACAGCTTCTCCGCGTTTTAAAAATATTTTGTGAGATTAACATTTTTGATGAATACAGACTCATTTTTTTTTAATAGAATGTTCTCATTTGGGGTTTATCTGAAGTTTTCTCTTAATTAGATTCAGGTTAATGCATCTTCTGTTAGAATACTACATAAGTGATGTTGTGTCCTTCTTGGGGTGACATCCAGAGGTTCAATTTACTTCTAAGTTTAAAATAAAAGTCTTTGCTCCATCCATCCCAGCACCCTCCATTCAGTGTACGACACTATATTAGGTTATAAAACATAGGCAGAGAACCTTCTTCCCCACTGCTAAATTGAAGAACAAAATTTTTTTTATAAATGTGAATCTTGAATGCAATACACATTAAGTATATTCTTTTGGAATCCCAGAATAGAGATGAAATTTATGATATCCATCCTCAATGTACTGATAATACCCAAATTAGATAAAGACTGTTGTTTTGTAAAAGATGAGAGTTGTTTTCCTATTTAAAAATATTGACTGCTGTAAAATCCCATTTTTAAAATCTGATTTCATACAGAGTGGGAAAGAGAAGAACTTGCTAAAAAGCAGAAAGAAAAGAAATCTTTGCTGGAGAGAGAAGAAAAGCCAGCATTGGAAACTGGAAGATACCAAATGGAAATGTACCAGATTCAAAATACTGATAAATTAGAAGAAGAGGAAGAAGAAAGACTGAAGAGAGAAATGCTACTTGCCAAATTGAATGAAATCAATAGAGAACTCCAAGATTCTCGGAACCTAAAATGTCCTCCTCTGCCGTTGCTACCTGATTCGGAGTCAAAACTGCACTCCCTGAAGAGAAGCGCCAAAACATACAAGTTCTCTGAATCCTCAGAGAGATTATTTAATGGGCATCATTTGCAAGACTTCAGTCTTTTAACTAAAGGAGATGGTCAGAGTCCAGGAAATACTAGAAGCCCAGCCTCTCCAGATGAGCTTACGTTTGGCAGCTATGTACCTTCATTTGCAAAAACATCAGAGAAGTCAAATCCATTTAGCCAAAAAAGTGGCCTTTTGGATTTTCAAAGAAACAATATAGATAAACTTAGTAAAGATAGTGTAGATTTAATTACAAGAAAAGAGAAAAAAGCTAATCTGATGGAACAACTATTTGGTGCCAGTGGCAGCAGCACCATTTCCTCTAAAAGCGGTGACCCAGATTCCCTGGCTGCCAGCAAAGGAGAGTTTGACCCTCTCAGTTTTCTCCCTGGGGATAAAAGCAGCAGGGCTAGAGAACGTGATGAAGATGATGACTTTTTCCTCAGTGAAGGAAGAAGTTTTAATCCAAACAGGCACCGATTAAAACATGCAGACAATAAGCCAGCAGTAAAAGCCGTTGATTCTGTAGAAGATGAAGTTGAAGAAGTAGCCCTGAGATGACTGACTGCACATTTTCTCCAATTGTAAATATCAAAATATTTTAATACGGTATTGATTATAAACATTTAGACCTTTTAATATTAAAAAGTCCTTATTAAGGAATGATTTTTAATAGATAAATACAGTGCAAATAAAAAGAAGTGGATCATATCACACCACATGGCTAGTTTGCCAAGAATGAAGGCAGCTCTTTTGAAGGAAACCAGAGATAGAGATGTGCCTTACTTGGTTCTGAGTTTTTCTTTACAAATAGGTTTTAGCTCTCAAATCAGCTGTATGGGAAGTTTTACTCCATTAGTGTTCATATTCATTTCCAGTTTTTATCTCTATTTATTAGTTTATTTATTTTTGGTCATAGTCTCACTGAGCTAAGTACAGTCTTCCCGCTGAATGTAGAATGGAGAGTAAGAGTGAGAGGCTCTGTGTTGGGAAATGTGGCTCCCAGGTGGTGGAGAACCGGTGCTACTTAGGAGCCCTGTCCTCTGTGGATAGGGGCGGGGCCCCTTTCTTACATGGCAAGGCTGAGCTCCTCTTAAGTGGAAGCAGTGACAATGTTGAGATTTCCCATTCCTCTGGAAGTAACCACAGTTAAATGCTACTCATTTCCTATTTACAAGTCTCATTAAATCACTTACCTACAACTGTGCTAACATATTAGGTTGAATTCAGAAAACGTTTGTCTGTTTGCCTGGGCAGTTCCCCTGTCCTGGCTCCCAGAGGCTTGGGTACAGTGTAATCAGTGATTCCTCTCCTTGTTCTCCTACACTCTTTGTAACTCAGTGACTGGGTGTGAGATTTCATACCAAATACGCAGCATAGAAGAAATTTCATCCCAATTTAGAAAGATTTTCAACTCAATTATGTTTCCAGAGTAATGTAACTTGGAAATTTTAATATATCCTTTTAAGGTTTGAACTTACTGTCAAACCAAAGAGACAACAATAGTGTAATACTATTGGACTTGTCACTAATTTTAGAGCAACCTTGGATAGAGTGTTTTGGAGATGGGGCTTTGCCTTGCTGAGTAAAGTGGATGGTTTTCCGTTGAAATGCATTGGTCTTGTGCTGTTTGTAGCTCACTTCAGCTGCAAAGGAGTTAATGACCTTGGATAATGCTGTGTGTGGTTGGTCTTGAAGAAGCTGTAATACACCACCAACCAAGGAGAAAACACTGTTAAAATGAAGAGTGGTGGAAATAGTGTGTCAGAGGAAGAATAAAAAAATGTAGATTGGGACTTGTTTTAAAATGAGTTGTTTTTTTCAAGAATTTACTGCATATTTGCTCATAGTATGATTTCTGATGCCAAGCATAGATACTGATGAGGGGACTAGAGTTACTCTCTTGAGTTCTTATAAATGCTTAATATTGAATATAATTTCATAACTATTTGATAAGACTTACCTGGTTAGGTCTGTAATTAAAAGATGTACCACCTATCATCTTCTAAATTGTGTTCTTGTCATTTATTGGGAACTGAATCTCCCAAAAGAGCTAAACTATATTAAAAAAATTTTTTTAATAAAGAGATTTTTATGTTTGATATCAATAAGCATTTAGTATGTTGCAAATCATTCTAATATATGTAAACTACAATGTTATTGTAATGCAGTTCTTGATAAAATATTATGTAATGTTAATTTTGTTCATAGCTGCTAATTTTTATGCCAAAAGTATTATAATTTTTAGGTCGTTTTGTTTTAAAGGTTTTTTAAAAAGCTTTCTAGTAAGTTTTATATTCAGGTCATTTTAATTAGTCCCTTGCTTTTTTTCTACCTGATGTTTTCTAGTCTCTTTAACCAGAGGCAAGAAGACAGAATTATTAAAATTAAACCTAAAATTAAGTTATAGACTTAGAAGCATTATGGTGTTAAGCATTAAAATTGGAGATTAAAATGTACAGAACAGGTTTTTCTTTATGAACAAACCTTAGTGAATCATTTTTTTTCTAAATATCAAGTTAAATTTGTTATTTGTCCTCAGAACTCTTACTAATAAAAATTAAAAACACACTATGACTCTTTGTTTGAATGATACCTTAGGTCACTTAGGAAATATATAGTGAAAACAGGACCTGCAGGGTTAATTTTTATTTCATTATTTGCCTTTTTTTTTCTGTCCAGTATTTTTAGTTGAAGTAGATGAATTTGCCCTAAATCAGGTTAGACAGTATACTAGTCTTATCAGATAATTAGAGTTTTAATTAATCCTTTCACCCTTAATAGCTATCATCATAATGGCATATATTGCTTATAATATAAAAAAGGTGGGGGTAAGAAGGATGAAATTGAATCATAAAATAAACTTATTTCATGGCTGACTCACTTGTTTTTCTGATCCTCCTCTTCATCTCATATTCAGGCATACTAAACTTCTGTTACCCCTGGGTGGGTGTTAGTTGGGTAGAGCATGCAGATCTGCCTGATGAAAAGGGGCAGGGACATTTGTATTACAGTGACACTATGGGATTTTTAGGATTAAAGAAGATACCATAAATTGTCAAGAAAGGATCTGCCTTTAAAGCTTTTTCCTTTCTACACAATGAATGCCCTTTTCACGTTGAAGTCCCTTTTTATATCCTTTGAAAGTGCTCTCCTTTTAGTAAAGATCATGTATTCATTAACTATTTGAGTGCTTCGTGGGTGCCCTGTTAGGTGCCAGGAGTGAGACACACGCTGGCCTGCGCTCACAGAGCGGATGCAGAGCACAGGGAGCTCTTGGTCCATCCCCGCACTCCCTCCTGCTCCCGGAGGGTCCATGGGTCCGTCAGCTGGTACTGCTCTCTTGTAATACTTCTTAAGGTGGTTATGAGGAGGAAATGGAATTCTTAGGTTAATGTTTGGCAGGGGGCCTGGTACATTATATAAGCACTCAGTAAACATCAGCTGTTATCATAGGTAATTATGGGTTTCTTTTAGGGAATAATTGAAAAAACAGAGCATAGGTTTGTATATATAATAAATTGACACTATCCTTTGCACAAGATACCAGCAAAAAACGCTTCTAAACCTCCAAATTTGCTACCATAAAACATCTGTACTAAATGTATTGTGCCTCTCAGGGCTGCACTTCGGACTTTTCTTACTTTATTCAGCATTAACTGTGCAGTAAGATTGATGAGCTTGTTTCCTAATCCACAGGAGAGTAGAAAAGGTAAATTTTGGAAAGATTTTCTGAAGAGAGGTTCAGTGACATAAGGAGAGATGAGAGTTAACAGCCTCGCAGCAAAAAAAGTGAAAACCAGAAAACAGAGGACTTGATTGCATAATGTGACAGTTTGTATCCCAGCTCTCCCACGGTGTCTGTGTGTTTCCTTGGATAAGTTACAAAACCTATCTGCACCGCTCCCCCGCCTCACACAGCAAGGTGGGGCTAATGAAGTGCCTACCTCAGGGTGGTTGCATATGTTAAATGAGTTAATACGTGAAAAACACTTAGAACTGTGAAGTGCTCAAATAATGGTTGACATTGTGAACGGTAATGGAGAAAAGGGGGAGAGAAGTGACATTTGTTGAATGCCAGGCCTGCTGGTTGGTGTTTCTGTGTTTGTGCTTTACCTCATTTAATCCTCAGAAAGTTTGTTCTCAAGTACTTATTATTACTCGCATTTTAGAGTTGAAGCTAATAGATTGTAATATATAAGTGATAGATTACACAGGTAATAGACTGCATCCAATAGTCTCAATTTAAGAAGTCCAAGGAAATAAAGTGTTTGAAAATTTTGCATTAGTACTGTTTAAGTGGTAAGTGACAGAAACCCAAATGAGACTAGCTTAAGCAAAATAAGGAAATTATTTTTGGCTTGAATTTGGAAAGCGCAAGAAAGTGTGGTTTGATCTGGAGGTTCAAATAATAGTGCTTGCTCTCTCCACCTCTTAGCCTTGCTGGGTATCATTTCCAGGTAAATTCTACGTTTGGTAACAACAGTGCAGTTGGTGCCCTCAAAACCACATCATCCTTTCAGCTGGCACCTCCTCGAAAAGAGAGGTTGCTGGGTATCATTTCCAGGTAAATTCTACGTTTGGTAACAACAGTGCAGTTGGTGCCCTCAAAACCACATCATCCTTTCAGCTGGCACCTCCTCGAAAAGAGAGACTCTTCCCTCTAGCTCTGGCAGACGTCTGGTTGGCTAGTTTATGTTGTGTGCTCACCTGTAGGGCTAGCTGGTGGCATTGTGCGCGGAAAGGATGGACTACCTCCCCCGACTCCTCTTGATGGAATGGTCAGGATTTCTGTGGAATGGGGGAGGCACTTTCCCCTGATGAAGAAATTTGGGTATACACCAAAAAAAACCATTTACTGCACTTTCCAATTAAAAAATTTTAAGTTAATATGTCTTATGGAAAAAACATTGAAAGGCTCTTAATGGGATAGCATTAGTTACTTCCTCCACAGACCTTATTCCTGGGAACAAGCCATTTCTGTAATAAGATAAGATTACATCAAGGAGTTGTACTGTGAAGTTTACTGTATTATTAAAGGGTGAGCGATTTCAGCAGTAGGTAAGATGAGTACGCAAGACATTTAAACTACACGTTAGATTTCATAGAAAAGGCTTAGAGATCCAGATATATATTTTCCCATACTAAATGCCACATTTGTGAAATAAATATCCATATATAAATGAATATATTCTACCTTGATCTAGAACAAAAAAATTAGAAATGGGTAGCCAGGGTAGGGTAGAAAAAACACTGGCTTTTGGGTCGGGAGTTGGGTTGGATTTGCCACTTAACCAATTACAACTTTGGTCCAATAATTTAACTTTTCTTAAAGTTTCCCAGATGTGAAATGGTGCTGATCATCTCTTACAAGATTATTATGAGGCTCAAATGAGGTGATGTATTCTTGAGAGAAGACTATAAGTAAAATAGTGAGGCATTACCTATTTTCTTTTATTTTTGTATCAACGCCCCAAACTTTTTTAACAACAGAAGCTTGTCAATATTAAAAAACAAAACGTGTTATTTTTTTACCCTATAATCTGCCATCTTTGAAGTGGCTCTTGTCTTTACAGACCAGTGCAGAGGTTATAGTCTTCCACATGAGGCACTTTGCTGCTGCTGTGAACAAGCAGCCTGTGGGAGAAGCGGTTTTACACACGTAGTTTTGCTTCACTGGCCATTTCCATGGAGGAGTAAGAGATAGAAATCAGGCTCGTCCTGTGGTTGAAGGCAGGCATTAGAATTCAGGGTGAAGCCTCCTGCCAGTACAGCTAGATGGGGCCCTGAAGAGCAGGGCCGAAGGCAGCTGCCTTTCCTCACTCTTTAGCTGACCTGAATGTCGAATTTCAGAATTCCTGTCCCAGTTGATATTGATCCTGGTTAGGCATACTTTTCACACAATCTGTAACAGGACATCGTAAGCTTCAGATTTTTTTTACTCTGATAAAAAGAACCCCAGAATTACCCTACATGGGCAGTCATGAATACTGAAAACTAATGAGTACACCTAGGAACATGGGTTTGTTGAAGTCTTTTTTTTCTTCTATAAGAACTTCCTCCCAAATCTTAAATTTAGCTTCAATATTTGCTTCTAATTTCAGTGATATCTGCAATACTTACTCTCCTAAGCACTTACAGAAGATCTCGTTGAAGTAATCAGCACAAATCTGTTCTTTATCTAAAATATTTTCAGTAGAGAAATAGAATCAGTAGCACCAAAGAACTTAGGCCAGGACAACCTGTTAATGTTATCACCTCAAACATCACTGGGGTCCAGAATCAATGGGGCTGATAACTCTGAAGTCCAGTTTTGTAATAAATATGCACTCCCTGGTCCAAAGCAGGAAATAATGGCATTTCCCTGGACAAGAACCACAGTTTTCCTCTTGAAGAACAGATTCAGCATTATTTAAATAGGCACATTTGCTTTATACTTTAGGCAGTAGTTCTCAAAGTGTGTGCCCCCAGGGCCACAGCCAGTGTCCCCTGGGAATTTATTAGAAATGCCAGCTCTGAGGCTCTACTCTGAGCTCCCTGAATCAGAAACTCTGGGGTGCAGCAGTGTGTATCTGAGCAAGCCCTCCAGGGGATCCTGATGTAGCTCAATGTTGAGAGCCGCTGCTCTAAGGTAACACGAAGTGGGAGGATTCCTATGTAGACAGAAATGCTACCTGCAGGGTGTTGCAGATTCACATCTAGCCCTATGGGGTGGGATTACAGTGTGCAGGTGCAGTGTGTGGACGCATCTCTTTCCCTCACACTGCCCTCTGTCCGGGCTAGAAACAGACCACTGTCTTCTTTATGCTACCACCAGCCAGTCTGTGACTGTGGCTAATGTATCAGAGGACTGAACCAGTCAGGAAAGAGGAATGCTAGTGGAAGAAGCAGCACCAAGACGACGGGGGAGTTCATATGTCCTTCCTCCTCCACCATAGACTATAATCCCCAAGCTTCCAGAAAAACCTCCAAAACGGTGTCCTACAGCATTCCCTGAAGAAAAACTAAACAATGTGGTTTAAATTTGACATTCTTTGTGAGCATGCTTTTTGTTACAGCAAAAGTTTCTTAAATTGAAAAGTTCAGCTTTTTCCAAGTTTGAGAAAAGTGTGTTTTTGTGTGTATGTGTATGTACTTAATGGTCCAGGCAAGTAGTTTCTGTGCTTGAGGTTTAAGAAATATTAAAGTTATCTAAAAGAAAATAGCCTATATACAGAGAATATGTTAAATAAAAGAAAAATTAAAACTAAGTATTCAGATTTTTCATGTGTCCACTCCTTAGCATCTGCGAAGACATATATATAAACAAGAATTCCTACATATATCCAGAGGAAGTGTTTATTTATAGACAAAGTAGATCATGTTTTCATGAGTTTGGATTTTGTTTGCTACACAAAGTCTCCATCTGTTTTTCTCTCGCTTCCTCCATTTATGCATCTATTACCAGAAAACCCCATCTCATCTAGGACAGACCTATTTCTGTGTCGTCTGTTATAAACGGATATAGATATAAACAGATAAAGATGGTGCCAAGTATTGGGCCATGCAAAATAGTGGTTGTGATTATGGGGCAGGGGGCATGGTGGTTGAAGGAGGCGGTGGTGATGAAATTAGCTATATTCCAAATGTGCACTTCAGAGAAACTTATTTCTCCAGGGCTTAGGTCCCATAAACTGCATCGCCACTATAAAATGTACATTTGGATGGGCCGTTGAAAATGTAGTGGGCTTGCCAGTTTCAAATATATCTATAAATCTGTGATTAGCCCAATGTAATTTTGGCCCTGGGACTAGCAATCTCTTAGACTAATTAATATATTGGTTCTGACACCCCCACTGCAATCATAACTTTACCAATTCCCTTGGGGAATCATAACTTGACCAGTTTCATTGCTACTCTGCTTATTGATAATGTTCCAGAGTAAAACTTTCTCTTTTAGTTATGAAATTCTTCCCTTATGCCTCTTTGCCACTAGTTCTCATTTTCAGCTGTGGCTTAATTTCTCGTTCTGTTTTAAGTATCTTTTTGATTAACTGCAAAGTTTGATGGAGACCAGCAGCATAATTAAATCCATGTATATTGTCAGTTGGGTCTTTCCTTAGCTGCTGAGAGGTTGCTAGGATACCTTCTCAAAGATACAATTCTCTTGATTAACTGCAAAACCCAGATTGCCCAAGTAACATTTTATTAATTCATAAAAATACAGGTCAGGATTGCATGTAAATTTATAGCAGGTTGAGTGCTGTATATCTCTGGATGCTTTTAGCTTTACAGAGATGTGTTTAGGTATACTTACAAAGAATGTGTTTTGAATAGCAATTTAGTGGATGAGAACTAGTCACTTCTGTTTTAGGGAGAGCATTCCTTTGTGTTGCACAATGTATATGGATTTGGAGCTGAAAGAATTCTGAATTTTAAATTACCACTTGGAAATATATCTCCATTGTGTCTCTAGTACAGCAGAAATTCTATTATGGTTATTATTATTATCATTATTATTTATTGGTGTATTCAATTCCAAAATTTCATATGAAGTGCGATCATTGTCTCTGGTCGATTTAATAAAATAAAATCAAGAAACTTGGGGCCGCCCGGTGGCGCAGCAGTCAAATTTGCGCATTCTGCTTCAGCTGCCAGGGGGTTCACCAGTTGGGATCCTGGGTGTGGACCTACTCACCGCTCATCAAGCCATGCTGAGGTGGCGTCCCACATAGAAGAACTAGAAGGACCTATAACTAGGATATACAACTATGTACTGGGGGCTTCGGGAAGAAAAGAGGAAAGATTGGCAACAGATGTCAGCTCCGGGCCAATCTGCCTCAGAAAAACCCAAAAATTAGGGGGAAGGCAATCATAAAAAAAAATAAGAAACTTACAAAGGAAAACAATGTCATCTCAAATACTCTGATGTGATGTGGACAGTTGTTTCAGAGGCTAAGGACTAGCAACTGGCTTTACCTGGTTGGCATTTCTTCTAACAATTGTTTTATGGCTGATAAGTCTGAAAATAACTGGGCCTGAATCTACTCACTGCCCATCATCCAGTTCTCTATGTATTCATTCATTTAGCAAGACTTTATGGAGCTTCTATTATATAAAATGCAATTTACTAGAGTCAAAAGAGGATTTTTATGACATAAGATTTTCATTTTGGAACAGTAACGTCTAATGTGGAAAATGGATTAAACCATTCAGGAATTGCAGATAAGAAATAATGAGATAGTGACATCAACAAAATGCCTGTTCCTGACTTCACTCCCATTCACAAGAAGAACTAACAGCCATTCACGGACAAGACACCGCTGAGAGAATCCCAGAACACGGGAGGGAGGCTGAAGCACCCCCCACACCACAGAGACCCAGGCAGACTGCAGTGGAAGGGCAGGAGGCACAGCTACACGCTGACCTCAGAGCCCCTCCCCCAGGCGGGTGCAGCAGCAGGCTATGGCTCCTCCAGTGGGAAAAGAGAGCCCGGGGGTAACATCCAGCCCCGCCCAGCATTGGGGTCACTTCGTGGGAGCCCCTGCTCTGGTTTCGCCCCACCAGGACTGCAGGGCAATCTCCAGGGCTCATCCTCTGCGAATCATATTGTGACGGAGAAGGGGGGGTGGGGCCTCCAACAACCGGCACTCAGATCTTGGCAGACCCAGTTCCTACCTGCAGAGCCCAGAGCAGTAATCCCAACCAGCAGCTCTGCTCACCTGCAGAACCAAGCCGGTGGTGTAGTCTGACCAGGGAGCTCGGCAGGGTGCGGGTCTGCCTAAGTCAGGCCCCCAAACAAGGAGTTGTGCCAGCGCTGGGGCTGGTCTGCCCGTGCCCAGCAGAAGAGCGTAGTCATAGCCCGAACCGCTGCGGAGCGTGGCCCCCGGCTCCGTCTGACGAGAAGGGCCGGCGAGAACACCTGGAAGCTGTGTAACCCGGCCACGCTCCAGCCAAGAGGCGGGCAGGCAGAGCTGATGGCCCCCAGAGCAAAGCCAGTGCCCTATTCAGCCAGGGAACTGGGGCACGGGTCGGCTTGAGTCAAGACCATAAACGAAGAGCTTTAGTGGCCTTGGAGCTGCTTCTCCCACTGCACGCGGGCAGGGAAACTAATTTGTAGCCCCACTTACTGCTGAAGACAGCCTTCAGCCTGCTCGACCAGGGAACCTTGCCAGAGCACACGGGAGGCTGCAGAGCCCACCCAACAGCCCTGCTTACAGGGGCACTTGAACAGAGAGCACAGCCTGTGGCTCTCCTTGTCTGCAGAGCAAAACTGATGGCCTCATCTGACCGGGATATTCAGTGCACACTCCTGTCTGACTTGGGTCCCCAAACAATGAGCTATGCCGGCCTGGGTCACATCCTGCTGCCCCACAGGGGCAGGGAAGCTAATCCATAGCCCTCCTTTTGCTGAGTATAGTGCCCAGTCCCGGCCATCTAGTAAGCCTGATGAATCTAGGCAAGAGCAAAGTCCATCCTACAGCCAGCAGACACATCCAGAAACCCAAACTGAGCTGACTGGTGAAGAACTGTCTGCCAAAGCGAACCTGAGATGTCTGGAGGAAGAGACCACTTACTCAAGTGTGCAGACACCAACGTGAGGAATCATGATCACGAAAAACCAGACACAGACGATACCACCAAAGGAAACTAATAAAGCGCTAATAACTGACCCTGAAGAAATGTAGATCTATGAACTGCCAGACAAAGAATTCAGAATAACCCTCTTAAAGAAGTTGAGTGAACTACAGGAACACACAGACAGACACCTAAACAAAATTAGGAAAACAATGCATGAACAAAATGAGAAGTTCAACAAGGAAATAAAAACCATCAAAAACAAAAACAAATAGAAATCCTAGAGCTGAAAAACACAATAACTGAATAAAAGAATTCAATAAAGAGCTTCAAAGGCAAACTCAACCATGCAGAAGAAAGAATCAGCAACCGGGAAGGTAGGACATTTGAAATTATCCAGTCAGAAAAGCAAAAAGAAAAAAGAATGAAAAAGATGAAGAAAGCCTACAGGACTTACGGGACACAATGAAAAGAAACATTCTCATTATGGGAATTCCAGAAGGAGAAGAGTAAGAAAAAGGGAAAGAAAGTGTACTTAAAGCAATAATGGCTGAAAACTTTCCAAACCTGGGGAGGGAAATAGACTTCCAGATCCAGCAGGCCCAAGGGACCGCAAATAGGCTGAAGTGGAATAGGGCTACACAGAGACACATTATAGTTAAATTGTCAAAAGTCAAAGACAAAGAAAGAATTTTAAAAGTAGCAAGAGAAAAGAGAGAAGTTACACACAAGGAAACCCTCATAAAACTATCAGTAGATTTCTCAACAGATCAACAAAGTGAAAGGACTAGTTACTGAATGGGAAACAATATTTGCAAACCATATATCTGATAAGGGGTTAATATCCAAAATATATAAAGAACTCATACAGTTCAATAGCAAAAAAACAAATAATCCAATTAAAAAATGGGCAAAAGACCTGAATAGACATTTTTCCAAAGAAGATATCTTTGGATATGGCCAACAGGAACATGAAAAGGTGCTCAACATCATTAGTCATTAGGGAAATGCAAATCAAAACCACAATGAGATATCACATCACACCTGTTAGAATGGCCATTATCAAAAAGACAAGAGATAACAAATGCTGGGGAGGATGTGGAGAAAAGGGAACCCTTGTGCACTGTTGGTAGGATTGTAAACTGGTACAGCCACTAAGGAAAAGAGTATGGAGGTTCCCCAAAAAAGTAAAAATAAAACTACCATATAAGCCAGCAATTCCACTTCTGGGAATATATCTGAAGGAAATGAAAACACTAACTTGAAAAGATATATATAGATTCACCCCCATGTTAATAGCATTATTTATAATAGCCACGATATGGAAACAACCTAAGTGTCCATCAACAGATTAATCGATAAAGCAGTTGTGGTGTATATTTACAATGGAATATTACTCAGCCGTAACAAAAATGAGGAAATTCTACTGTTTGTGACAACAAAGATGGACCTTGAGGGCATTATGCTAAGTAAAATGAGTCAGACAGAGAAACATAAACACTGTATGATTTCACTTATGTGTGGAATTGGAAAAAAAACCCAAACTCGTAAGAAAACGAGATCAAATTTGTGGTTATCAGGGGTGAGGGGTGGGGAGTTGGGAAATTGGAGGAAGGTGGTGAAAATGTACAAACTTCCAGTTACAAGATAAATAAGTACTAGGGATGTAATGTACAACATGATGACTATAGTTAACACTGCTATATGATATATAGGAAAAATGTTGAGAGTAGATCCTAAGCATTCTCATCACAAGGAAAAAATTTTTTTTCTCTTTTTGCTTTTTCCTTTTATTGTGTCTATATGAGATGATGGATGCTAACTAAACTTACTGCAGTAATCATTTCACAATATATGTAAGTTAAACCATTATGCTGTACAGCTTAAACTTGTACAGTGATGTATGTGAATTATATCTCAATAAAGCTGGAAAAAAAGAAATAATGAGACAGTCAATGGGCACACACTATTGATGAATTGTAGAGTTATTCACTAGAGAGAATTGACAGCACTTGGTAATCAATTAGATATGGGAGAGGAGGAGAGAGAAGAGGCCTCCCATTAACTGAGGAAATGATGGTGGTGGTGTTAGTGCCTTGGAGTCGATTCCGACTCCTAGCGCCCTGTGGACAGCAGAGCTGAACCCTGCCTGGTCTTTTTGCACCATCCTTTCCTCTTTCGGTGATATATCAGACAATGCTGTGTTGCTATTCACAGGATTTTCATGGCAAATATTTTTGGAATGGGTGACCAGGTCCTTCCCAGTCTGTCTTAGTCTGGAAGCTCTGCTAAAACCTGTCCACCATGGGTGACCCTGTTGGTATTTGAAATACTGGTGGCATAGCTTTCAGCATCACAGCAACACGCAGCCACCACAGTATGACAACCGACAGACGGGTGGTGTGGTTCCCTGACCGGGAAATGAACCTGGGTCACGGCGGTGAGAGCACCAAATCTTAACCACTAGAACACCAGCGCTGGCCAAAAAAAAAAAAAGACAGTGACAAGGACTGAAATGGGGATATGACAAGAGCAGATTTGAGAGGTAGGAGGTGAGATGAGTCGTTCCATTTTAAGCATGTTGAGTTTGTTTTGGGACGTCCATATGGACGTGTCCAGCAAACAGAAGGAAGATTTGAGACTCAGTCACACATGTATGAAATTTGTAGACATGGGTCTGCACAAGGTTACTCAGTGTGTAAAAGGTATAAATAGAAATAAGTCAATCATAGCAAAGAAAAATCACGTCAAAGAGTTTCCTTAAAGATCATATCTCACTTTTAATTCTGAGTTTCATAAGTACCTGAACTGCACGAATTAGGAAGTTGCTGGACATTTCTCCTTTCGTTCCTCCCTTCAAATCCTTCAAGGTAAGAAATGTATCTTTTAAAAAAAAAGGAGAGGCTATCAGTTTTTAAATATTTTTTGGAAGAGGAGGAATTCTCTGATTCTCAAAAGGCTTTGATCCATAGTCGTTTGCCTCTCCTAACCTTTCCAAAAGGGATTCAAGACATTTAAACTGTTTTTCTAGAAGAAGAAGAAACTGCAGAAGAAACAAGTCCATTGAGGAAACAGACAATACAGATAAGCAAAAGAACACAGCATTCACCTATAGTTCTACCTCTCGTTTGAAATGCCACTTTCAGTGTGTGTGTGTCTATTTTTGGACTTTGCATCTTGTTCTAATGATCTTTTCCTGCTGTAATACCGCAGATCTTACTGTTGCATCTTCTTTATTTTTAATTCAACATTTTGCCTAGATAATACATTCCATGGTTCAAAAATCAAAATGATATAAAAAGGTTTTGGGGGGCTGGCCCGGTGGCACAAGCGGTTAAGTGCACGCGCTCCGCTGCAGTGGCCCAGGATTCGCCAGTTCGGATCCCGGGCGTGCACCAATGCACCGCTTGTCAGGCCATGCTGTGGCGGCGTCCCATATAAAGTAGAGGAAGATGGGCATGGATGTTAGCCCAGGGCCCGTCTTCCTCAGCAAAAAAAGAGGAGGATTGGCAGATGTTAGCTCAGGGCCGATCTTCCTCACAAAAAAAAAAAAAAGGTTTTTGTAAATTCTTGTTCCTTTCCTTGCCCATAATCTAACCAGTTACACATGCACGTGTTTAGCTGTGAGAAGCCTTCCAGAATTTATGCAAATACGAGTCATGTGAATTCTTATTCTTCCTGTTTTGTAAATAAAAGGTAGCATATTTTACACACTATTGTGTATCTTGGTTTATTTTTCACTTTATTTCTGGGCGATTGTGATGGTTAGTTTTATGTGTCAACTTGGCTACCTGTAGTACCCAGTTATTTAATCAAACAGTAATCTAGAGGAGAACACCATATGAAGATGGAGGCAGATATTGAAGTGATGGCTACAAGTTAAGGAACACCAGTGATTGACAGCAACCACTAGAAGCCAGGAAAAGCAGGGAACAGATCCTTCCTAGGGCCTCCAGAGGGAATGTGGCCCTGCCAACACCTTGATTTCAGGCTTCTTGTCTCCAGAACTGTGAGAGAATAAATTTCTGTTGTTTTAAAGCCACCCAGTTTGTGGTGATTTATTACAGCAGCCCTAAGAAACGAATACTATCATCTTTTCATGTCATTACATAGAAAGCATCCTCATTTTTTAAAAATAGCTTCATGGTACTCCATTGTTATGGATAACCAGAGTTAATTGACCAGTCGTCTATTGATGGGCATGTGCATTGCTTCCAGTCTTTGCTATTACAAATAATGCTTTGTTGAACAACTCTGTACATCAGTTTCACGTATATCTAAGTATATCTGTAGGACAAATTCCCAGAAGTGGAGTTAATGGGCCAGAAGGTATATCATTGTTGTTAACTACATATTATCTTCCGTGGTTTTAACCAGCTTACACATTCATCAGCAATGTAAGTGCCTATTTTGCTCTTCTAATAGATATCTCAATATAGTTTTAATTTGCATTTCCCTTACTGCATGTAGGATTGTGGTTAAGAGCCATTTACATTTCTTTTTTTTTTTTTTGTGAGGAAGATCAGCCCTGTGTTAACATCTGCCAATCCTCCTCTTTTTTTGCTGAGGAAGACTGGCCCTGGGCTAAAATCCGTGTCCATCTTCATCCACTTTATATGGGACGCTGCCACAGCATGGCTTGCCAAGCAGTGCATTGGTGCGCGCCCGGGATCCAAACCGGCGAACCCTGGGCCGCTGCAGTGGACCGCGTGCACTTAACCTCTTGCGCCACTGGGCCAGCCTCCATTTACATTTCTGAACTGCCTGTTCATATTCTTTCTCCATTTTTCTATTAGGTTATCGATCTTTATTTCTAGGATTTTTTGATATGTTAGACAGATTAGCCCTTTATCTGTGACATGACTTGGAAACTTTTTCCCCCAGTTTGTCCCTTGTCTTTTGATTTTGCTTATTGTCCTTTTTATTTTCACCATGAGTAATTTATTTTTATGTAAAATTTATTAGTCTTTTATTTTGAATCACTGTAGGGTTATAAAAATTATTTTCATCTAACAATTTTTTAGTTTCATTTTCTATAGAGTTTATACTTGTATATACTGTAAGATGGTTTCAACATAATTTTTTTCCAAATGGCTATCCAATTGTCCTGATACTATTTGTTAAAAGTCGATCTTTGGACTTTGATTTCAAATTCCACCTTCATCGTATATGAAATTATTTTATGTATTTGGATCTATTTCTGGAATTCCTATTCTGTTCCTTTGGTTGCCTTTCTATTCATGTGCCAATATTACACTGTTTTAACTTTTGAAACACTATATTTTAAAATCTAGTGGCACTAGATCCTCTACTCATCTCATGTTTTTCAGATTTTCCTTGGTATATTATTGCTTTTTGCCTTATAAACTTTAGAATCATCTTGTCCAATATTTTTAAAAAACTTTTTGGTGCTTTTATTAAAATTATGTTAAACTGATGCTTTTATAATATCTGGCCGACTTATCTAAGAATATAATATGTGTTTTCATTTGTTCAGTTCTTCTGTATCCCTTGGTAATGTCTTAAAGTTTTGTTGTGTGGTTTTTCTGTTGGTCTTACACATTTCTTGTTAAGTCCGTTCCTAGGTTTTTATTCTTTTTGTTGCTATTGTAAATAGCGACTTTACTTTCATCATATATTTTATTGGATTACTATTTGTATACGTAAAAGCTATTTTTTGAGTTTTCCAGGTTTGTAATCATTTTAATAATGATGGAGTTAGCTCTTTGTTTCCATTTCACGTATCTCTAATTTCTTTCTCTTGGTTGATTGCACTGGCTCCTTCCTCCAGCACAGTATTATGTAATAGTAGTGACAGTGGTCATGATTGTTTTGTACATAATTTTTGGTAGGAATGCTTCTGTTGTTTTCCCTTTAAGCATGCTGCTGACTTTTGGGCCGAGATAGATTTATTTTATCATGTTAAGCAAATAATCATCTTTTCTCATTTTACTTGAGTGTTTGTAATCAAGAATGGTTGTTCAGTTGTTTTCCAAATGCTTTTTTGGTGGTGATGAATAGGATTATATGATTGTCTCTTTAGGTCTAATAATGTGATGAAGTATATTAATAGAATTTTTTTTTTGTAGCTACAATTCTGTAATCTTTGCTTTATAAAATTTGCAGGAGTATTATTTGGTGCATAAAAGATTAATAATTATACACTCACTATGAATTGTGCCCATTGGGTTTAAGAAAGTCCTTATTTTTGTGTATTGTTTACTACATATTGGTCTGAATTCCACTTTCTTTGAAATTAAGATTCTGTTCCTATTTTTATTTCAGGAGGTGTTTGCCTAGTATTTATTTTGAACCTTTCTGGATTATTTTGTTATAAATATGTCTCTTATATAAAGCACAGAGTTGGGTATTATTTTGTGATCCAGTCTGAAAATCTTTCTTTCAATATATAAATTAAGTAACTTTACATTTGATAGTCAGATAAGCTCGATCTTTGTTCCATTGCATTATTTTATATACTCTGTTTTATCAGTTTTTAAAATGTCTTTCACTATGTGGTTTGTTTTCTTTGCACATGCATATACCTGTGTGTGTGTATTTTTTTTTTTTTTGATGTTAGGAAAGGTTTGTGGGGTTTTTTTCTAGTTCCTAATCGTCCTCTACTACTTTGGACTATTATCTATTTGGACTAGTATCTATTAATTGTCTTTCCAACAGTGTCAAAAATTTGCTTGTTTCTTTCCCCTCACGCCTTTTCTCCAACAGCAGATTTTAGTTGATAGTATTATCTTTCTTACTCTTTATATTGTTAAATATTATTATATTTCTACTTCCTGGGTCATCAGCTTTGAATGATATCTTTTAACTCTAAACTATTACAGAAGCAATTAATGTACTTACTATAGCTCCTATTTCTTTCTCCCTTCTCTTCTCAAGTTTTATTAGTTTTATAATTTCCATAATATTGGGACATAAGACATTTACACTCTGTTCTGTTACCCTATTCTGTATTTGCTTTAGTCTTAATTCTGTAGTTCAATATCTCCAGTGCTCATAGGCAATCCTTTCGTGGTAATGTTCCCAGTTGTCTCCCAGTTAGCTAAAGTTCGTTCCATCACAGTGGGGTTCTTATTGCCAGCTCACTGGTGGATTGGGTTCCAGACCATCCTGAGGTGAGCTTTCTAGGACGATGCCTGACTAACCTCGTGTTCCTGGGAAAGGGAAAGAGCCTGAGACAAGAGCTTGTGGACAAGGAGTTTATTTGGGAAGTGATACCAGGAAACAGGAGTGAGAGACCAGGGAGAGTGAAACAGGGAAATGAGGGAAATCCAATGCACGTATGCATTCTTGAGTTGATGATCGTTAGGGGAAAATGGTCCTTGATCCCAGAGGGACAGTCAAGGACTGTACTGAATATGTTGTAGAATTTTCTCCCCAAGGGACAAAAGGAAGAATTTCTCCATTGACTCCCATCCCCATTGGTTGAAGGCTTTAACTTCCCCATACTTCCTGGTTGAGAATTCATGACTGCTGAGTATGACTCACCCTTGAGGCACACTGCTAGCTGCACAAAACAGGTTGAAACCTGTGTGGAAATATTTGCCACAGATATAGATGGAATCAGAGGTGACATCAAGAAGGATGTGAGGTACACAGAGGCATCTGCTATAATTTATTTTAACTTTCTGAAACTGTGATTTTAATTATCTCTTTAACCAGAAAGTTGGGATTACTTAGTATTTCTAATCAATTTTTAATTTTACATTATTGTTGTTTTATGTTGTTAATTTCCAGTTTTATTTTTACAGTCAGAGAATATGCCAGGTAGCATTGTCACTTTTTGGATTTTATTGAAATTCTATTTGGGCCTTAGTACATGATCAAATTTTGTAGATTTTTCCATGAATATATGAAAAGAATGTTTATCCTCTCTGCTTGTAGTGCACAAATTTCAATGTATCTTTTCATTCAAATTCTTATTATTTGTTAAAATTCTCTACCTCCTGGTCTATTCTTTGTCCTTTTGTTCAGTTAGGGATTGAAAGACAGTGTCTCCTTTTTAGAATGTGGTTTTGTCAATTTCTTCTTCTATATTGCTTTAATGTATTTTCATTAAAGTTAATGGCCCCCATTTTGAAGGTTTGGAGGGAGTAATTACCCATACCTTTCTCCTTTCCAGTTTATAAACTAATTGAGAAAGATCAGAACTCAGATTGGGATGAAATATTAGCTTTGTTGCATGCTAAAGTGAATTGGAGGCTTAGCTTGGATTTCTAGCCAAAATAGACTTTCTACTACCCATTCACTTTATTTAGTCACAAATGGAGTAGCTAGGATGGGAAAGGGCAGTGGGCCCAGAATTTCTGTATAGTGGGGGGCGTGGGGGTGGCAACAATGAGGTTGGAAGAGCAGGCTGGGGAGCATATCATGAAGCTGCACGCACTTAACCGCTAAGCCACGGGGCCGGCCCAAAATTAAGCATCTTTATTGCAAGCTTCTCAGAGTCTGTGAAGCAAACTTCTGCGCAGTCACATGTTATGACTCCTTAAGAGGAGCGTGCCTCATTTCCTGAATATGACACCACTCCAATTCTCTTGGTATTTGGTGTTCTAGAGAATAACTATTATTCTAATTCAAATTTCCTCCCTTGTGTAACTTCTTTGTTTGCCTAGATTTTATTTCTTTATTACTGAAGTGAAAATGTCAATAGGACATGTTTACTGTAGGTCTCTTTGATTTTTCCTGGTACTCTGTGTATCAGAGTTTAGTGCACTCTAGATATTTTGAACAGCAAGGATTTAATTCCAGGAACAAGGTGCTTGTGAAAGTAGAAGACCTGGGAAAGCAGGCTCTAGATCGGGCTCCTGTGACAGACTTCCAGAACACTGCCCCACGGGTCCACCTTGGGTACCACTTCCTCTGCCACAACCAGGAGGCCCTCTGACGTCAAGAACGCATTGTCGCAGCCGCAGTTCAGGAAATTAAAAGCCAGGATGGGAAAGCCACTGTCACCACAACTGCTGGACACTGGAGCCCAGAGCCTGGTGCCTGCTGCGCCTGCAGCAGCTGGAGACTGTGCTGGGCGTCTCCACAGTCTTGGTTGCCAGCAGAAAAAGTGCCCTAAACTAAACGAGGATAGCCTTTACCTCATTGCATCCAGAACCATAGGTATAAACACGTCTGGGGAATGTCATTTTTAGCTTTCCAGTCTTTGGAGCTGAGGAAAGTTATGGTTTCCTGATTGGTAGATCTCACACTACTGGGATGAACCAGTGTAATGGAGGCCAGACGCCTCCAGTGCTTGACCCTGTCATGGGTGAGACTCCAGAAACAGTCCTCAGGATTTATGCTCTTTCTCTTTATCAGAAGACCCAGTGAGCAATTCTGCTTGCTGTGAATATTCCGGACCAAGGCTCATGTAGGTAAACAGTCCCATTGACTCCCGTCAGCTCTTCTTTCCTTGTCCTCTCTCACAGTACTTCACAACTATTCCCAAACTGTTCCTGCTGCTCTGGTCAGGAAAACAGTGCTCAAATCCAGTAAAACAGAAATAAAATTTGTGAGAATAATTGCCCTATTGTTAATAAGAAACATCCGGAATGACTCCATAATTGAATAATCACCATGTTCTGGCAGAAGGTGTCGATATATATCTGTCTATCTACAGGTCACGATCCTTGATCTAACTGATGTGGTACCCAAGCCTGGTCTCCCAGGATGACTGACCCGGCACAGAGCAGAATCCTGTTATCTTGAGCAGTTTTCTTGAACAGCCAAAAGATCTGTGGGTGTGTTCCTGAACATCCTACGTGAGATACTTTAAAAGATGCACATTTACTCACTTCTTTGCATCACCCCTAAAAGCCACGAGAAAATTCTGTCCTTTCCAGCCTTAAATTCTTCCCAAGATAGTGAACATTTTGAGATATTGTCTCTAGAAAGATGTTAGAGAAACCAAGAGGAAGTACTTCTGATCTCCTCCCACTGGTGTTAGCTGTTTATGAGATTGCCTCATTGACACATGGCACAAGACCAGAAGAGTAGATATATGATATAAAGCAAAGAGCATTGGCTTATAAGGTGGAGCCAAGTGTTGTTAGCCAGCAGAGTGTCCTCAGGCGCAATCACTTAGTTTCTCCCTTAGTTTCCCTGGCAGCAAAGTGGGGATAATATGGCCTGCCCTGCCTGCCTTGTGGAGTTCCTGTCCGGGCCAAACGTGTGTGACAAGGACTGACAGCTGTACAGAGCAATGTGATGACAACTACAGGACAAGTGGAGCTGGTTTGTGACAGTGAGAAGACTCATGGTTATGGAGTCAGTAGGAACTCAACAGCCCCCTCCTGAGGGCCACAGGCTCTGGCCTCAGATGGAGTTTAGTGCATAAAACAGAAACCACTGCTTCTATTCAGTGGCTGAGGCACTGAAAGGCAGGCAGATTCTGACCCCCGCATTGTACCTAGGCTGTTTGTGTATTGCCCAGGCTAGAAGCTTTCTTGCTCACCCATCCAGAAGCCCCCAAGAGCAGCAAACTCTATCAAGAGCCGTTTTTCCTGAAGCAGGGCCTTGGTTCCAGAACAGAATTTTGAATGTGCTGGGGGAAGGCTGCACATTTCCCGCTGCTCTGAGACAGGGCAGTCAGGCCTCAGGACTCCAGGACCCCCACCCAGCCAGCCCCTGCGCCGTGCTGTGGTGTGAGAAACTCCTCGGAAGTACGTCTTTGGCACCTACTTTAAAATAGCCTCTTGGCTAAAAAGGATCAATCACAGGAGGAGGGATTTGTTGTTACCTCCAGCCCTGGAGATCCAAAGGAATCTATACTTTCTGGGATCTGTCTTTCCCAAGAGCCGTTTTGGAGGGGAAACCTAAATGAACATTTAAAACCCCTTTAACTCTGGCCTGTGAAGTTCAGATGCATCCTAGGAGGTCTGCGAGTCGCTGTGGTGGCACAACTAAGCCAGCCGCCTCCAGCAGCCCCGCAGGCCTGCTGCTCTGGGGACTAACCTTCCAGCTTTGGTCGGAGTTTGAGGAACCTGCTCAGAATGACTCTATTTGCCGTAACTCTCAGATTTCTTGAGACTGGTGTCACACCTGATGACGATGGTGCAGTGCCGTCACCCGGCTCCACTAAGCACAGCTGTCCCCGCTGGAATGTGCCACTTAGCCTGGATTGTCCCGAAAGCTGGGGAACAGCTTTGCTGCCGGTGGCTGATCATCTCAGCCGATTTGTAAACTTCCGTTAATATTTAACCTAGTATATCTTCAAGTGTTTTAATATTCCAATTAATAAGTAGAAAAATGATATTGGAAAGTTAATTTTCCCACACAATCCTGCTCGTACTCCATGAGATCTTTTCCTTGCTCTGCTATTAGATAGTTGCCCTGCTACCTCACAAGGTCACCATGGGGCTCAGGTGAAGTGTTATATTCGAATATGCAGGTAAGCTGTCGTGCACGCTGCAGGTGTTTGTGTTAAGTGCCAGCCTAACCTGTGGTCTTTATTGTTTGATAAAATGGGACCTGAACTCTGAAGGCAAAGTCTTAAAAACATACACAATGATCTATATGTGTAGTTTTGGTAACAGAAGAAATTAAATATTTTATACTTCATTCTCAACCATCTCTTTAGGACAATAATAACTCTGCTGCAGCAATTGTATCTGGGATTACCAGTCATCCATATTTACTGATTGTTTATGTCTCTAAGGCAGCTCTTAATCTGTAAGAGTTACTCTGCTCCTAGTCGATAATAACAATATGAAGTTTTGCCCAGTATTTCTTGTAACATTATCAAGCAATTTGTGAATAATTTCCTGTGTATCACGCAAAAAGTTTAGAGGAAAAATCTAAGAATGAACCACAAAATTAGATGGACAAATAAAAATCCATAAAAGTTTCATATCACTTTTTTCTTTTAATTTTCATGTATTTCAGCCAGACACACTGCCCATCCTCTTCTCATTCAGCTGATTGGCTGTCTTCCCAATACACAGGTTTTCAGAATTGGCCCTGGGCAAAAAGCTGACAAGGCTTCTTCAGCACTCAATTCTACCTATTTTTCCTTCAATGTAGCACACTTTTCCAAGACGTCTACCTGGATCCCCTTCTGAGTTTCCGGTCTCTCAAAGGCCAGGATGACCAACCCCCAACTCAGAAATCATCACCTTTTCCCTCCCCAGGTTCTTTCCACAAGGATGGTGACAACAGTTCACGGTGAGCAGAAGCATCTTGGGCTGAAGAAGGGCCTTTCTGCTCTACCAGTCCCGAAGTGGCCTGGGCAGCTACCTGTGGCACTTATGACAAGGGCTGGCCTGCATTCTTTTTATAATTTTGAATCCATATTGTGAATTACAATCGAGTAACATTTTGGCAGAATAAATGCTGAATTAAACATGGATATTGAATGTACCTCACATGGATTTCCTTTAGAGGGCACTATTGATTCTCTGAAACCATGGAAACCTTTCTTCATGTTTCCTTGGTAAAGTTGGCCAATTTTGAAATCATATTGGGTTTCAAATCTACTCATATAGTAGACTATGAGTACTACACTCATTACCAGATCTATACTTTGAAGAATTGTCCATGTACAGAATAATTCAGAAGTAAACCAAAATGCTGGTTGTTAGGACAAGTCATTGATTCAACGCATATAGTTCTATATTTGGAAATTTCAACTGGTTAATTTGCTTTTGAAACTCCTCTAATTGGGAATTTCCTTTTGTAAGCTGATACAAAACAAACTATTCAGTCTTTTGTTTAGAAAGACAAATTAGCACCTCTTTGGAAAATAATGTCTCATTCTAGAAAAGGATAATTATTAATATATTTTTGGAAGAAATTATATTTATGGTATTTTCGTTCAGACATTCATTAAAGTCTGGAGATATTCTACTAAAATTTCTTCTTCAGATTTCTTGTATTTCATAGACTGCCAATTCATAGAGTTTTGATAAAGGCCATAGGGGAGAACTGGACAGTGTGGGATAGAGGGGTGAGGATAAATGCCAGAGACATTGAAAGTGAAGCGAAAGACCTTGCTAACTGATTGAATGTGGAAAGCAAGCATTCTGTCACTCTTATGCTCTGTATACTGTTTTATTTTAAATCATTGCACTTATCTGATATAAAATATGTATTCCCTCATTAGAATGAAGCTCTATAAGGACAGGAACTTTGTTCAGGTCATCACTATATCCAGCACACAGAAGAGTTCAAGACATATTTTAGGTGCTCAATAATATATGATGGATAAATGAATGAACTAATAAGGATGCAGAGGTGACAGCAAATTGTCCAGCTAAAAGGATAGCAGCAGCATTGACAGATTAGGAAACAGAGGAGAAGGAATAAGTTTGGAGAGAGGATGATGATTACAATTTAGTTAGAATGCATAAGTGGACATCCAAATAAAGACACTGAAGAAGCAATTGAAAATTCGCTCTGGAATTTGAGAAAAAAGTCAGACTCAGATATGCAGATTTGGGGCTATGACATAGCTGTAATTGCCGAGGTCATGGGACCAGACGGCATTGTGAAGGGGAGGATGTGGGGAGCCTGCTCTGGCTGTGTCACTGGGAAGCGCCTCTGCTGAGGGGCAGGGCTCAGAGCCCAAGCGTGAGTGTATTTGATGTTATTGATGATGTTATTGAATTTCTCTTCCCACTTGGTTTCCCCGTTTTTTACTCGTCCTTCCTTCCCATGCCATACTAAATGCTGTAGATTTTTATTTCCTAAATATCTTTTGAATTTATTCTACCTTCTGTACACCCACCACCACAATTGCAGTTCAGAAACATCATCGTCTTTATCTGAATTCTTTAGCACCTTTCGTATGAGTCCTCCAGCTTCTTGGGCGCCTGCCTGCCTATTCTGTCCTCCACCATTTCACTGGAATGGTCTTTCTGAAATATGAATCGATCATGCCATTAAATGGCTCAGAGTTCTTCAGTGGCTACCCATGATCCATGTCACATTGTCCAAACCCTTGACTGACCTGGCTTCTGCCTTCTGGAACAACTTCATCCTGTCCCTCCCTACGTGCTCTACTCCCCTCCCCCGCCACCATACTAAGCCGCCTGTAGTTCCCTGATTGCACCATGATGTTCCCTGTGCCTTTGACATTTTCCAATCGACAAACTCCTACTTTTTCTTCAAAACAATCCCAGAATTGCCTCTTTTTGAAGCTTCTCTGATTCCTAGTAGATTTAAATGCTTCCTCCTCTCATGTGCCTCCACTATGGCCCTCACCTGTTTCCTTGGCTGTCTTCCCGCTAGCCTTTATAGCCTGCTTGAGGGCAAGGACTGATTTCTTTCAATATTTGCATTCTCAGCATCTACCCCAGCATGTGGCACATGGTAGGTGGACAATAAATATTGATCAGATAAATGAATAAAAAGGAGAGAGTCTCAAGGAGAAGGATGTGGTGATCAGAGAAGTTGGAAGTGGCCTGACACTTGGATGAGTCTACAGAGAAATGACTCTGAGAGAGCAGATTGAGTAGAGTGGTGGAGATAGAAGCAAGATTATTGAGCTGGGCAATGAACATAGACTGTGCTTTCAGTAACTGTGGTGGAAAGCTAAGGTAGCTTGATGGAGTAGCAGATTTGGGGAAGATTTGATTTTTAAATTTTAACTCAACTTAACTGTAATTTTTGTTTTTGATTTTGGATGAAGAAGAATAAGCATAAGCAAATGACCTAATAAAAAGGGAGCTGTAAAGACAAAGGATAAGTTAACAGAAAAGTTCCGTAGGTTGGAGGAAGAGATGGACACAAAGGCACATGGTGGAGTGGACTTTGTGGTGACCTACCCAGTATCTAGTACCCCATTCTAGTGGTAACTACCCTTAATTTCAAGTATGTCTTCCCAAGTCCAAAGCCACCAGCTGAATACTCTAGGGAACACTATTCCCATTGTGTTTTATGTGAATGGCATAGAACACAGTTCCAGAATAGAAATCCATATGAATCATGCCTCCTGGAACTGTGCAACTGGACAATGATGCCTGGGTACCCCAAACCCTATATCCATTGGGGAAATTTGATTCCACCCTGTTTCTAGAAATAGAGAGTCAAGCCTAAAATAGCACAAACTTATCACTGACCATACTTACTGGTTTAGGGAAGGCATTTCATCCAATTTAGATCAGTGAGCTATAAGAGGGATTTTCTTCAGGTTTTTGAAAAAGAAGCTTCTTTGCTCTTCTGAGAGAAGTTCTGGAAGCAACTTTCATTCTCTGCTTGAATGAGAAAAATGAAGCATGTGGCCCTGGAACTGCCATAGTCATCTTGTGCCCCTGAGGGGCCCAACCTTAAGCTGAAGTTGACATCAGCAAGGGCAGAGAAGAAAGGCAGCGTTCAATTCCTCATGGCACTGGTGAGCTGCTGAAGTCAGCCCTCCCTCCGGACTCCAGTTACATGAACCTGTAATTCCTCCTTAGTGTTTTAAGTCAGTAATGGATACCAGCGAAGCTGGGATAGCCTCAGAAAAAGAATATGGACCCTTCTTCCTCTGAGACCAGAGGGTGAAGATACAGAGAAATGTTATAGTAGAGAAATGTCAAGATTTCTTTTTTGGTAACGTCTATTTGTGTGTTTTCTATGTGCCGGACAACGTATTTTACACTTTACACTCTTTCTTTCACATATCCTCTCAACAGTCCTATGAGAATCGCTATCCTCATTTTATATGAGTAAACTGAGGCTGTAAGAAATTAAGTGATAGGCTGGGTCCCTTGGCAGTAAGTCGCAGAATTCACAGTTGTGTAGCGTGCGAATCCAGGCCTTTGAGGCTTCCGCATCTGCTCGGAGCCATCGGCTTAGAGCTCAGCGAGTTTTCCAGGAAAGCAGGGAGCACGCAGAGGCAGAGAGCGTGTGGAGTAGGGTAAAGCAGTGCCTGAGGAGCGTGGACAAAGCAGGGAGTTAATTTGAGATAAATGGAAGAATTGCTGAGCAAGGGAGAGGCTCTGGAAACATCAAATCTGTGTTTCACAGATAACCTTGAACAGCATAACAAGGAGGAATCATAAACCGCCCCTTGACGCTGCATCAACTTATCTTCATATCAAAAATATTCAATGGAAGAAGACTTGAAGGTGACCAAGTCACGTTACTTTCCTCACCTTGTAGGTGTACAGCCTGAGCCCAGGGAGGACTCTGTACTAATGAGTCTCTGAACTCGCAGAGTTCAGAGTCTCTGAAATTCGCAGCTGACTGATTCTCCTAGGAACTGGATGGGCTCTCTCACCCAGGACTTTTCTGGAAGCCACATTCCAAATAAATGGGCCAGACATGGGTGGCATTTGTAGGGGTCACTAGGCAGAGACCAACCCATTACTCTGTTGATAGACTCTCAGCTTGTCAGGGGCAGGTAAACATGGCTGATACCAGGGACTTCATTCTTCTACTACGTTTTCTTTCTTTGGGGAAAATCCCCTCTCTTTAGTTTTGTCTCCACTTTTTGCTTTTGTATTCTTTTCACTGTGCCTGATGGTGGGAAAAGCACTAGAATTCGAGTGCAAGAAATTCAGGGCTGAGTTCCTCCGCAGCCGCTGGCTGTGCCTGCAGGTGGGGCCTCCTCTCTCTCCTCGGGGCATGTCCTGCTTCCCCCCATTGTGGTGAATGAGTGTTGGGGGGGGTCCCAAATACTGCCCCATAAAGTCCTCTGTGAAAGCAGATTTGGGACGTCAGAGACTTCTAGTCCTTGCCTTTAAAAATGGTTTTCAGAGATGAGTAAAGAGAGAGATGGCTTACTTATCAATATGGGAAAGAAAAAACTGAAGAACAGGTAATATATTGCTGGACAGAATCAAGATTTAAAATGAGTTTGATAGACTAGACTATGAAGTAAAACAAATGAGATATGGCTTAGTAAGGATTAATAGAAAGGCCAGAAGCTGCATCACAGATTATTATAGCTGTGTAGATCCTGCTTTGGATTCAGAGAATTAATAGAATGAATTCAAATTGGGGAAGATGGCCCTTAATAGTTGCTCATGTAGAAATTCTCTGGAAAAGTTGTAGTTGACTTAAGTTGATATGAATCATGGCTTTTGCTGGTTAGAGGATAAAGGAGCACCAGGCCCACTGGATTCTGGCCTGAGCACACGGGGTCTACCCTGGATGACTCATTTTAAGAGGAATTCTGACAACTCGAGGACCTCCAGATGAATGTGGCAGGGCCATGAGAGGAGTCAGGAAACCACAAAGAAAGATCAAATAAAGTAGGGATGTTACCCTGAAGAAAAGAAGATGTAGGAAGAAGAGCAGTCTTTAAATAGCTGAAGAGCAGTGATGTATAAGGAATTGGATTCATTCCACACTTCTCCCGAGGGCAGCAATAGCACCAGCTGGTGGAATCTACAGGGAGGCAGACAGGAGTTCCATTTAAGAAAGAACTCCCAAATATTTGGATGGATCTGTAAAGGGAATGAATTATCTGGTGAATTAATGAGTAACTGAATTAAATGATCTCAAAGTCTCTTCAACTCTAATATTTAATGATTTATGATCTTCCAAACCATGTCTAGTTCATGTAGAGAGAACCACTACTAACTTGGTATAAATAGCCTTTCAGTGTTTCCTATGCATATTTACACATATTATTTATTCATATTCTACATATTTTTTCTTAATAAAATAAGGACTATTCTGTGTATAGTGATTATAATCTGATTTTTTTCTCTTAACACATAGTAAACATTTTCCATGTCATCACATAATATTTTATGATCTGACTTTTGTAGGTCACAGAGTGTGGATGCTACATAATTATGGAGACAGCCCCCTATTTTTGGACACTTACATTGTCTCCAATGTTTAAATGATTGTAAATAACCATGTAATAAACTTTCATACCTTTTATTCAGCAAAAATGGACTCTTCTTTAAGGAGGTTTCATGACTATATCAAACAAACCAAAAATCAAACCAAATAAGAGAACTACTTACTCTTGACATTTTTAAAGCATGTAATTTTCCTTGTAATTTTCCTTTGCCTGGAAACATTTTGAGGCAGGAATACTGGCTTTTAAACATTTTATGCAGCAGGGAACACATCATTCATGTTATATGTTTTTAAATTCCATTTATAAAATTGTCCCCTTCCTGTTAAAATTGCCTCAGGGTACAAGTACAAAATATAAAACATTTAATTAAAATATATAAAGCAGAACACTGGTATGGTAGCTTAATCAATGTCAATGACAATATGAAAATATAATAGTGACTTTTGAAAATGCAGGAGAAAACCCTAGGTTAGTTTTTAAAATGTAGGATATGAAGTATTTCAAATTACAGTTCAACATAACAAGTTAGAGTACCACACATGGCCACATTAGATACAAATTGCATTTTTTAAAAATAATGCTGTTTACTTTCCCTATTTATTTCATTTCATAATTCTGCGATAAATGCACTGGAAGCAAAACACCTAATTCAAGAGGGTTTTTGGCCCCAACATCAAAAGGCAGATATGGGTAGGTATGAGCACATTTGAAAGGGGTTCACTTTGCAAATAATGATTGTTTTTGTCAATTCAAGCCCTTTCATTTTTTGCTGTATTGTTTAGTTAGACAAGTGCTTGTGGAAAATAATTTATTTGCAAATAAAGCCCATTAGCATTTATAATGTACACATAAGCCCAAAGCTGGGCCCAATCTGCTTTTTCCAAAGAATTAAAAAAATTTTTAAGGCAGGCAACCCTATTAGAAATCTCTAAAGATGATTAAGGAAGACTGAAGATGAGCTATGACTCAAGGTGGCAAAATCTCCAGAAATAAAACATCTTCCCGCTATCTGAGAAGGCTTCTCTGGCTAAGCAGTCACTGAAGGAAACAGGCAAGAAGGAAATCTCAAGTAAAACAAAAAGCCACCTGAGAGAGCTTTCAAAGGAACTGTGCTAAGGCTTTGAGACAGCCTTGCCTGAATCACTTAGTCACTTTCTTTGGGGTAATTTAATATTGTTTAGAAACCTCATTGTTTGAGAATATATGGCCCCAGAATAAGTCTTCAACATGCTCCATCCATAGTGGAGAGGGGCGCTCCCTATGTCATCAGGGAAATCAGACTGTTAGTCCTTGGTTCTGAGGTGACTTGTGTTTGCTATAATTTTCCAAGTGAGAAGAGGTCGTCTTTGTGAATAACACTGTCCAGGGACCTGGCACATGAGGTTTGCCCAGTGCACTCTGTGGAGTCTGTCAAGCTGAGGTTTAAGACACACCACTGACCCTGTTCCCATTTCTTAGAGCCCAGTCACTATGGCTGTAGCCTGACTTGACAGCAGCTGAGAAGAGGCTGTTCATGACATAGATTGTTTCGTACCTTAAAAGATTTTGGGAAAGGAAGAAAGAAGGGACAGAAATGAGAGAGAGAAGGAAAAAAAGGGGAAAATGGTATTACCTCAGTGTGTAGTAAAGAATTAACTTTACCCAAAGAGAGGTCTGGATTTTGCCCTTGGTCTCTGGGAGGTGATCTCTAAACCCTTGGAATGTCATCCCTGATTGATAAGAGTGTCTGAGGGCCTTGGGCCACACCAGTAGTCTAACAGTGTGATTTAGGGTGGGGACTTTGGGTCAGGCAGCATCACCAAGACCTCCAGAGGGGCTGGATATGAGGCCAGCAATGTGGGTGGCCAAGGTCTATGTAACTGAGCTCCGATAAAAACTCTGGACATCAAGGCTTGGGTGAATTTTCCTGATTGGCAATACTTCCTGCATATTATCTTGAAATATGTTAACACTGTCCATACTCCACTGAGAGAGAATAATTGGAACTCTGAGTTTAGCACTTTCCTGACTCTGCTCCATGCATCTCTTCCCTCGGCTCATTTTAATCTGTATTGTTTCACTGTAATAAATCATAGCCATGAGTATGATGGTTATGCTTTCAGTGAGTTCTGTGAGTCCTTCTAGCAAATTATTAAAATTGAGGGTAGTCTTGGGGACCCCCAAACTTGCACCTGGTGTCAGAAGTGAGGGTGGTCTTGTGGGCTGCTCCCCACTGTTGCACTCAGCAGCAACCCAGTTCCCTCCATTGTTCCTCATACAGACCCACCTGTGAGCTGTGTCAACTTCTCCTCCTTGGCCCCTACCCCACCACTCTATAGCCCAGCATGCCCACTACTACACAAGATTGCCCCACCAAAATATCCCTCCATAACCTTCCACTATCCCCTCCCTGGGAGAAATCATCTGTTCCAGCCTGGCTGCTCCCCACTCAGGTTTCCCTCCTTCGTGAATACACTGTCTTTATGCAGGCTGTTTCCCTTGCCTTGAGTGTCCCCTTCCCCTCATCTCATCCACAGCCTACCTGTATAAACATTTGAAAAGAGAGGGGGGAACTACAATGTCTTGGAAAATTTATTTGCCGTAAATTCAAGGTCAGTTATAAACTGGCAGGATCCAGGGAGAGATAATAATCTATAGTGGTAGGTAATGAATAGAAACAACACTGGTATCACCAGAACCCAAGCCACAAGTCTTTTGTCTGTTTTTCAGAATGAACGTAAGTTGCTAATATTTTATACTACTGGGGATTCTCATTATCCACATGATGAGCATTGTGATTATTCCTCTGTGCCCGCAACCACCATCTCCCTCCCCACCAGACAAGGGGATGGCAGTGGTAGACTGTTTGGGACTTCACCTGTTCTAGGTTAGTGATATTTCTGGATTTGAGGTCTCTTTACTACAAAAGTATGAATTGGTTGAAACATAATTTGTCCCACTACCAATTTTCTGAATACATTCTTTTTTTCATTTATTTATTTCCTCCCCCAAAGTCCCAGTAGATAGTTCTTTGTCACAGCTGCACATCCTTCTAGTTGCTGTATGTGGGACACGGCCTCAGCATGGCCGGAGAAGCGGTGCCTCTGTGCGCGCCCGGGATCCGAACCCGGGCCACCAGCAGTGGAGCGCGCACACTTAACCGCTAAGCCACGGGGCCGGCCCCTGAATGCATTCTTTGCCTTTTTCTCTTTTCTTTGTTTAGATTTAAGGAATAAAATAAAAATACAGATTTACACAGTTGTAACCCAATAACCCCAAAACATAGAAACATGCAAACTACCTAGAAGCATCACAGCTTTTGCATTGCTGATGGGACCACCATGATATTTCTTTGGCTACCTGCCATAATATGCACAGCCCTATCCCTAGGGCTCAGGTGGGGCTGGTGACATCAGGGATTGGCCACTTGAAGTCCAAAGGATATACCATCACTCCAAGCTGCACACTACTGCAAACCATCCTGTAATGGCTTTATATTATAATTTATATATAAATATATAATAGAACTTATATAATAATTATAATGGTACAGTTACAAAATGGATAGTCCCTTAAAGATCCCTTTGAAACAATTCCATGACAGGCTTGCTTCCAGTGTTTTAGTTCCTTAATAAATCATCTTGTACCATATTGGTGGTGGTTTATTCACTAACAAAGGATCTTTATAATATTTTTTAAAGTCTTTTTTCACCTCTGTGGGGAAATACAAGGATGTTTACAGATTTTCCTTGCGGCCCTTTCATCTCAGTACACACACGAGACACCTACAAAAAGCAGGTTGCTTTGTTTGGATCTATTGGGAGTTCTGATTGTCAGCCCCACCCTTGCATTTAGGAAAACCCCGGTCTTCAGCTCTGGGGAAGAAGCTTTAACACAGCATCCAGCTTTTCCACCTCTCTTCAGAGCTGCTGCAAAGTTCACATGTCCTTAGGCAGCTGTCAGGTTATCAGAGGATGTACGAACAGCTGTCAGGTGTTTGCTAAGCTCACCACTGCCTCAAACACAGTTCAACTCCTACTCTCTCTCCAGAGGCTCTTTCTATCGTAATCCCTTTTTCCTCCATCAGCATCGGCTGCCCTCTTCATTCCCCTGCACTTGCCCAGCCTCTTCCATACCTTTGACATAGTATTTTCCCATCCAGAATGATGCCTTTTCCTCCCCCCATCTCCAAAACCTAGCAATTCTTCAAAGCAAGCACCAGTAACCTCCTCCATTAGGAAGGCCCCTCTGCTAAAATGCCTTCTAATTACAGTTGCTCACCTCTCTGACCTCCCAATGAACTTATATTCATATACTCATAAAATGTTTAGTTGGAAGGGACTTTAGAGGCCTTTCAATTCAACCTCCCTCCTAATGCAGGAATTCATCTGAGCCCATGTCTGAATTGGGAAGGGATACACACTGCTCTCCCAGACTGCCAGTCTGCGTTTGGACTGCTGTCTTGTTAGGCATTCTCCCTTTACACCGAGCAACAGCCTGCTACCTTGCAACCTCGGCTTGTCCTCTACAGCACAAATACAATGAAGTCACAGTCTAGGCAGGGGCTTGTCGTTAAAGCAGGCAGACAGGATGAGTTCACTATTACCCTTGGAAATTCCAGTCATTGTCTAGAAATTCTAGTAAATATGGTTTTATGTATATAGTCCCTTCTTTTAGAACATCCATCCTGGCTAGTTTTCTCCTCCATTTTTGGAACAGATTTCTATTTTTTTTGGTTGAACTGCAGACGTAGTCATTATCTTGCAATAAAAGGCCATTTATATATAAAATACCTGTTTTTTAATACTGTAATCACATTAACATAGAGAGAGGCTCACAAAACAAGAGGCATCAGGGAGCTGAGACCAGTTGAGATAACGTAAGTGTATGTTCCCTCCAGGACACATCTGTTCCCTCTCATACATGATGGGCTTCACATATTTAATAGTAACCCATGGCTGTCCCCAATTATTTGTGTTACTTTGGGCACTCTGATGATCCCCGCTGCCTCTCACTGTGCATCAGTGGTTTTGTTCTTTTACTAGACAACTCTGATGTTGATGCTGTGAACTCTCTGGATTTTCTGAGAAAGAGCCTAGTTTTAGATTTAGATATGTGGAGCTGAGGCGATAGTGGGACAAGTAAACAGAGACTGTCCAGGAGGCAGACAGATAGTTCAAGTATTAGAACTGAATTTTGAACAAGAAATCAGAACTGAATATCCAAAAATGTGGAGTCATTCTCAGGAAGATGCCAATCCTGGCCTCACAACTAGATTATACAACTTCTGGGGGCAGGGGCCGCTCCATATATTTCTCTGAAACTCGCATCATGCAAGCAGCTCAGCAAGCCCTAAACAATTATTTGTTGGATTACAATTCAGTCCAAGTTCTAAGGAGCCCAGAATATAAAATTAATTTAGAAAAAAGGGGGGAGGGGTTGGAACATGTTATGCTTTTATGAACGAGAGAATCACCTTCCCCTCCACTCCGCCTCTAAACAAGCATGCGTGACCACACACCCACGCTGCCCACACAGCCCTTGAAAACTGTCTATGTGAATTCCTCAGGTGCAGGGAGGGGGATTGGTAAGTGGGGGGCAAATGAAAAGGGCTTCAGGCTCCCCACTCCACCTCCAGCAGAGCAGCCCTGTTTTAAATCTATTGTTCACATCGAGCCTCCTGGTAAGATTTTCCTTGACAATAGGATTTGGAAGAAGAAAGATCTGGAAGAAGAAGGAGGAGGAGGAGGAGGAGGAGGAGGTGAAAACCACTGCTCCTAGCCCACAGTAGAAGACCAATATGAAAGAGCCATGTGGGCACAAGAGATCTCAAGGCTGGGACTATCCAAGTCATCCTTCTCAGGGTTAATAGCTAAAGGACACTCAATCTGCCTTTTGCTTCCACTACACTCACTGACAATCCTCTTATTTTATTTTATTACTCTCTGTATATATACTATTGAACTGATAACATGCACCATGGGGCACCGTTGCAGAAGAGAAAGCAACCGGATAGCTCTGTCAAGCCTAGTTTTTGCACTTTGGAAAAACTAAACATGGGTTCCCTGGAAACATGGGTCTTTCCAGGGTCTGTCTAATGGCAGAGAAGTCTTGATAGTCTTTAGAATGTACTGAATATATGGCTCCCATTGAGTGAAAATTCCAAATTCTCCTTTGCAAGGGAGAATATACACATGGCAGTTGAAATTGGTGGTAAGAAGTGAAAATAGAAGTTTGAGCTCAAATGAGTGGAGGCAGGACGTGGGGGCACGGATGAGGGTCAGCCAGGAGACTCATCCAGCAGGAGTAGGGAGTGGCAGATAAAGCTGAAAGGTGAGTGGGCATCAAGTGGGGAATCCCAGAATGCCCAACTAGACAATTCAGGTTTTATTCTCTGGGCAATGAGGAGCATTGGTTTTTATATTTTTCTTTTTAAAGGAATAATCAGAACAGTGCATTTAGAAGATTAATCTTGATGGAGGTAGGTGGGTGACTTAGCTCATGAGGTGTTTCTGTTCTGAACCTCTTTGAGCCTTCATTTTCCTATCTTTACAATAGGGGTAGTACCAACATAGGGATGTAGCGAGAACTAATGAGAAACTTTTGTTGCCATTACTGCTCTAGAGGCTGTGGGGCTGGAAGGTACAGTCTCTGGCCTTAGACTGCCTGGGCTCAACTCCAGCTCTGCTCATAAACTCTGTGACCTTGGGTAAGATAACGTAAAATAGGGATGTTAAGAAGAGTACCTACCTCTTAGGGCTGTTGTGAGGGTTAAGGTTAATAAACAAGAAATGCTTGGTAAGTACAATGCTATTGCCCAAGTGAGAGGTATAATTAGGATTTTGCCAGAAGGAATGGAAAGGAACAATTAAATGTGAGCAACATTAAGATAGAACATGATCACAACTGTTTGTATGTAGTAGATAAGGTAGGGTAAAGATAACTGAGAATCCCTTCTTAATGATCTAGAGAAAATGGTGTCGTGAAGGGGAACAGAGACAGCAGGAGGATAAGTGGACCTGGAGGACAATTCGTGAGTTTGTTTGGGGTATAGTGAGTGTGCTGACAAGACAGCCATATGGAGCTTCCTGGCTCCACCTGACTACCTGGCAGGTGGTCGGCATTGCAGGACTAGAACCGAAGATCAAGGCGAGGGCCGGATACACAGAACTGAGGCATTTCTGTGGTTAGAATCAGCGGTTGAAGCTATGACATTGACTGAGATCATTGAAAAGAATGAAGAAAAAAGACGACAGAAGACAGAAATTTTGGGAAGCCTAGAAAAGTCACTTTTATAGCTAGTTTTGATGTATAAAATGTTATCCTCTCAGTACATTACAAGCATGGGAAGGGGGGAAACCATGTCATGAATTTTAGGAATGTTTCAAGTCATAAAAGAATAATTCATAAATACAAGAAAGTACAAGAGGAGGAATAATAATCATCCAAAACCCCATCATTAACATTTAGGTATATTTCCTTCCAAATAACTGTATGTTTCTATCTCAATAGGAATTATACAATTTAAAAAGTTTTGTATTTATATGTATTATATATAAAAGGCCCTCAGACACTCTTATCAGAGATGACATTCCAAGGGTTTAGAGATCACCTCCTAGAGACCAAGGGCAAAATCCAGATCCGAACCTGGGCTGCCAGTAGCGGAGTGCGAGCACTTAACCGCTAAGCCATGGGGCTGGCCCCCCTATAGCTTCTGTTTTTAATCACAGGGGAAACCAGTAACTATCTAAAGAATCCATGTAAAGAGAGGGCATGTGGAGAAAAAGATGCCCTGGAGTATAAGAGCCTTTGAAGGGAAAGAGAGAGAGAGGCCCAGCCGGCCCCCAGCCATTCCGGTCAACCAGCTAAGAAAGCAGACATATGAGTGAAGCTATCATGGATTCTCCAGCCAACACCACATTTTGCAGAAATGAGCTTTCTTTTCTGAATGTGACTTGAATTTCTGAACAACAGAATTGTGAGCATTAAATAGTTGTTTTAAGTCAATAAGGATTGGAGTGGTTTGTTATGCAGGACTGCTCAGTCTCTATTTTTTGCATGTTTTTGACATACACCTAATTATCATTTCCCATGTGTTATAGACTGAATGTTTGTGTCCCCGCCAAATTCACATGTTGAAGCCCTAACACCCCCAGCGTGGCTGTATTTGGAATGAAAGCTTCTAAGGAAGTAATTAAGATTGAATGAGGTCATATGGGCCCTGACCCAATAGGATTAGTGTCCTTATAAGAAGAGACACCAGAGAACTCTTTCCACGTGAGCATAGAAGAAAGGCCATGTGGGGATGAAGTGAGAAGGTGGCCATCTGCAAGCCTGGAAGAGTCTTTACCAGGAACCAAATCAGCCAGAAACTTGATCTTGAACTTCCCAGTCTGCAGACTGTGAAAAACAAATTTTTGTTGTTTAAGCCACCCAGTCTATGGTATTTTGTTATGGCAGCCCAAGCAGACTAAGACACCACGTTTGCCACTGCCTTTGCTGACTGATAGACTAGGCTTCATGCATCCTCCAGGTCATGGCACAGATTATGGCACAAGTTGCTAGAAAATTGAGTGGTTAGCTGGGAGCAGCAGCATCAAATATTTCTCCTAACCATCACCTGAGACTACAAAGGAGTTAGTTGTCCCTAAACCTCTTGTGTCCTAGAACACTTTGTTTCATCAGGAAATACTCTGCGTGCTGTCTTGGATACGTAAATGTTGGTTGTGTTGAGTCTAAAAAGGGTTAATAGAGAGAGAATGGGTTATTGGTGGGCATCTTCCAATTTAACCTGTGTTAAAGTGACAGCTCTCTTCACTGCACATGCCTCTCAGAAGTTGGAAGTACAAAGCGGAGGTCTACCAAACCCATTTCAGGTGACTTGAATGCAACCACTGATAATAATATTTGGGTAAAATATTAAAATATCCAGGATAAATGCTAAACTGGATGGGATGCCGAGACTATAATCCAGTATTTTGCCAGGCAGACTAAGAGACTATCAGTTTCTCCCTTTCTCGTAAATATGCCTTGAAGCTATATCAAGACTTAACAATTGATGGTTAGTTACACCTGTTATACTTTCTTATAGAGACATCTTGTTTATGGAGCTGGATTTGGACAAAACCTAATAAAAACAACCTCATAAAACTGGAAATTGCAAAAATTTTTCCTTCACCTGTGAACAAAAGGCTTATTTTATGCCAAGTTCAATATTCTAGGTTGACTTGAAGGACCTTAAAAAGGTGTGACAGATGGCTCTAAAGACAAACACTTGAGAATTATTACATATGGATTGCTTAGTAATTTCATTTTATGGTTGAAAATTATTAAGTTTATAATTGCACATTTGACAGTATTAAAATATCAACATCTGAGTGGAAGAACTAATCCTAATTAAATAAAGATGATTTTCTAAAATTCAGGGTATTACATCCTAGATTGCATTTTGAGAATATTTTGTTATACACTCATACCTAAGTAGATGTTCTACTTTTAAGAGTATAGTTTACTGTATTGGGAATTAATAGCACAGAAAAGACAAGGTATTGAGTCCCTTGTAATTGTAGAATTTATGAAAAGTGAATTAACGATAGATGTTAAGGGCATTTGCGGCACAGCAATGTTAAGTACATAAATAAACAGAATGACTGAGTGAAATGAGCGGGAGATTTGTGTGAATGTGAAAAAAAACACAGGGGCCGGCCTGGTGGCTTAGCAGTTAAGTGCAAGCTCTCTGTTACTGGCGGCCAGGGTTTGGATCCTGGCACGCGGCACGCACCGACGCACCGCTCCTCTGGCCATGCTGAGGCCGTGTCCCACATACAGCAACTAGAAGGATGTGCAACTATGACATACAACTATCTACTGGGGCTTTGGGGAGAAAAAGGGAAAAAAAGGAGGAGGATTGGCAATAGATGTTAGCTCAGGGCCAGTCTTCCTCACACACACACACACACACAAAAACCAGGTTTCTGTTATACAACAATATTTTGAAAAAAGTTGATGATGCAAGTAAACATGGACATTTTTATCTCTTCCTTGAAACCATGCAAAATGTGCAACTGGAGACACAGGTCGAGACGCAGGTCAATAACACAAATCACCAAGTTCATTGTCACTATTGAGAATCATAAACATGCAGAGAGAACACACTTCTTAGCTGATTGGAACTTCCCAGCACGCTTTTCACAGTTCAATATTCTAATTCTATGGTAAATAGGTAAAAACCTTTGATGAAAAAATCATTTCATAAGTTTGTCACTTGGATGTAATAAAGCATCTAGGCCTTCGGTATTTCTCACTGATGCTCTTTTTCTTTTTCTCTGGCAATATTTTATATGTTAAATAGTCTCTTTGGTTTGATGAAAGGTTTTTCTACCCTGGGAGAATGCAACATGGTTGGATTCAAGAGGAGAAGTTTGTTCTTCTTCAGTAAACTGGGAGAAAGATGATAGCGCTGAGAGGTAGGCGAGGAGCACATGAAAGGCAGGCACCTATAGGCAGATGGGGTTTAGGAAAGAGTTCACACGGAGGGCAGGGATCTGGGTCCTTTAAAGCTGCCCACTCCAGGTCTCACAGGGCCAGGCTCCGTGAACTCTATGATATGCACACACCCCAGTTTGAAGAGTGCTGCTTTGCATAGTCTTCTATTTGGTAATCAAGCCCTTTAACTGGTTATCCATAATGGATTAATATGTACTACGTTGCCATGTGGTGTTGATGTACTCATTTCATCACGTAGCCTGTGGTGTTGATGTACTCATTTCTGCCTAGGAAGCCAAGAGTATTTTGTATGATTCCTTTTTTGTGAGTTTAAATTGGATAAGAATTCAAATTTACACATTTTATCCCATCTCTCTGTGCTTTACTACATGCTTAAATGCTTTAAGATTTATTGAATCCAGGTGTTTTATTTCTTAGTAATTACTAGAACTCAGCTAATTTAACTATGCTGATGTGTTATTGTCAAGAATTATTTTTTTAAATTCCCTTTTCCCTGTTAATAATGTGAATCTGTGACTTTCTTGATCTAAAAACATTTTAGGTGCCCCATGGCTTAGCGGTTAAGTGCGTGCGCTCTGCTACTGGCGGCCTGGGTTCGGATCTGGGCCGTGCACCGAAGCACTGCTTGTCGGGCCATGCTGAGGCGGCGTCCCACATACAGCAACTAGAAGGATGTGCAACTATGACATACAACTATCTACTGGCTTTGGGGAGAAAAAGGGAAAAAAAAAGGAGGAGGATTGGCAATAGATGTTAGCTCAGGGCCGGTCTTCCTCAGCAAAAAGAGAAGGATTGGCATGGAGGTTAGCTCAGGGCTGATCTTCCTCTCAAAAAAAAGAAAAAAAGTTAAAAAAAAAAGTAAAAATATTTTAATAAATTTTATAATCTTATGAAAGATCATTTGAAAGGGTTTCCTGAGGGTTTTTTTCCTTATGCTATAACAAAGCTTAATAACAAAGAATGGTATTTATAGATTAATATTTGGGGCAAATTCTAAAATGCACTTCTAGCAATGATCTCCACACTTTCCTCAGGAATACAAAGCAATCTGCTTTGTTTTTTTGGGCCTAGAAGTAGATAGCACAGTGATGTAACTCCTTATTAAATGTATTATTGCATCTCCCTATTAAAAAACATTTTTGCTTAAATAATTAACATTTTTACTTATCCATAAAGAACCTACATTGGACAGAAGAAAAAGTTCCCAGATGGTTTTTTGCATTAATATTACTAACCCAGACATCAAAAACAAACAATAAGGTGTTGAAATATGTAATTTGGGCCAAATATCAGAGCCTTGAACTTTGAAGGGCTTTTCCATGGTAAGAGGATAGGTGGGTGTGCACGTGAACTCAGCCTGGCTACGACTCTCGCCTCTCTTGTGTCTCCCTTTTCTGTACAGTCTTTATGTGAACAGTTTCCCTCTTTTGGAAATAGAAGAATGACTATAATCATTCTTAAACTTGGGAAAAGCATAGACATTTGTTTACGTGTTGTAAAAGGGGAAAAAAACCAACCTGCTCTAATATTTATGGAGCAATCAGTTGTTGTTTGCCTGGTATCCATTTGTCTTTTGTCTAGTAAAATAACCCATATTTTCCTTGGGGAACCAACCCTTTTCCATTCTTACCCACGTGAGACTGACAGCTCCAGGGTTGGGCCTGTGATCCAGTCTGGCCAGTCAGAGAATCAAATTCCTCTACTCACTGGGACTGGTTCAGAAAGGGCACGTGCTCCAAAGTGGTCCAGTGAAACTAAATCTGGCAACTTTTATAGAACTGTTAGCAAAAGAGAAAAATTATCTTGACTAGAAACTGCTGGAGTTACACATGGAGATAACATCCAAAAGGGAAGTGGAGCTGAGATACGGCAGGGGTGGGGGAGAGGGGAGTGGGGGGAGAGACAGAGAGAGCAGACCTGGTCTTGGGAATTTTAATTACATGAGCCAGAAATTCATCTCTTGATTAAGTCAGTGTAAGTTGGGTTTTTCTGTCACTTGCACCTGAATGAGTTCTAAGACAAAATTTATCCAGCTGTGATCATGTGCAAAATGGGACAATTTATCAAATGTGAGAGGCTTCTACGTGCCAGGCACACTGCTGGTCCCTGGGGACATGCAGGGATCAATAAAACAGGGCTTCTCTGTAAAAGGATGCTGCTCCAAACTCTTCACTTATTCACCCTCCCAGGGACAGCTATGGAATCTCTGCTTTTTCTAAGCAAGATGTCCTTTTATAAAGATTTTTGCAGGTAAGGGGAAAAGACAGGAGGAGAGAATCCTGACTGTATTGTTACTGTAATTTCTTAACTCCTAGAGAAATAGCTAGCAGTTTCTTTCTGGACATGAAGAAGAAGGGCTATTTTTATTTAAACGACAGCTTTAGGCAGCAGTGCTTGAAGAGAGAGAACAGCCAGGGCCAAAGACTGTCAACAGAACTACCAGCTGAAGGTGTGGTTCCATATTCATGCTGATAGAATATCAGACAATCAGAAAATAATTGGATTACACCGCTAGGCTCAACTAAACATAGATTTTTTATATATATATATATATAATTTTTTGTAGAGGGAGCAAATATTTTAGATTATTACTGGCTAGTACATGAAGAGGTTTATCTGCTTAAGATTTCTGACTATTTCAATAAGATCCCTTTGTCAACCAAACTTACATGCACATACACACACCCCATATCAGTGGAAAGGAAAAATTATCCTTAAACTCTATTTAACATAAATTTTATATTGTAAAGCCCCTCAAAACAACTGTAGACCCATGACTCAAACATTTTAAAGGAACAGATTATTTGGGGTTTTTTGGAAGAAAGGAAACCTCAAAGATTGCGAGTAATGAATAGTACTCAATGGGCCCAGAGTTCACGTACAGAGAAGTATTTGCAGTACAGTGGGGTGAGAAAATAATATCACTTAGAGAATTATAATGAGCAGAACTTCTCATCGCTCAAAGTCAGAGGTTGTCAAGATCTGCGTCCACCTGTAAGAGGGGTTCTTGTGACCACCTTCCCTCATCCTCACCACCCCTAACCCCCAAGGCCGGACATCCCCCAATTCCTCACTCCCTGACAGAAAGTCAGGTGGACAGGGCAGTCCACCGTGTTCACTATCATTGTCCCTCTTCTATGCAGAGCTCCTTGGCAAGCAATGAAGGACACTCCTTCCTCCACAGACTCAGCCACGGGTGTCCATAGTACGATATGTGTATCGTATATTTTTAAAAGAATCAGGCAGAGTTAAGTACATTTAATATTAAAACTATGATGAACCCGGTTCATCATAGTTCATTCACAGGTTTTGAATACTTAAGAAGCAACCTCAACAGTTCCTGAGATCATTATACAAGTACAGGAATACCAATTAACAGAGCATCCCAACTAACAGAAGCCCGTCTACAAGATCATTTGTTCTATTTATGATATATTCACATGCACATTGCAGGACCTTAAGAATTTTACAAAGTTGTCATAACCTTTGCCTTCTGAGGACCTCTAATCTTAAGTTGAAGAACACCATTGTCATGACCATCACAGTATAAACCTGACACGCCTCACCATTATTAACACTTTCCCAGATAATGTCTGAATTCCCTGCCTCTTTCATTGTGGGTATCGAGAAGGCATTAAAGTAGAAAAGAACAACTTGGGGAAGCACAAGCACGGAACTGGGATTTATGAAACATGCAGGAAGAGATGGCTACAGCTGGAGTAGTGGTTTCCACAGGGCTCTAAGGCATCCCAGACTCTTTGAACTTGCCACTGGCACACAAGGAGTGGGCATCAAGTGGACGGGGCTGTGATCTTCTTAGACGTTATTATTCTGTTTTCTTTTTTTTTTTTTTTTTTAAAGATTTTATTTATTTATTTTTCCCCCCAAAGCCCCAGTAGATAGTTGTATGTCATAGCTGCACATCCTTCTAGTTGCTGTATGTGGGACGCGGCCTCAGCATGGCCGGAGAAGCAGCGCGTCGGTGCGAGCCCGGGATCCGAACCCGGGTCGCCAGCAGTGGAGCACGCTCACTCAACCACCAAGCCACGGGGCCGGCCCTTATTCTGTTTTCTAGGTTTCCTGCTGGCCCTCCTCATGATTTGGCACTACCTTTCTTAGTTATAGATATATTAACATCATCTACTAGGGAGCTATCAACTTAGGGTCTGTTTTTTCAGGCGACCTTGAATATGCTTCCTCTTATCTAGAAGGATCTCTATAATGAGTTAAGACATATGGGCTTTGGAACCAGACTGACGGACTCAAATCCCTGCCCTACCACTTACTTGCTTTATGACCTTGGGTAAGTTAAATAACCTCTCTGTGCCTTAGTTTTCTCATCAGTAACGAAGTTAATAATAGAATTTCCCTCATAAGCTTGCTTTCAGGATTAAACGCACTAATACAGATACTGGCGAACTTTTTCCGTAAAGAGCCAGATTATAAATGGTTTAGGCTTTGCAGGACACGTAGTCTCTGTTGCAACTACTCGAGTATGATGCTGTAGAGTGAAAGCCGCCATAGGCAATACGTAAATGATGTGGTGTGGCTACGTTCCAATAAAACTTTATTGACCAGAACAGGCAGTAGGCTGACTGCCTGCGGGACATATTTCGCCAACCTCTGAGACACTCATGCAGCAACACTTCGCCTGGCCCATTGTAAGAACTCAATAAATATTAGCTTTTTTTTTTTTGTCATCATCATCATCATCATTATACATCCACTCACTCACTCCACAGAGTATTATAGATCTACTGTGTGCTAATTTTACAGTGTAGCTCTCCAAGTGTTGCATGGGCTTTGTGGTCACATCTACGAATTTCCTTACGCAGGGTCTCTAACCTTCCACTAACATCCTTCTAATAGCAGAGGATGGTGAACTCCCATCCCATCGTTCTCGAGCTGGCAATAGCTCTAAAAGCAGAACATGTCTTTCAAGTGTCATATTTCACCTTAAAAATTCATGTGACTTTTGCATTTTACTCCATAGTATATTTATGTTTCCTTTAATACAAAAAATGGTGATTTAAATCATTCATCATAGAGTAAAACTGACCATGTTCACCGAGGGTCTTCTGGTTTTTCATGACACATACGTTTATACAAGTTTGAGAAACATGGCCTATGATGACAAGAATTTCAAATGTGAGGTAGGTAATCTCCCTAGAGATTAACAGCCTTGGCCTTCTATGTGGCTATTAGATCTTTCTCAAACACAAAGAGAGAGAACGAAATCAGGAAACATGAACACCAAAGAGTTCACTGAAAATTTTAGGGAACTCCATTCCTTGCCTCCCACCTGGCAGGTGACAAAGTGCTTGTCTTGGCTCCTGCAGCTCCTGCCTCATGGCTCAGGAACGCTGATGACACACAGGAAATCGGCAAGTGCCCATAAGGCCATAACTGATAGAAACTGCCTGAGGTTGACCTAAGAAATAAAGTCATGAAAACTGAAATAACAAACAGAATAATTTGTGTGCAAGAGAGGTCATTGTTAAGTTGAACCACATAAAATTTTCAATATGTGGCCATTTTTGAAGTATAAAAATGGCAATATCTATGGTTCAACCTAATATTTCCCCATAGCTTATTAACCAACAACGTGCACAGCACTGGTTTTTAAGTGAAATATTACCAATGTGAATCATAATAAAACTAGCACTTTCAGACTCTTTAAAAAGTTCACCCAGAATGAAGAATTTGGAAATGGAAAGTAAAAGTTAGTGGATAATACTGAAAACAATCAGAACATTTTATTTTTAGTAGCCTAAGGCGTTGCATTGTGATAATGGTTCATAGTCAGAAGCCTTTCAGACAATTTTGAGAAACGATCCTGAGGGTGCCTGTTGATCCAGCAGGTGTTAAGAAATAAAACATCAGGACTAGAAGAATAAGCCTTGAGCACTGTATGAAAGCACTTGGAGGGTGAAGTCCCCTGTGCTCTTCATGGCCATAAGCAGAGTGCATTTATTCAACCATTTCATCAGGGTGGGGCAGAGAGAAAGCAGATGCTGTTTTACTCCTCCTCTGTTCTCTTCAGTGGCTAGACAATGCTCTGAGGCCATATGATGAATTTCTCTTAGCACCCACGTTTCCCTCAGAAGGTAGCTTAGTGCCCACGATGGACTTTTCAGACTCTTATATTTAAGCCAAGATGCATCCTTTCCCAACACTCATTTAAATTCTAGTCTTTATCTCAAATCTTACATCTTATACAGAGATGAAACCAAACAGAGACAGAGAAAGTAACAAAACTGAATAGCATCGACGACATGTGAAGAGCACAAGTATGCTGTGTGCTTTCAACTCTGCGAGTTAGGGCAGCGCGAGGCAGCCCTGCCTGCTTGTTTAGACTTAAACCTCCTGATCTGGATCTGGGTGGGGAGGGGAGAAGAAGCGGAAGCTGAGAAAGGCACACTTGGTTAACCCTGGAGGAGAGCAGAGCATGTGTCTCAGCACGTGTGACGGCTTCTGCATTCAGTTTGGCACATCTTGTGTAGCCTTGAATTTTAGATTTGCTGCCTTCATTCTGTCTGGAATTTTATCACTTGAAGCTTCAACTGAGTGGGCAGGAAAAAAACCCAACAATCAAGCCAAGTTCAGAAGAATACATGAACAACTAATAAACAAAGGATTTTCTGATGGAAACTTAAAAGTTAAATAGCTTGGCCTTCTGCTACGTCAGAAGTTTGATCCAAATGGAAAACACTTTCTAATTAAAAATTTTAAACATACACAGAAATTGAGAGAACAGTAAACAAACTACGTCGATTCAACACTTTTCAAAATTTTTCCATTCTTGGCTTTATCTATCCTTTTTATTGTTGTTGAAGTATTTTCAAGCAAATCACAGCCCGACATCATTTTACTCCCATATATACTTCAGTATGCATCTCTTAAAAATTAAGGATATTTTTTCCATAACTACAATGCCACTTGGGCAAAATTTTAAATGACAATTTGCCACTTAGAAAAATAAAATCTGTATTTACTGTACATTTATACTCTGCTACATTGCAAAAAAATGCATATAATATGAGAAAAAGAGATGAAACTAAAAAGAAAACAAGAGAAAGATAGCAAAATGAAACCAGGAATCTAAGTATTGAACAAGGCATATGGAAGGTCCTATCGTAACCCTAAACCCAGCGCCTGCTCCACAGGGGCCAAAGCAGGAGAGAGACCCGGGCAGTCTCCAGACGCGGTGTGCCTAAGGGAGAAATCTCACCATTCCTCTAGAGCACATAGCTGTTCCTGTTGCTAAAGTCTGTGAGGAATTTCTCCTGGACGTCCTCATGAAGAAGGCAGTGAGATTTATTGGGCAATATACTTTGCAGAATCCCCACAATAAATACAAAAGAGGTTCTGCGCTGCCGCGTATTAGAGCGCCCTCGTTGTGAGCTAGGGCAGGATGCTGAAGACGAGGTGAGTGCGAGTCACGCGACAAGGGGCCAGAGCAGTGTGTCATGTCCGCCTGGCTGCCGCCAGCCCACGGTACAGCATAAAACCCCCTCATTCAAATAAGCTTTGCTCTCCCTCTCAGACTCCCATGGTCCAAATTCCCCCATTAATAATACGCCCTAATTCTAAAAACTCGAATCCAGCTGTTACAACTTTTAAGTGCTGTTATCCAAAGCAAGTCAAAGTGACACCAAATGTGTCTTCTACATGCATTCATCATTTGTGCATTTGGCCCAGCCACTGGGTTTTTCCCCCCTGTTGTTCACGAGGGTTGCAAACGCCAAAAGCAATCAATCTATGCAGCAAATCAATGTGAATAGCCATCACGGGGGAGAGCTAACCTGCAGCATCTGCTATTTTTTTGAAATAGCAGCCGAGCTCGTCTTGGGATCTGATGATCAGAACAGCCGTGCACTAAAGGAGCTGTCTCCCTTCAGCTTTAAAAAAATTCTCTTATTTGAGGCTAGCTTCGCAGAGTTTCCAAGCTGCAGCAACAGCTTGAGCCCGGGGGCGGTGGTCCTGCGCCGCCGGCCGTGGGGACCGGCGGCTCCCGGCGTCCTCCGCGCTCCCGCCTGCACGGGGCTGCATTGATCCTCCGTAAGCGCTCTGGCTACGCAGCAGTCTACAACGTGCCATCAATATCTCCGTGGAGGGTGCAAAGTGCAGTTTCTTTGTGTCCTTAGTGTGTGTGACACAGCTCATCATGCTTTTAAAGATTTCCTCCCGGCTTTGGCTAACAGCCTTTGCTTGCTTCCTGCAGTTCTGTTCATCATGCGGCAAAATAAACCTGTCTGATGTTGCCATCTCAGGAATCCAACCAAAAAACATGCTAAAATCAGATATTTAGGTGAGCTGACATTGAGGAACAATAAAGAATAATGATCTCATTAATAGGAAGAAAATTTGAATATGCAAATATTTTCTTGTCAAACTAAAAAAAAGGAAACAAAAAGAAAAAAAATATATTTTGGGAAATTGGACATCCCCACAATGGTGAAATATGTTCTGCTCCCACATTGCTTATTTTCCTGGGTGTAACATTTCTATTTTAAATTGTAGCAACAGATCCAAAAAGCAAATGTCTTTGAAAATTCCATTTCGTGTAAGCATCACTGTGTGCAGTTAAGCTTTTTTTCCTACTGAAAATTATTGCAAATAGCATGAAAAATGTCAATGCAGGAAGCGGAATAAAAGTAATGGATGGTCTTACAAAAACAGAGGGAAAAAATGTTCGTGAAATACCATGCTCAAATGACTAATATTAATATTTAAGTAAAATTATTCCCTATAGGCAAGAAAATAAGTAAGATGCCTACAGGGAAACATATAAAACAACAGCAGCAGGGGAAATAAAGTTAGAAAAGTCAGTAACATTTCTAGATGATTTTAGGAAGTTGGCAGAGAGAAGATCCAACAGTAGGATAAAATTTGCTAATATTGCCCAGGAACTGAAAATTTCTGTTTATTTTCCCAGCACACCATAAAGAATTATTAGGTGTTTTGTTGTTGTTGTTGTTGGCCTGAATTATTCAGATTATTTTCTCTATTTCCTGTGTCACTTTGCAGAAATCTTAATTCTTATTCTCTCACACTATCTCCCATGTATACCCATCCAATCTCATTCTTAGATTTCTATTTATGATTAGCAGTATTTTAAATTTCCTAAATGCAGTCCTTTATTTGGCGTCTTGATCATTAAAAAGTCTCCATGTTGAATCTTACTTTCCTGTTTTCCCTTAGACATTTGCTTTCCTAAATTCCAGATCAGCCAGTTGTCTCATATACGCCTCACCATATACTCCATTTTAATTGAAGGCTCCTTGTTCAGTACCCAGGGAGTTACAGTACCATACAATCAAGGAATTCTCAAGTAATTTAAAAAAAATTTGAGGCTAACATGCAGATACTTGCCTGGAGGAGGTGAAGTTCAAGCTCCCTGTTAAAGAACAGGAGGGATTTAGGTGTAGAGAACAGAGGCGGCTATTCCAAACAGAAAGGATGATATGTAACCCACTCAGCTGTAGAGGAGAGACTTGGACACTAGAGGGATGCCTGGCAGAGAGGGGGGTAGAAGCAATTTTTCTTTGCTTCTGATCAATGGTTATAAAAGCCACACTGCTAACAAAGTCCACTGCAAGCTCTGGAAGGTGTTGTATTGGACATGCCCTCTTTAGTTCCACTGGGGGAAAGCAGGGCCATTCACCCACTGAATGCACTCAAAACCACACCAGAAGAAACAGGCCCCTAAGATCAGGGCACATGGGGAGCTCTGGGCATGATTAAAGTGTTTGGTAATGAAATGCTCCACTCTGCTTTAGATGCTATGTTGCATTGACTACCCAACTCTTCCAATGCAGAGCCCTTCTGGAACTCATCAGCATCTCCATCCACCATTGCTGAGTCTTTTTCATCCTAATTAAGGGCTTCCAATTCTTAATTGCCTAAATCTCTCTGGGGAATTCTCAATACATAAATCACAGGTTGATTTGTTTGTGGTGGGACAAAATTACTATGTTTTCCCTTTAGTTTTAAATTCTCTTCTAAATACCTATAAGAATGTATGATTGGGGTCATTCTTTAGGTAAAGTAGCAGCAGATTATGGGAGGGGAGAGTCTTACTGACCCAATCCGTCGGTGTGCTTACCATAGGTACAGGATACCAAGTTTTACAATCAGGCTCCAAGACTGGACTAAAGAGAGAAATAGTATTAGAGAAAGATCTTTAATTCACTAGTTGATACTGTAATTTGGAGCAATAAATGAGGATGAACATTCACTCTATCTTAAAAATTAACCCAGAATCCTTTGTATTCTTTTTTGCCCAACTTTATTGAGACATAAATGACATATAACATTGTGTAAATTTAAAGTGTATAATGTGATGATTTGATACATGTATGCATTGCAAAGTGTTTACCACAATAAGGTTAGTTATCACATAATTTACCTCACATAATTACCATTTTGTTGTTCTTGTTGTTATGGTGAGAACATTAAAGCTCTACTTTCACAGCAACTTTCCAATATACAATATAGTGTTGTCAATTACAGTCACCGTGCTGTACATCAGATCTCCAGAACTTACTCATCTTATAACTGCAAGTTTGTACCTTTGATCAACATCTCTCCTTTCCCTCCCATCCCTCAGCCCCTGGTAACCACCATTCTACTCTCTGTTTCTATGAGTTTTGATGTTTTTAGATTGTACAAAAGTAAAGTGAGATCATACAGTATTTGTCTTTCTCTGTCTGAATTATTTCACTTAGCATAGTACCCTCAAGGTCCATCCATGTTGTTGCAAATGGCAAGATTTCTTTCTTTTTTATGGATAATATTCTATTTTAGTCATATATACATGAATTTTATATATATCTCACATTTTCTCTATCCATTCATCCATTGATGGACACAGGTTGTTTCCATGTCTTGGCTATTGTAAATAATTCTGCAACGAACATGAGTGTGCAGGTATCTCTTCGAGATCCTGATTTCGTTTCCTCCAGGTATATACCCAGAACTGGAATTGCTGGATCGTATGGTAGTTCTATTTTTAATTTTTTGAGGAACCTCCATACTGTTTTCCATAGTGGCTGTACCAATTTACATTCCCACCAACAATGCACAAGGGTTCTCTTTTCTCCACATCCTCCCCAGCATTTGTTATCTCTTATCTTTTTGATAATGGCTATTCTAACAAGTGTGCTGTGATATCTCATTATGGTTTTGATTTGCATTTCCCTGATGATTAGTGATGTTGAGCACCTTTTCACATACTTGGCCATTTGTATGTCTTTGGAAAAATGTCTATTCAAGTCCTCTGCCCACTTTTAATTGGATTGTTTTTTTGTTTGTTTTGCTATTCAGTGTTATAAGTTTCTTATATATTTTTTATATTAACCCCTTGTCAGATATATGGTTTGCAAATATTTTCTCCCATTTCGTAGGTTGCCTTTTCATTTTGTTGATAGTTTCCTTTGCTGTGCAGAAGGCTCATAGTTTGATGTAGTCTCACTTGTTGGTTATGGTTTTGTTGCCTGTGCTTCGGTGTCATATCAAAAAAATCATCGTCAAGACTGATGTCAAAAAGCTTTTCCCCTATGTTTTCTTCTAGGAGTTTTATGGTTTCAGGTCTTATATTTAAGTCCTTAATCCATTTTGAGTTAATTTTTGTGAGTGGTGTAAGATAGGGGTCCAATTTCGTTCCTTGCATGTGGAAATCCAGTTCTCCTAATACCATTTGTTGAAGAGACTATCCCTTTCCCATTGAGTATTCTTTCCAAGGCTCCTTAGTCAAATATTAGTTGATCATATAGGTGTGGGTTTATTTCTGGGCACTCTATTCTGTTCCATTGGGCTATGTATCTGTTTTTATGCCAGTACCACATTGTTTTGATTACTATATCTTTGTAATATAGTTTGAAATCAGGAAGTGTGATGTCTCCAGCTTTGTTCTTTCTCAAGATTTCTTTGGCTGTTTGGCATCTTTTGTTGTTCCATACAAATCTTAGGATCTTTTTTTCTATTTCTGTGAAAAATGCCATTGGAATTTTGATAGGGATTGCATTGAATCTATAGTTGGCTTTGGGTAGTGTGGACATTTTAACAATATTAACTCTTCCCATCCATGAACATGGGATATCTTCCCATTTATTTGTGTCTTCTTCAATTTTTTTCATCAATGTCTTATAATTTCGGTGTACAAATCTTTCACTTACTTGGTTAGATTTGTTCCTAAGTATTTTATTCTTTTTCATGCTATTATAAATGGAATCTTTTTCTTTATTTCTTTTTCAGATAGTTCATTGTTAGTGTGTAGAAATGCTACTGATTTTTGTATGTTGATTTTGTATCCTGAAACTTCACTGAATTCATTTATTAGGTCTAGCGGTTTTTTTCATGGAGTTTTTAGGATTTTCTATATACAAGGTCATCTCATCAGCACACAGAGGTAGTTCTACTTCTTCCTTTCTGATTTAGATGGCTTTTATTTCTTTTTCTTGTCTAATTGCTCTGGCTAGGACTTCCAGTACTCTGTTGAATAGGAGTGGTGAGAGTGGGCACTCTTGTCTTGTTCTTGAGCTTACAGGAAAAGCTTTCAACCTTTCATCATTGAATCTGATGTTAGTTGTGGACTGGTCACATATGGCCTTTATTATGTTGTGGTATGTTCCTTCTATATCCAATTTGTTGACCATTTTTATCCTAATAGGATGTTAAATTTTGTCAAATGCTTTTTCTGAAACCATTGAGATAATCATATGATTTTTATCCTTAATTTTGTTAATGTGGTGTATCATATTTATTGATTTGCATATGTTGAACCATCCTTGCCTCTCAGGGATAAATCTCACTTGATCATGGTGTATGATCCTTTTAATGTACTGTTGAATTTGGTTTGCTAAAATTTTGTTGAGAATTTCTGCATCTATATTCATCAGGGATATTGGCCTGTAGTTTTCTTTTCTCTTAGTATCCTTATGTAGCTTTGGTATCAAGGTAATGCTGGTCTTGAAAAACAAATTTGGAAGTGTTTCCTCCTCTTAAATTTTTGGAAGAGTTTGAGAAGAAATGGCCTTAATTCTTCTTTAAATGTTTGGTAGAATTCAACAGTGAAGCCATCTGGTCCTAAGCATTTCTTTGTTGAGAGGCTTTTGATTACTGATTCAATCTCTTGTTGTTGGTCTGTTCAGATTTTCTATTTATGCATTATTCAGTCTTGGTAGGTTGTGTCTTTCTAGGAATTTATCCATTTTTTCTAGGTTGCCCAATTTGTTAGCATATATTCTTTCATAGTAGTCTCTTATTATCTTTTGTATTTCTGTGGTATCAATTGTAATGTCTCCTCCTTCATTTATAATTTTATTTTTTGAGTCCTCTCTCTTTTTCTCCTGGTAAGTCTAGTTGAAGATTTATCAATTTTGTTTATCTTTTAGAAAATCAACTCTTTGTTGAACTTTTCTATTGCTTTTCTATTCTCTATTTCATTTATTTCTTCTCTGACCTTTGTTATTTCCTTCCTTCTGCTAACTTTGAGATTAGTTTGTTCTTGTTTTTCTAGTTATTTGAGGTGTCAAGTGAGGTTGTGTATTTCAGATCTTTCTTTTTTCTTAATGTAGCATTTATCACTATAAAATTATCTCAGCACTGCTTTTGCTGCATCCCATAAGTTTTGGTATGCTGTGTTTCCATTTTTGTTTGTTTTCAATATATGTTTTGACTTCATCTTTGACCTATTGGTTGTTCAGGAGTGTGTTGTTTAATTTCCACATATTTGTGAATTTTTAGTTTTCCCCTCTCATTGATTGCTGTTTTCATACCATTGTGGTTGGAAAAGATAGTATAATTATAATTTTAAAATTTGCTAAGACTTGTTTTGTGACCTAACATATGATTTATCCTGGAGAATGTTCTGTGTGTACCTGAGAAGAATGTATATGCTGCTGCTATTTGATGGAATGTTCTGTGTATGTCTTTTAGGTCCATTTGTTCTATTGTTTTGTTCAAGTCTGTTGTTTCCTCATTGATTTTCTGTCTGGATGATCCAGCCATAGTTGAAAGCAGAGTATTGAAGTCTACCATTATTGTATTGTTGTCTATTACTCCTTTCAGATCTGTTATTATTTGCTCAATATATTTATGTGCTCTCATGTTCGGTGCATGTATAACAATTGTTATATCCTCTTGATGAAGTGACCCCTTTATCACTATATAATAAGCTTCTTTGTCTCTTGTTACAGGTTTTGACTGAAAGTCTATTTTGTCTGATATAAGTATAGCTACCCCTGCTCTCTTTTGGTTTTCATTTGTGTGGAATATAATTTTCCATCCATTCACTTTGAGTGTGTGTGTCCTTGAAGCCGAAGTAAGTCTGTTGTAGGCAGCATATAGTTGGGTCTTTTTTCTTTTTAATCCATTTATTAATGCTATGCCACTTGATTGGAGAATTTTATCCATTTCCATTTAAAGTAATTATTGGTAGGTAAGGACTTACTATTGTTATCTTGTTAATTAATTTTTCGCTGTTTTTTAGTTCCCCTGTTCTTTTCTTCCACTCTGTCTTCCTTCATGAAATGATGATTTTCCATATTGACATACTTTGATTCCCTTCTCTTTATCTTGTATTTACTATAGGTTTTTGTTTGTGGTTACCCTCAAGCTTACTTGAAACATCTTATAGACAAAACAGTCTCTTTTAAACTGATAACAATTTAACTTTGATCACATACAAAAACTCTTCCCTTTATTCCCCCTTCCTACATTTTACATTTTTGATGCCATACTTTACATCTTTTTATATTATGTATCCATTTAAAAAATATTGCAGCTATATCTATATTCTTAATACTGTTGTATTTCAACCTTTATACTAAAGTTGTTAACAACACATCACCATATAACATTATTAGAGTAATCTGAATCTGGTTATATGCTTGCTTTTGCCAGTGTTTTTTTTTTTTCCATATTACTAGTTAGTGTACTTTTGTTTCAGCTTGAAGAACTCCTTTCGGCGTTCTTCTAAGGCAGACTTAGTAATCTAAGTCTGAACTCCCTCAGCTCTTGTTTGTTTGGGAAAGACTTTATCAAACCTTCATTTCTGAAGGACAATTTGTTGGGTGAGGTACTCTTGGTTGTCAGTTTCTTTCTTTCAACACTTTGAATATACCATCCCATTCTCTCTTGGCCTGCAAGGTCTCTGCTGAGAAATCTGCTTATAGCCTTATGGGGGTTCCCTTGTATGAGAGAATTTTTTTTTTTCTTTTGCTACTTTTAGATTTCTCTCTTTGTCTTTGATTTTAAAAGCTTTTATTATAATGTATCTGGGAGAAGATCATTTTGGATCACAGTTTTGGGGTAACCCATTAGCTTCATGAACTTGGATGTCCAAATCTCTCCTCAGGTTTGGGAAGTTCTCAGCCATTATTTCTTTAAATAAACTTTCTACCCCTTTCTCCCTGTCTTCTCTTTCTTGGACTCCAATGACACATAGATTGTTTTTCTTAATGGTGTCCCATAAGACCTGCAGGCTTTCTTTATTCCTTTTCATTCTTTTTTCTTTATGCTTCTCTGACTGGATATTTCAAATGATCTGTCCTCGAGCTCAATGATTCTTTCTTCTGCTTAGTTGAATCTGCTGTTGAAGCTTTCTATTGAATACTTCAGTTCAGTCATTCTATTCTTCAGCTCAAATTTCTGTTTGATTCTTTTTTATGTTTTCTCTTGGCTGAACTTTCCATTTTGTTCTCTTTTTTCTTTTGCTGAGGAAGATTTGCCCTGAGCTAACATCCATTGCCAATCTTCCTCTTTTTGCTTGAGGAAGATTTGCCCTGAGCTAACAACTGTGCCACACTTCCTCTATTTTGTATGTGGGTCACCGCCACAGCATGGACACTGATGAGTGATGTAGGTCCAGGCCTGGGAACTGAACACAGGCCACTGAAGCAGATTGCAAACTTAACCACTAGGCCACGGGGCTGGGCCCCTTTCCATTTTGTTTTCCTGATATCATTAAATTGTTTATCTGTGTTCTCTTGTAGCTCTCTGAGCATCTGTAGAACAATTATTTTGAATTGTTCGTTGGGTAATTCCTGTATCTCCATTTCTTTGGGGCCAGTTACAGAAAGTTTACCGTATTCCTTTGGTGGATTCATATTTCCCTGATTCCTCATGATCCTTGTAGCCTTGCATATGTGTCTGCACATTTGAAGAAGCAGTCACCTCTTCCAGACTTTCTGGACTGCCTTTGATAAGTAATGACTTTTACCTGTGTGTGGAGGTGTGTTGGAGCATTCTGTGGCCCTGGGTCTAGTGGTGCAGGGCACCAGCTGCTGGGGTGTGTGGCAGCACCAGGTCTAGGGGGCCATGGTAACTCACAGGCTCAGGCTTTGGGGTCCACATCATTGACAATTGTATGGTCCTTGGTGAGCACTATGAGAGATATGCAGAGCCTAGAAGGGCTGTTGGGGTCCTCAGCAGTGCCTCAAGGTCTTTTGGCTAGGGACCAGGGCAAGCAGTGGCAGTGGCCAGAGCTGGTAGTGTGCACACGCTTGGCCATGGGGGCCAGTTGCAGGTGCCTGTGTAGTGGTAGGGGCTGATTACAAACATGCATGTAGTTGGGGGGCCAAGGCAGGCAGCAAGGGCCAGGGCCAACTGTGAGCACACTGGCAGCTGTGGGGACCCTGGCTGTTGGCATGTACTACTGTGGCTTCACAGTCTTTCCTGGGTGTGCAAATGGCACTGGAGGCCAGTGACAGGTGTCAGGCTGGTGGTGTGCAAATGAACATCTGGAGGGGCTAGCCCCGAGTGCACACATAGCAGTGGGGTCAGCTGCATGGGTCTAGGCTGGCATCTTGAACTCACACACCCACAGAGGCCTGAGCTACCAATGTGGTTCCCAGCTCTGCCAGGGCCAGAGGAGAGGAGGGAGCAGGGTGGTACTCAGGTGCTGGTGTCAGCGAACACAAACACCTGGGGGGTAAAAAGCTGGTGAAATCTGCAGGGGATCTGCAGCAGCTTTGCTGGTTGTTGGTTTCTTCAGTGGCAAAAGCTGCTGAGGTCATTTGCAGAACAGGTCACTGGAAATCTCAGTTGCTCCTGCTGTGTGGCTAACACTGGTAGCCCCTCTTTTTCTTCCTTGTTCCTAGCCATCTCTACATGTCACAGCTTTGCCAGTCAGGTAAAACTGAAGTGCGATCTTTGTGCAGTGCCCCGATAGGCTGAGGAGACTGTTTGCTCATGCTGGTCTTCTTTTCCCTGCAAGGGGAACCCTTTCTAGCTGGGGAGGCCCGTCTTGGGCAATGCCGGCTTGGGGGATGGGATGATGGAGGCAAAATGAAGTTGTTCTTCTTTCCCTTTTTGTGCTGTTATTCCAAGTTTTTTGTTCCCCTGTGTTGCTATAGTTTCTTGAGGGGACTTCAGAGCTCTCTCAGAGCTCGTTTTGTTCAGGGATAGCTGTCTAGTTGTTGATTTTTGTGGGGCGATGGAGGCTGGGGTCTCCTACTCCGCCATCTTGGTGGTGACACTCTGGAATGTCTGGAATGGTGATGACATTCTTTTCAGTGGCTGCAGATATGGGGATATTATGGAAAATCAGTTGTTCCAAGGGGCACTCGGCCCTCACGGCCAGAAAAGTATCTTGCTTAAGCCCAGAACCACAACTCCAGCTGCTTCATCAATCAATAATTATCCCCATTCGGGCATAGCTGGAGGTCTGTAGGACTGTTGGTCTTAGAGAGAAAACTTTATTAGTTTTTCTGCCATTTTTCCAGCTAGCCAACATCAATGACATTTGCATTCTCGGTTAAAATGAGTAGCAAGACACAGGACTACTATTTTAAATTCTGGGCACCTTTCCATAAATGTAGGAATTGGGAATGATTCTCTTTAAGAGGGATTTCTAAGTATTGCAGATGTCATTTGGACATCAGCTACATATCCTGGTGATATTTCTAGTTGAAATAGTAAGAAATTATATACCAACCACCTCTTAGAGTTGGCCTAGCAAGTGCCTCACTTTCATACTCTACCATTTTGGGTAGCAGTTCCTTAAAAAGAGATTGGCTCTAAGGCACTTTGTAATGACAACTAATGTCAGCTATCTGCATGCTAACTTCAGTCAGAATATTCCGTATTTTAGTACTAGATGGGTTTGAGCTGCACCCAATTGTTGTATGATTCTGTCATCTTAATAATCCTTTATTCATTTTTCCTGCTCTGTCTCTTTTAATGGTCACTGATAAAAACATAATGAACACAGGGCCGGCCCCGTGGCTTAGCAGTTAAGTGCGCGCGCTCCGCTGCTGGTGGCCCGGGTTTGGATCCCAGGCGCGCACCGACGCACCACTTCTCAGGCCATGCTGAGGCCGCGTCCCACATACAGCAACTAGAAGGATGTGCAGCTATGACATAAACTATCTACTGGGGCTTTGGAGAAAAAAAAGGAGGAGGATGGGCAATAGATGTTAGCTCAGAGCTGGTCTTCCTCAGCAAAAATACGAGGATTAGCACGGATGTTAGCTCAGGGCTGATCTTCCTCACAAAAAAACAAAAACAAAACAAAAACAAAAAAAACATAATGAACACAGAGCTCCTAGCAATGAATGTTTCCCAGGGAATCCAGCTTCCTGGCTTCTGCCTTGGCTTACCATCTGAACATGCCGGTGACTCAGACAGTCCCCCACCAAGGCTGGTTTCAGCTGCTTGTTTTTATCGTGTGATCAAGATATTGGATGTGCCTGGATCCCAAGGGCCTTTCTCTGTCCTAGACATTCCAATCTAATCAGTATGAAAAACATCCAACGTAGTAAATGCCACTTTAATTATAAGCTTGCTCCAACTGGATTAGAATCAAAATCAGCATGCTTAAGACAAAAATTAGATCTGAAAGGTGAAATTAGTAATTGAGCTTCTGAGACAGGAGTCCATTTTTATTTCATGATTAAGTGATTTTCTTCTCTAATTCTTATTTCAGTATTCTCATTGCCACCGTAAACCTACACCATTATTATCCCACACATTATTTTTCAAGTAATTCAGTTTCCTTTTACTTGACTTTTATTTACCTTTCTGGTATGACTTCAGGTTTACCGCCTGCCTCCTCTTCAGGGCACCCCAAGTTGTGGATGCAGATGCTAAACATTGCAGAGAAGCCCTAACAGTAGAGGTTAGTAAGTAGTTATGAACACTGGCTTTAGTCAGACTTGGTTTCAAATTCTGGCTCCAACACTTCGTAGCAGTGTAACTCGCACGTGCTATTTACTTCTCTAAGCTTCAATTTCCTCAGTCATAAAATAGGAAGAAATTATACCTATTTCACAGGGTGATTTTAAGGATAAATGAGTTCACGTAGGTAATGTCCTTGGCAAAGGGCCTGGCAAATGCAGTAATATCACCTGACAAATGCTACTTTTTGATACAACTAGGAGGGTGCTCACCAGATCCGTGTGTAAATCTGGAATCAGAAAGACTCATTCAAATCCCAGATCTAGCTCCTAAGAGTTGCAAGACCGTGGACAAGTTGTTTAATTTCTCTGTGCTCTGTTGGCTCTTTTGCAAAATGAGAATAAAAACACCTGTCTCATAGGTATCCCTTCTAGGTGCTGTGTTGATTAATACAAGCTTCTTTTAAAAGGTAAGTGTCAGGCTGTATTTGTATATACAGACTAAAGTGGCCACCATACATTTTTCTCTGGAACACTCCAGTAATGAGAAAGAAAACATGACCATCATTTTGTAAAGGTTTCCCGGGGTAGTTACTCTTGTTCTGTCCCCATGGCTAGGAATAACACCTCTTATTCAAATCATTCAGCAACAGACTTTTTCCTTTAGGTGAGGTTCTCTGCGATTAGAATAGGCAGAGTTATGAACAGGTTTTTTCTGCTTTGTATTCATTCTACAGACTTGGATTACAGTAGGAGGGCAATGATAGCAGCTGAACCTAGGTCGAGGCTGATAAGAGACTCCAGAAACCACAGTGGCCTATTGTTGATAATGTTGAAGAACAAAATACCTCAGATGTTCTAAAAATGGGATCACTCTTTCTAGTTAGAGATAAAAATACCTAGGAACCAGCTGCATTATAACTGGATACATAGAAGAGAATGAGTGAGCTGCTTGCTTAACCATTAGCAAAGGGCCTTGTGGTTGGTTGTATTATTGTCCTCAATTATTTGCTGGTGCTCTCTGTGAGGGGACTATACCCTTCCACCTCACTAACATCAGGTTTCATGTGACTTGATTTGGGCGATGAAATGTGAGTGGTGTGCCACTTCCAAACAGAAGCTTTAATTTAACTGGTAATTCTTTGCTTTTTCTTCAAAGAACTCTATCTAGGGGCCGGCCCGGTGGTGCAAGCGGTTGGGTGCGCGCGCTCGGCTGCGGCGGCCTGGGGTTCGAAGGTTCGGATCCCGGGTGCGCACTGGTGCACTGCTTGGCAAGCCATGCTGTGGCGGTGTCTCTTGTGAAGTGGAGGAAGATGGGCACAGATGTTGGCCCGGGGCCAGTCTTCCTCAGCAAAAAAAAAAAAGAGGAGGATTGGCAGATGTTAGCACAGGGCTGATCTCCTCACACACACACACAAAAAATAAAACTCTATCTAATGATTCCCTTATGTGGGCCAAAGGGACGTGATGGTCACTGGATTTAACTGGCCTCTTGGCAATGCTGCAAAGATAAGCACAGTATGTCTGGCATTTCATTTTAGAATGTAGGACACACTGTCCTCAGGTTTGGTTTTCAGTCAACACAAACATACACACACACCTCTCATATATATTTATTTTTTCTAGACGGTTGAGTAAATTCCCCTGTCTTTTGTTATCTTCTGTGAGATAATTTAACTTCTTAATGCAGTTGGAAAATGTGGTGCAAATGATACTGTAATAAATGAAAGAACTTCATCAACTTCTAATTAGAAATTGAATCACTATGTGGATAGCGTAATAAAATACCCTGCTTTTAGCAATGTACAACAGAAATTGATTCAGGGAAGACTTTATTGAAAGGATAAGATTAAAAAGCTCTAATTAAATTTATTTAAAAAAATATTTTCCTAACTTCTGGATCAGCACTGTCCAATAGAACTTTCGGTAATGATGGAAGAATTCTATGTCTGTACTGTCCAATATGGTACCCATTCGCCACATGTGGCTATTGAGCACTTGAAATGTGCTAGTGCAACAGAAGACTGAATTTAAATTTCATTAATTTAATTAATATTTAAATTTAAATAACCACACATAGCTAGTAGCTACTGAATTATACAGTGCACCTTAGACCCTACATTGGAAGAGTATCTTTTCCTAATAATTGAAGTAGTCTTTCATGTTACTATATTTGGCACTAAGAAACTTACATGTATGTTTACATATATGTGTGTATGTGTACCTACATGTACATATCTATATCTATATAGTTACTTGTCTAGGCAAGTACCAGACAACCTCACCCTTTTATGTTTAGCAGCCATATCATTGTAGATCCAAGTATTGCCTGTTCTGTTTCAGGCTCATACAGGCACTCTCAATAGAGGTCTAATCCAACTTTATGGAGCAAATCTTACAAGAAAGCATTTCTCCAAGATAGTCTCTATATGCAAGTGGATAGCACCACATCCTAGAATCATAAGTCAAAGATGTTGTTTAGTCCATCCATTGATCTAGAAAGAACCCCTCCCAAATTATCCTGACAACTTCCAACATTATACTTCCAAATCTCTATACTTTGGCTCTTCATCTTTATATGTACTGGAAATTAGACTCCCAAGTTCCTCAACCAGATTTTAGTTGCTCCAGTCACTGAATTGAAACTGACTGGAGCTATATATTTCATCTCACTATATAATTAAATAAGGAGTTTATGTCCCCCATTTTCAAAGGACTCATCTCACTGCAAAGATATAATATCTGGGATCTACTGTAATTGTTAAGCCCATGGGATTTGGAAAATAATAATTCCTGATTGTGAGGATATCATTATTTGGGAAGGCTGGAGGCAGATGTATTATTAGGGACAGTTGGACACTGACTCTTTTACTTTCTGTGGTTATGGCCTTCCTGGTGGACTTTCTGAGGGAGTAGAGGCCAGGGAAATTCTTGCCAACACAGGCCACATTGGTCACTGCCTCAGAGAGATTCTTTATCTTTGGCTAATTAACTAAGACATTTAATCTATTCTTAATGAGGGTATGGGTGTGTTCTCTTTCCTTTAATTATAGAGCACCAGAAAGACCTGGTTCTACTTGCTAGTGACAGTGTGAGAATTAATTCACCTATAGGACTTAGCGTAACAACTGACTAATATCATGCCCCGGATAAATGATTATTGATGTAGTTTTGTTTTTACTGAGGTCTAAAATTAAAATGTAATTTTACTCGAAGAACTAAAAAGCTTCTAAGAAGTACAAGATCTTTTGGAATAAAGTAAAAGACTATTCAATAGAAAGCGATAAAGCTACATCAAGTATATACAGTGACACCAAAAGTCCCCTCAAATGCAAGGTTTTATAGTTTTCTACTAAAAAACAAAATACAGATCTTCCTTGACTTATGATGGGGTTACATCTGGATAAACCCATTGTAAGTTGAAAATATCATAAGTTGAAAATGCACTTAATACACTTAACCTACTGAACATCATATCTTAGCCTAGCCTACCTTAAACATGCTCGGAACACTGCCTACGGTTGGGCAAAATCATGTAACATAAAGCCTATTTTATAATACTGTGTTGAATATCTCATGTAATTTATTGACTACTGTACTGAAAGTGAAAAAGCAGAGTGGTTGTGTGGGTGCAGAACGGCTGTAAGTGTGTGGGTTCTTCCCCTCACGATGGCGGGGCTGAGCGGGAGCTGCCACTCGCTGCCGCTGCCCCGCATCGTGAGACAGTATCCTACCGCATGTCACTAGCCTAGGAAAAGATCAAAATTCAAAATTCTACTGAATGTGTACCACTTTCATACCATCATAAAGTCAAAAAACTGTAAGTCGAACCATTGTAAGTCAGGGACCGTCTGTATGATGGGATGGCTGCAAGTTAAAGATCAGTGTCCCGTCTACAGACAAGCTAGGTGTGAGCAGCTTTGACCTTTATTCACCTGAGAAAAGGAAGTGAAGGAGCGAATCTAAAGAAGGACAGCTGAGGCACTCCGAGCGCCGTAAGCTGTTTGTGGTTGATCATGCGCCAGACCCTGGAATTTCAACTGGATTTCACCTCCAGTTTCCCTCAGCCCAATTAGGGTGTATTCATAAAGCTCTAAGGTGCCTGCCCCTATGAGCAGTGGGTGCCACAGGAAGCTCCCAGTGTGGTTTCAGGGATCTTTCTGCAGTCTAGAGGCAGAGGCAGGTGTTAGTCATCAAGTCTTCCACAATAGAAAAGTAATGCCACCAGTAGGATTAGGCTCAGATACACAGGGTGACACATTTGAGCCAGATTTTCTTAACTTGGAAACGAAATTGGACAGTTCTAAAAGTGTATTAACTCTTTCAAACACTAACGTGAAAGAGAGAATGCCATTTTCTAAAGTAGCTGAGCGGCATCAGGACCTGACTTAAGCAAGGAAGAATTGATAGCAAGAGATTATTACAATATGCGAGCGGGTATTTTAATGTTTAATGTAAACTGTCTATCAATCTTATATGGATTATATCTAGTGTAAAAGACAACAAATCAAGATTACTTATTTTTCAACATATAAATAGAGCAGGAATCAGGAAAAGCTGATTTATCAGAAATATGTTATATATTTGTTGTGTCTTTATTCTCCAGGGAAAAATATAAAATTCTGTGCAGCTAAACCATCAACTTGATAGCTTGAAGATTGTTAACATTTAAGAATTTTTCCTGGGGGAAATAAAGTGGAAATTTAAATGGTGTTGCAACTTGCCATTAGTGTGGGTTTTCACTATTTCCAAATGAGGACACAAGTGAAAGACAGTGGGCAACCTGCTCGAACTATATTATGTTCAGTCAAATCCTCTTCCTTGTATTGACTCTGTAGATACACGCTGTTTTAACTGCTAGATGTCTTTGTTCTAAGCTGTTAGTCGTTAAAGAAACTTTAAAGTTTCCTTGTTTAGCAAATATTCTTATAGTCGTCGGATGTGTGTGTCCATATATGGATATGCATATAGCCACAAAGATATATTTTGTATTCACCAAGCAGGACAGCACTTTATTCCAAGTTGCAGAGTCGCGTCCTCTAAGAAAATTCTGCCTCTCCTCATTGCTGATAACGGACATCCCCCCTCCCTTGCCAGATTCTATACTGTCTGGTCCCTTCACTTCTGAACCCCAGCAAAGGGTCTACTATCCTGTGAGATGCGTCTAATTAAATTTTAGGGCATATTCAAGTGCTAGAAATAAACAAAAATAAGACAAGAGCTCACGCATAACAGCAATAGTAATCATCAGAGCAGTCATTTAAATTAATGCTTTTAATCAAGCAACCTAAACATCATAATGCAAAAGCAGAAATAGAACTTAAATTTAAATCAACATTCTACCCCATAAAAACAGAGGGGCGGGAGTGAAATCGACAAAGATACTTTTACTTTACCCATGTAAACATCAGATTGTCTTTCCTCCCTAGGCTTGCTTTGCTTTCTTTGTCATGACAGTTCAGATTCTTCAGCCTCCCCATGAAGAAGAGAAAAATTCCCTTGAAGCCGAACTAAATTCATCAGCAAATGAAATTACATTCATTTGATAAAATGCTAAATGGAAAAAGGCAGGTTTATTTTAAACCGTCAACAGGCTGTTTTAGTTAATCATGCACAGTGCAGAAGACAGGAAAATGGTTGCTAAGAAAATGGTTGGCATGCTTCCACGAGGTCCACGTGATGTGAAATGCATCTGCTCGTTTCAACAGTGAAATAGAAAAAAAGAAAATAAACAGTTCAGGGTATATTTGGTGAGTCACTGTGGAACACAGGGCCAAAATAACTTATGTGTTGTCAGTTTATTTTATACAACCTTATTGTTATAACATTAGCCTTTTCTTAAAATTCAAAACATTTCATTTTAATAGTAATATTTTGTTAGAAAATTGATACATATTCATTGTAGGTAAATTGGAAAATATGAAATAAGAAAATTAAAATCTTCTATAACACACAGATACCAATATCTACAATGCCTGGTGCATGCATAAGAAGGCTCAATATTTATTTGCTGAATGAACTAGTATATATTTTATTTACAAATATGGGCTCATACTGTATATACTTTTATAACCTGCTTTTTATTCAGTAAAATATTTATCATAGACATTTTTCTATGTTATTAAATATTCTTCTTCAGCATTATTTTAATAATTTCATTATTATGGAACACATAAGTTGTTCTCTTGCAAGACTTTTGTAATAGCCAGAACTGAACACAAGCATCTCACCCAGTGAGGCTGATACTATGGTGCTGATGAGATCTGAACATGTTCAAGATTTTCTGCTTGTAGGTCACACTTATTTCTTTGGTTATTGAGACCGTCAATGGAGTCTCAGCTCTCTGATCATGTGTAATTCCACCATTTCCACCCCCCAGATACTGACTTTCACTAGTTAGATAGATACTGCTTGCTGTCAGCATCCAGGCACATGAATGGAGAGAGAATAGCCAAGGACAGCAACCTGCTTGGCCTCCCCCTGCACACCATAATTGTCCTCAGAGTGAAGTAACCATGGACATCGATGTCCACAGCATCTTCAAGGTGGCTGCTATGGACAAAGAGGACAGGCCAAAAGAACAGTATTAAATCACAATGTGGAAGAATACATTGGTTAAGAAAGCTATTGATTACACGATCCAGAAGGCTGAGAAGTTCAAAGCAGAAAAATGAGAAGCAGAGAAACATGGTTGGTGTCTCCTAAGAACTCACTTGAGTCCACTGTCTTCACTAAGGACAAAATGGAAAACAGAAAAATTCAAGACAAAAACAATAATGGAGGACAAACAGAAGATTCTTGAAGATTCAGTAAGATCATCAGCTGGCTGAACAAGAACTAGCCTGCTGAGAAGGAAGAAGTTGAGTATCAGCAGGAATATTGGAGAATTCCAATATTCTGCAAGTTCCTCATCACAAGCTGTACCAGGCAGCTGACGACAAGCTCTCCCAGGGCCAGAGCTCCTCTGTCGCAATGTGTCTCGTCTGAGCCCACTATCAAAGAGGGTGACCGTGCTGACCAAAAGGAAAGCATAGCCCACAGATCTGTTGCAGAGTTTAAATATGTCGCCCAGTCAGTTCAGTAGCAGTTTAAAAGGTTGATTCTAAACTATGGATTAAGCTGTAGAGATAAATAGATCCAAATATGTATAATAGCCCAAACAAAATAGAAGTTCATTTCTTGCTCACTTAACAGTCCAAGGCAGGTGTTCCTGGTTGATGGATGGTTCTTCTCCACACAGTGACTCGGGGAATGACCCAGGCTCATTTCGTCTTATCTCCAACAGGGCTTCACCCTCATCATCTCCCTCTGGTCAATGGAAGAAAATGAGAGCAGAGAGGGGCACATCTGCTTCTTTAAAGCCTTGTCTCAGAAACGGTATTCATCACCAGAACTCAGTCACGTGATCTAACGGCAGGGAGGCCAATTGTGCGCCCAAAAAGAGGGGAAAGGGATTGGTGGTGAGCAGAGGGAACAGCTAGCATAGTCTGCGGTTGTTTAAATTTGGTCATATTTTGTATACTTGAGAGATTCTCACCGCACTCTAGCGGTGTTATAAATGAGTGAAAAATAACACTTATGTATCGATGAATAAAGAGAATTTCTGGGTCAAATGGCATACAAAATTCTAACACTTTTCATTAAGTGTTATCAAATTGACCTTGAAAAGTTGTTCAGTTTATACTGTCACCTCCATGCCATCATCTACACCATTGCTAACACTGCATACAGTATTAACATTTTAAAGCTTTCTTTATAAACAAAGTATTCAAACAATAGAGAAAAGATGAGCGAGGGATGTAAAAAAAAATCGCCAGAGGTAATCACCACTAATCTTTTGTTGACCATCTTTTCATACAACTCTCTACACAGAAACATTCCACAGAAAAGATATTATATTCACCATTTGAAAAATTGTCAGCATCCTTCTTCTCTTGTTCTCTTTTCCTTCTTTTCTTTATTTCTTTCCTTCCTTCCTCCCTCTTTCCCTCCTTCCCTACCCTCCTTTCCCTCCCATTTCTCAAGCTTTGCTTCTGATGGCCATATCTAACTGACTTGACTGAGTCAGTCCTGACTTGAGGAGGTACGATAGCATAGTAACTGAGAGCACAGTAATTGAGAGCCACACTGCCTGGATCTGAATTCCACTTTGTCCAGGTATTGCTATGATGACCTCTGTGTGTTTCAGTTTCCTTATCTGTAAAATGGGATAATAATAATACCTACCTCATTAGGTACTATTAATCCTTGTGAGGATTAAATGAGTTAATACAATGTAATGTAATGTGTCTTGAACAGCACCTGGTGCATAGTAAGTGCTATATGTGTTTGCTATTATTATCATTAATCTATCACATATGTTACACCTATTTTCTCCTGCCTATTGTTTGTCTTTTGACTTTATTTATGGTACTGTTTTCATGCAGTAAGATATGTCTAGCCTTTCCTTTATAGTTTTTGTATTTCCAAATGTGTGTTATAAAGGTGTATCTCCTTATTTACTTTTATGTCATCCATGTCACATATATATTTTTCTAATTTATGCTTTCTTTCAATTATAATTGAGATGGAGATTTGGTGGTTGTTTTGTTAAAGTCAAAGCTATCATTCTTTTTCCTTAAGGTTTCTACACTATTTGCTTAGAAAAGCCTTTGCTACCCATTTACAATTTAATTCGTATATGGAGAAGTGATAGAGGTAGAGATATCACTTTTTGTTCTCAATTCTTTGCTAGTTATCTCAACACCATTTATTATTCTGATTAAAGGAATCTGCTGAGGATTTGTACCTCCCCCACTGGAGCCTGACTTGGCTGAAGCCACACCCCTCCTATTCTTATAGAGCAGATTAAGAGACAAGTCTGCATGTACAGTCGACTCTTAATTACCATCCTGTAGATAACCAACTTAGGAGATCAATGAAATAAAAACCCAGACTCAAAAAAAAAAATCTCAGCCTGGGCTCCTCACACTACTTTCCGTTGGGATCTGCTCAGAAATGCCAGCTAACATTATCTTTACATAAGTCAGCTTGGAAAAACAGTTTTCAAAGGTATGCAGATGTTTTACAGAGCTAACTACAAGTGAGTCTTGAAATTTCCGCCATCTAGTTATCTGTGCTTTACACTCTTTAATGATTACAAAGAATGGAAAGCTGAATAATGTTCTTGAAAAAATGAATTCCACGTGTCACTCCTCTGAGCCAGGCACTCTGGTATGGTTTTATAGAGTAGGAATCAGAAGACAAAAGGGATTAAAGGAAGTTTGGCAGAGGTAAGGCACCCAGAGGAGACAGATTTTTGACCAAAATTTAGGATTAGTCAGTTAACGGCTGATGACATTTTTTTTATAAGACTCTTTCTTGCCATGGAGGGCTCAAGCCTGAGCATTCTATGAGTGAGGAGCTTAGAGAAACTCAGAGGCCACTCTTTTTTTAATCCAAAAATTCTTCTTAACAGAGCTGCGGGCCCTCGATTTTAATATCTATTTCTTAAAATAATTATGGCTCAGTTATGGTCCATGCCAGTGTTCCTCAAACTATCTGTGGTGAAGAACCAGTTATTTTTTCCAATCTGCAAAGAAACATTTCCATAAAATATAATAAAAATGAATTACTAGAAAAATTAAATGAAAATGAAAATAAATAAATACAAACATAGAAGCCCAATTTTGTCTTATTAGGTTTAGCAGATACAAAATTACTACATTAAATTGGTATAAAATTTTCTAAATGCTAACTTTTCATTTCTGCACTGATTTCATTGCAGACCAGTAACCGTTAGTGGACTGGAATGGGTTTGTGTGTCCTGCTTTGAGCAGCAATTTCTATGCCATTTCTGGCCCCTAAACCAGTGCATTTTTCAAAGCCAAAGGCTCCTCCATGAGAGAAGGGTGAAGGGAGGATCAATACGCAACAGTGAACTCTTGTGTGTGGATCTGCAGCAAATGTGAGGACCTCTTCATTCCTGCGATCTAGTCAGATATAGTTTCCCAAATGTGTCCTGCGGCCTAATGTTTAGTTCTGAACTCATGAAGTCATGACATATTTGGACTCTCTCATTCTGTAAGTAATGTTCAAACCTGAAAGGTGCTGGTTGTGTAGTGTATTCCCCTTTCCAGTTGCAATTTATTCAATGTTTGTTTTCCATGCTTGAAAATCTTTTTTTTTTTTTTTAAACCAATGCCTATGAATTTAATGCCATGTGGAATGGAGCAGAGCACGGAGCTTCACATTCTGGGTTACCCCAAGGATTCTCCAGATCCGCTTTGTTCTCTGGTCCTGAAACTGCGAGCTCTTGGCCTTTTAGGCGCTGGCTCAGCCGTTCTCTTCCACGTTGAGAGGACTCTGCATCCTGATAGGAGTGCTCACAGGGATCGTTTAACTGATTTCCACTCCTCTCCTTCCAGGACTCCTCTTGTGCTTCCAGCCCCCTGTGTTTTGCTCATGTTATGCACCATTCAGTGGGATTAGACTGGGAGAGGGTACTAGTGTTGTCGGACTGTAGGGAAATCCATTTCTTGGCTGTCCTTTCTCTCTGAAAAATGTGAATTTAATCTCCCAGAGTAAAAAAAAATCAATTTTTATGCAGTTTACTTAGTAGCATGATAATTGCATTTTACTGTTTAGATATCAGGTAGTAATTTTCTTCAGCAGTACTGCTTCATGCAACAAAGTATTGGTCTTTAGACGTTGTAGTCTTGACTACATGGTCTTAAACATTTGTAGAGATGAGGGAAAAGAGTTAAACCATTTATTCACCTTCTAGGGTACAGTTCTTTCAGTTACCTTTGATTAGAGTGTGTTTAGGAAAAGTCAGTTTATGGCTAATATAGTGAGCACAAAAAATAAGCAAAATTTCAGTGTCAAGTTCCCAGTGAACTGTCATTGTGTACTGTTAATTTTATCACAATCTATCTCAGCCCGTTGACCTTACAGACAGCTCTATCTCACCTTTAACACAGTAGCTGACCTCTTTTTTGGTTAATTGCCATCCTCTTTTACTCCTTAAACTGGTTATGTTATCACTTTAAGAAAGAAAAATCTGCTAATGTACAGGTCCACATTTATCAAACAGACACTACTCTGAAAGCATTTGTATGCCAATCAAATATATGGTATACCTAGCTATACATTAACAACAATTATAAACAGGGATCATTTCTAAGCTCTGCTCTAGATAATAAGTTTTAATCATTCACAGGAAGATAAAGTCCATTAATAGTCTTGTTTCTCTGAATCTGCTTCAGAGAAAAGGCTGTACCAGTTTGAAGAAAGAAAAGGGTCTGAATATCCAGAAACCAGGCACTTCCTTAGCACAGGGAGAGAGGATGAGAAGCCCACGGTGAGGTCAGCCATAGATCCCGGAGCTACTAATTAGTAAAACTTGGAAAGGCTTAAAGCAAATTTGTGTCCAACCATCAAGCATCCTCCTCTTGTCCAGGACTCATCCTGCCACTTCTGTTCTGGATCCCATCTCTTCCAGCTCCTTCCTCCTCTGGGACCTTATTCCATTCATTATCCTGGACACATTCTTACATCTTGTTTATACAAGAGTGAGAATGCCTCTAAAGCGTTTCTGACTAATCCACACATCTCCAATACCTGGGATTTCACAAATGAAAACCCACTTCTGACATTCATACACTAATTATGAAAACCTCCACTGTTAGAGATAAAGATAGCTGAGACACCTGTAGCTGCCCCTGAAGTTTGGCATTTTGATTCAATGCTACCAATAACCACTACTGGAGTATGTATTTCCAATTAGAATAACTGCCTGCTTTACAGTCTGGATGAAAATGAACTAAAACACATATTTGCACATGTAACATCTGCTGAAGTATTTTAAAATAAATTACAGATCACAAAACACCTTCCCTTTAAAAAGTCAAGCTACTTGAAACAGGGGACCACATTTAGGATATCGTCTTCCTCATTTCCTGTTCATTTTTAACCCAAGGCTATTCAGCTCCCATCCTTACCATTGTAATAAAACTGCTCCTGCCAAGGAGGTTTATGACCTAGATGCCAAATCCAATGTGCTAGGTCCTAGCAGAGTTCCTGAAATATAGTTTTAAAGCATCAATATTCATTTCTATAATTTTAGGAAGAGTTAAACATGTCTCAATCCTATTTTTCCCTTGTCATATACTCTGAATGTTTTAATTACACTTCAGAAAAACCTTGATTCAGACATGAGACAGGAGAGTCTGGTAAAGTAATTAAGTGGAATATGCCATGTTCATTATTCAGCAAGAGAAGCCTCACCTCCCATGAAATGGTAAAAAAAAAAACAAAAACAAAGTCAGTTTATTTCATTAAGTCCCCAAGCTCTCCTGAAAATGCTCAGCTTGACAATAAAAAAATGTAAAAGCACCTGAAGATAATAACTAAATACCTCTGGAAAAAGCCCAGCTAGTAAAGATTCTCTCATGGACAGGCTAGGTCCCACATTTCTCTAGCAAAATTAATAGTCTACTAATTGCTGACAACAAGATTCCTTCATGTATTAAATGTATACTATTCCCCTGTATATATCAGTTTTAACTTCTCTTCAAAGACTTCAGACTAAGTAAAAGATTTAGAAATAGATGATATGTTCACAGGGGGATTTTTAGGCATGCAATGGTTATAATACATGCTGTTCTGAAGCTGTCTGAATCTTAACACAAACAGGAAATGCACGTTTTTCCACTCAATGTATTTGAGAGCTTTCCCTCCCATAGAATGGAATGTTGGGCGTACCTTTATTTTCATTCAAGTGGGTAATATATATGTGCATGAAATGTGGGAGATGCCACTAGTAATAATCGAAAATTTAGCTTGAGAAAAGATTCAATTGCAGAGAAATAAGAACAGATTCACAGTGGGTTTGGGGAGCTGCCAAATCATGAGTAGAAACATGTTAAAAAATCCTTCTATTTTTTCTGACACTCAGAATTTTGAGAGCTCCTCTGTTTATCTTTGAAACAGCCCCGTCATTCGCAGAGAAAGCTGCAAAGAGCAGAAAGGATCGCTGCATGAGTACAAGTTGTCCTTTATAAGGGCGGGAGGCTCAGGTTCTGATTCCACAGACATTTAGGTGCACCTGGTAAGTTCCAGACACCACGCATGGTGCTTTCCCAAACAGTCATAAGCTCTCATGTACTGATCTGTATTCAAGGATATGAGCTCAGGAAGGGAGAGAGAAAATGTGTAAGTGCAGACATATTTTTCTTTTTCTTTTAAATTATGTATATGTATTTTACAATTATGTATATGTTTACATAAAATATATGTATATTTATAAAAATATGTATATTCACTTAACAATTCCGATGATTCATCCACCATTTTAATGAATGCTCTTGTGGAGATTATACCCAGAATAGGCTTAGTAAAGAGTGGAGGAGTCCCTCTGCCTTGGCTAGGCTCCGTTCCCCAATACCTCTCATATTGTGAGCATCTCACTATGTACAAGGCGATCCTGCTGTTTAAAGTATTTTTTCATGTAACATGACCCCTAAGCACCAGCTGAATTTCCTACATATTTTCTATTGAAGAATGAGTCACTCGTTCTGGTGTTGGAATTAAAACTAGTTGTGTTCAGGGGGCTGGGCTCCAACTAAGAGGAGTTTTCCCCTAACATTTTGAATTTAGAGCCTAATCTCCCTCCAAAATGTTTCTCCACAGACCTCCCTTAGTTGAATTCTCACAAGAAACTTGTGAGAATTAACAGGTTTATTACCAGTGTCCCCCACTCCATCTGCGGTAATAGCCGTCCCCGTCCTTTGGGGAACCGTGCCACCCTGACTCCAACCCCACAGTTCAGGTGAGGACTTGCCAGGTCAGGGTCTCTTGCTTCCCTGACTATGAGGGACATCATGTGACTCAGGATGACCTGTTAACCTGGTCACAGTGACTAGTCCAGGGATGCACACATGAGACCCAAACAAGGCCCCTCGGTGTCCTCCCCTAGAATTTTTCTGCTGATATTAGCAGGAGAGAGTCTTTCTTACCTCTGTGATTAAGGCCATGTTCCTACTTTGTAAAGATGTCTGAAAATATAAAACTAATATTCAGAGAGTAACAGAGATGTGAAGTCGAGTTCTGCAGCATCCCAGCCCCTGCATCCAGTCACCCTAGAGGCCAGATCCTGCCCTGGTCCCACCCAACTCGTACTTTGTTTGTTTTTCATTTTTTGATTATTTCAGAATCCTAATTATCACCTCTTTTGCCCTCAGTAAGTTAGTTTCTTCCACTGATGATGCAGTGTTGTCTCTGTTTCACAGGTAAGGACAGCATAGTTTGTAGGTTCAATAACTTGCTACATTCTCAGAGCCAGTAAGTGACAGAACCAGGCAGCTCCTAGAACCAAGCATGTCTGAAGTACAACATCAAAGTTCATAAGGCTGACTTCACAGTTAGTCGAGTTTTTTTGGAGTGAGATAGATTTTATTTTATTTTATTATTTTTTAAGTGAAAGAAACTCCTTTTCTTTATAGGCACTGGCAGAAAGTCATCTTGGATGAGATCTTTTTCTGGGAAAAGTCAGTAAAGTGATGCCCTCTCCATTATGTAAATGAAGGGCAATCAACTATTTCTGAGGGAAAAATAAAACAAAAACTTTGGGGATCCATGATGCCCGGACCTTGTAGAATCCCATGAACCAATCCAACAAAAGGAGCCCAGTGCTTTCTGGAAAGAAAGAAATTGAGACCCAACACTTGCTCTCAGAGATTCATATTTAGGAAAACTTGCTGTGGTAGACTGGAATGACCCCAGCCAAGACCTTGGTTAGGAAAGAACAGCAGGGCCTTTATGTTGCTCAACAGATGTGAGACATTTCAACTCTCCCAGATGTGACCAATTAGATGTATTCACTCAGCATTCCCTCACTGAGACTAGGGGAAAACTCAGGCCCAACTGTAGGCAGAGTCGCTCAGCAGCTGGGGGAAGGCCAATTGCACTGCCTTACATGCCTCCCTTCGGATCTGAAATGCCACATACCGAAATCACTCCCCTTGGACCTTCCATTTTCAGGGAGCTGCCCAAACACCCGGGTCAGTATAAGGGGCCTAATGATAACAGCAGACAACAGTTATTGAGTCCCTCGATGTGTCAGGTCCCATGTTAAGAGTTGACACTAATGTACATTACGACTTCATCTACAACAGCATTCTCATTCTCTTAACCATGCTTTTCGTTTCTCCGTAGCATGTACCACTGCCAAATTACGTTACATATTTATTTGTTTCATTTTTGTTAGCTGATGCCCTATATTGGAAAAAACAAAGCCTTTCCCTCCAGTATTCTCCTTTACTTTTACACAGAACACTTCTCCTCTGATACTTCTGGCCACCAAATGTGTGAGAGTTTTCCCCCACCAGGCAATTCTTTGTGACACTGGCTGGTCAACTTTATACAATTTAACTCAGTTCTGACACCATCGACCTGGACATAGAATCAGATCCAACAGGTTAAAGGCTCAGTCCCACAAGACTGCCCCTCTACTTCTGATGCAGTTGTAAGAGGAGGTCTCCAAGTTACTCAAAACTTCTGTCTGACTTGGCTACAAATTGGAGGTTCCTATGACCTCCTCCCCATTGGATTCAATTATTTGCTAGACTGGTTCACAGAACTCGGGGAGACACCTACTTACATTTACTGGTTTATTATAAAAGAATATGGTAGAGGATACAGATGAACATCCAGAGGGAAGAGATGCATAGGGCAAAGTACATGGGAAGGGGCTTGCCAATCTCCCAGCACCACCATGTGTTCATCAACTGGGAAGCTCTTTGAACCTGTCCTTTTGGGTTTTTATGGAGCCTTTGTTACATGGGCATGATTGATTAAATCATTGGCCATTGGTGGCTGAACTCAATCTCCAGCTCCTCCCCTCCCCAGAGATGGGGAGGGAGGCTTAAGCAGGCCTGAAAGTTCAAACTTTTTTTTTATTGCAGTAACATTGGTTTATAACATTACATAAATTTCAGATGCACATCATTATATTTCGATTTCTGCTTAGGCTACATCATGATCACCACCCAAAGACTAATTATAATCCATCAACACACATATCATCCCTTTCGCCCTCCTCCCTCCCCCCTTCCCCTCTGGTAACCACCAATCCAATCTCTATCTCTATGTGACTGTTTGTTGCTGTTTTTATCTTCTACTTATGAATGAGATCATATGGTGTTTGACTTTCTCCCTCTGACTTGTTTTGCTTAGCATGATACCCTCAAGGTCCATCCATGTTGTCACAAATGGCTGGATTTCATCACTTCTTATGGCTGAGTAGTATTCCATTGTATATATATATACCATATCTTCTTTGTCCATTCATCCCTTGATGGGCATCTAGGTTGCTTCCAAGTCTTGGCTATTGTGAATAACACTGCAATGAACACAGGGGTGCATGTATCTTTACACATTCGTGTTTTCATGTTCTTTGGATAAATAGCTGGATCGTATGGTAATTCTATTAATTTTTCGAGGACTCTCCATACTTTTTTCCATAGTTGCTGTGCCAGTTTGCACTCCCCCAGCAGTGTATGAGAGTTCCCTTCTCTCCACATCCTCTCCAACACTTGTTTCCTATCTTGTTGATTATCACCATTCTGACAGGGGTGAGGTGATATCTCATTGTAGTTTTGATTTGCATTTCCCTGATAATGATGTTGGACATCTTTTCATGTGCCTGTTGGCCATCTGTATATCTTCTTTGGAGAAATGTCTGCTCAGGGCTTTTGCCCATTTTTTAATTGGCTTGTTGGTTTTTTTGTTGTTGAGATGTATGGGTTCTTTATATATTTTGGAGATTAACCGCTTATCAGATATATGGTTTGCAAACATCTTCTCCCAGTTGTTAGGTTGTCTTTTCCTTTTGTTAATGGTTTCCTTTGCTGTGTAGAAGCTTTTTAGTTTGATGTAGTCCCATTTGTTTATTTTTTCTATTGTTTCCCTTGCCCAGTCAGACATGGTACTTGAAAAGTAAGACCAGTGTTGAAGAGCGTACTGCCTATGTTTTCTTCTAGAAGTTTCATGGTTTCAGATCTTACATTCAAGTCTTGAATCGATTTCCAGTTAATTTTTGTGTAAGGTATAAGATAATGGTCTACTTTCATTCTTTTGCATATGGCTGTCCAGTTTTCCCAACACCATTTATTGAAGAGACTTTCCTTTCTCCATTGTATGTTCTTGGCTCCCTTGTCGAAAATTAGCTATCCATAGATGTGTGGATCGAAAATTCAAAGTTCTAATCACATGGTTGGCTCTACCAGCAACCAGCCCTCAGAAAGTCACCTCATTAACATATCAAAAGATACCTTTACCACTCTCATCACTTAGGAAATTCCAAGGGTTTTAGGAGCTCTGTACCAGAAACAGGGATGAAGACCAAATGTATATTTCTTATTATAAATCACAATATCACCCTCCCAAACTAAAATGTGAGCTGCCTGAGGACAGAACTCTGTGTCATTAACCTGTACCCAGACTGCTGGCAGACTGTGGGTTTCCAATTAAAATTCACCAAATGAATGATGGTACTGTGTGATTTCATCATAAGAACCTTATGGGACAAGTTTTGATAGCTTAAGTAAGTTGCACAAGACAACACTGCTAGCAAGTAACAGAATAAAGACCTGAACTCAGGGGGCCAGCCCTGTGGCTTAGCAGTTAAGTGTGCACACTCCGCTACTGGCTGCCTGGCTTCGGATCCCGGGCGCGCACCGACGCACTGCTTGTTAGGCCATTTTGAGGTGGCATCCCACATACAGCAACTAGAGGGATGTGCAACTATGACGTACAACTATCTGCTGGGGCTTTGGGGAGAAAAAGGGAAAAAAAAAAGGAGGAGGATTGGCAATAGATGTTAGCTCAGGGCTGGTCTTCCTCAGCAAAAAGAGGAGGATTGGCATGGATGTTAGCTCAGAGCTGATCTTCCTCACACACACACAAAAAAGACGTGAATTCAGCTGTGCATGACTCCAAAGCCTTCACTTTGAACCACCAAGTTATACTGGTTCCCAAGGTACAGATGTGGTGGCTGAGGTGCCCCAAAGTATTTATCAAGTAAACAGCAGCAAATAAAGGAGAGAGAGGACTCTGCCTGCTTTCCATCTCTGGCCAGGGCTTGGCCTTGCCACCAATATCTGCTAAAGCACAGGTTTTGAGATTAAATCTGAGCTGTATACCTGAGTATACCACTCCCCACCCAGGCAACCTCAAGGCCACCTAAGTTCTCACAATCTGTTTCTTCATCTGCTTTCTCCCAAGGGTTATTGCACGATTTAGATGACACAATGAAGTGAAAGAATTTAGAACAATTATTGACTCTTGGGGATAAATTCTAAATAAGTGGTAACAGTGATCCTAAGGAGAGAGATTGGTTATAACCCAAGGAAATACCCCAGCTCTCCTCTGTCTCCAGCCTGCTCTAGACTGGCTTCTAGCCAGTGTTGTTGGTCTGCCGTTTGCTGAACAACACAGTTCACTTCTATCTGATCTTTCAAAACTCTTCTTGTTCCCTGCCAATGCCCCTAGATGTGCAGTGAGATCTCAAATGGGAATTGCCTTTTTGAGGGAGCACAAGCCCTCTGCTCTGCAAACAAGAAGGGGTTTAAAATACATTTTCAAAATTCTCTGGGAATACATTTGAGGCTTGAGATATGTTGAAATAACTTTCTAGGCCCCAGATGGAGCCACTCCTGCTGGGGGAATGCCACATCAGCAAATGGAAACTAACATTTGTGTTCTTGTAAATGTTGCGCTTGACCAGAAACGCAGTATATCCAGTCAGCCAGTCTCCAAATGCCAAGCCAACTCTGGGCCTTCTCACCCCAAATAAGAGTGACTATGTGGCCCCATCCAATATGATATTTTCTATTTTTCTCTTTCTTATTCTTTATTCTTTATCCTATAAAAGTTCTCTGCCTTCCCCCTCATTTTGCAGTTCTCCAAGACTGTCCGCTTCATGAAGTGTTAAATAAAGTTTGTTCATATCACCTAATTTGTCTTCTTTAAACAAATATTTGGAGTTATTTGCCCAGGGCTATCCCTGTGAGCTGAAAGGAGCTCACAGATCTTCTGACAATTAGTTGGGTAGGCGTTTACTGCTCTTTTCACATACTTTTATAAGAAGAGGTGACCATTGGTGTGGCTGCTTTCTCCAGTTACGTATCTGCTCTAATTTTTAATCATGAAGACCTCTTTTTAATTTCAAGAAATATAACATAATACCATCCCTCCCCAAAAGCAATTGTCCATTGACTGAGAAGTTATATTATGAAAAACAGTTATAGCAACTTAATAAGACTTTTAAATGAATTGGAGTTATATGAATCACATTAACACCTAGATACATTTGGAAGATGGTAATGTATTTATGTGTATGACATCTTAGCTATTCAGTGAACAGCCATCCGGGAAGCTGAGGGCCCCTAGCATTAACATCCTGGCGCCTCAGAGACCTACATCCTACAGCCTGGGAACCAACGTCTAAAGATATTTAACTGAGAATTTGTAGAAAAAAACACCACAACGTTAATTTGAACTTTATCTCTTTGAGTGGTCTATAATTTTACTAATGAATTACTGAATTTAAAAATTAAAATAATGATAGGTTGACTGTAAATAGAATTTTGTTTTGAAACAGGAAAAACATGAATTTCTAGTTGCTTTGGAGTCTAATTTTTAACTATGGTAGACTGATCTAAGTCTTGGCAAGATCCTAGACATAATTTGAAACCATGAAGATATAAACCTAAGGGAACAGTGTGTACAATGCTTGAATTATGTTCAAACTGATCCTGGGGAAGGCTAGGGGGATTTCTTTATTAAAATTATTGAACAGGAAAGTGCCTTCAACCACAATATAAAAGGCAATTTGCAATTACTGTTCTACTTTTCCTCCACTTTCCATTTTTATTTTAGTGCACGAGCAGTTTGTAGCAAAACCAGCTTTTGCATCTCTTGGGTTTCTTACATTTTTACAGGAGGGAAAAAAAGCCACCATGTAACAAATTGCTCTAAATTTAAAAGAATTTGTCTCCTTTCCGGCCTCCTTACTTTCACTAATATTAAAGTGAGTTTCAGATTTACGTAGAATGAGAAGCAAATTCTTTTCCTTCTATTGTTAAATGATCAGGCAGTTGACATTGTTGCTATTTTAAAGATTCTGAGAATCAAATGTATATTTATGCTACATTATAAAAGTGAAGAAGTCTTTTTTTAGGAAATCAGTATTTTAAAAGTGGAATCAATTCAAATTTATTTTAATCCTTTCAGATTAATTTAGCTCTGGGCTATTTAAAAATGAACTTTTTTTTGTTCATTTTTATTGAGATAACAATAGTTTATAACACTATATAAATTTCAGGTATAGAACATTGTATTTCGACTTCTGTATAGACTACACTGTGTTCACCACCAAAAGTCTAGTTGCCATCCATCACTGTACACATGTGGTGCTTTATCCCTTTTGCCCCCTCCTTCCCTTCTGGTAACCAACAATCTATTCTCTGCATCTATGTGTTCGTTTGTTCACTGTTGTTGTTATTTTATCTTCCACATATGAGGGATATCATACAGTGTTTGCATTCTCCATCTGATGTATTTCATTTAGCAGAATACCCTCAAGGTCTATCCACGTTATCACAACTGGCAAGATCTCATCTTTTTTTACAGCTGAGTAGTATTCCACTGTGTATACATATACTACATCTTCTTTATTCATTCATCCATTGATGAGCACTCAGGTTGTTTCCAAGTCTTGGCTATTGTGAGTAATGCTGCAATTAACATAAGGGTGCATATATCTTTTCAAATTAGTGTTTTCCTGTTCTTTGGATAAAGACCCAGAAGTGGAATAGCTGTATCATATGGTATTTTTATTTTTAATTTTTTGAGGAACTTCCATACTGTTTTCCATAGTGGCTGCACCAGTTTACACTCCCACCAGCAGCATATGAGGGTTCCATTTTCACCACATCTTCTCCCACTTGTTATTTCTTGTCTTTTTTATAATAGCCGTTCTGATGAGTGTGAAGTGATATCTTATAGTTTGATTTGCATTTCCCCAATAATTAGTAATGTTGAATATCTTTTCATGTGCCTATTGGCCATCTGTATATCTTCTTTGGAAAAATGTCTGTCAAAATACTCTGCCCATTTTTTAATTGGGTTGTTTTTTCTGCTGTTGAATTGTTCAAGTTCTTTATGTATTTTGGATATTAACCCCCTATCAGATACATGATTTGTAAATATCTTCTCCCAGTTGGTAGGTTGTCTTTTCATTCTGTTGATGGTTTCTTTTGCCATGCAGAAGCTTTTTAGTTTGATATAGTCCCATTTGTTTAATTTTTCTTTTGTTTCCCTTGTCTGAGGAGACATATTAAAAAAGACACTGCTAAGATCAATGTCAAAGAGCGCACTGCCTATGTTTTCTTCTAGGGGTTTTTATGGCTTCAGGTGTTACATTCATGTCTTTAATAGATTTTCAGTTAATTTTTGTGTAAGGTATAAGATAATGGTCTACTTTCATTCTTTTGCATATGGCTGTCCAGTTTTCCCAGCACCATTTATTGGAGAGACTTTCCTTTCTCCATTGTATGTTCTTGGCTCCTTTGTCGAAAATTAGCTGTCCATAGATGTGTGGGTTTATTTCTGGGCTCTCAATTCTGCTCTATTGATCTGTGTATCTGCTTTTCTGCCAATACCATTCTGTTTTGATTACTATAGCTTTGTAGTATATTTTGAAATCAGGGAGTGTGATACCTCCAGCTTTGTTCTTTTTTATCAGGATTGCCTTAGCTAGTTGGGGTCATTTCTCGTTCTATACAATTTTAGGATTTGTTCTATTTCTGTGAGAAATATCATTGGGACTTTGATAGGGATTGCAGTGAATCTGTAGATTGCTTTAGGAAGTATGGACATTTTCACTATGTCAATTCTTCCAATCCATGAGCATGGAATAGCTTTCCATTTCTTTGTATCTTCTTCAATTTCTTTCAACAATGTCTTATAGTTTTCAGTGTATAGGTCTTTCACCTCCTTAGTTACATTTATTCCTAGGTATTTTATTCTTTTAGTTGTGATTGTAAATGGGATTCTAGTCTTGATTTCTCTTTCTGCTATTTCGTTGTTAGTGTATAGAAATGCAATTGCTTTTGTATGTTGATTTTGTACCCTGCAACTTTGGTATATTCATTATTATTTCTAACGGTTTTTTGGTAGATTCTTTAGGTTTTTCTACATATAAAATCCTGTCATCTGTAAATCATGACAGTTTTACTTCTTCCTCTCCAATTTGTATCCTTTTTATTTCTTTTTCTTGCCTAATTGCTCTGACTAGGAATTCCAATACTACATTAAATAGGAATGGTGAAAGTGGGCATTATTGTCTTGTTCCTGTTCTTAAAGGGATAGCTTTCAGTTTTTCACCATTGAGTATAACGTTAGCTATGGGTTTGTCATATATGGCCTTTATCATGTTGAGGTACTTTCCTTCTATACCCATTTTATTCAGAGTTTTTATCATAAATGGATGCTGTATCTTGTTGAATGCTTTCTCTGCCTGTATTGAGAGATCATGTAATTTTTATTCTTCGTTTTGTTAATGTGGTGTATCACATTGATTGATTTGCAGATGTTGAACCATCCTTGCATCCCTGGGATAAACTCCACCTGATTGTGGTGTACGATCCTTTTAATGTATTGTTGTATTCGATTTGCTGATATCTTGTTGAGGAATTTTGTGTCTATGTTCGTCAGTAATAGTGGCCTGTAATTTTCTTTTTTTGTGTTGTCTTTGTCTGGTTTTGGTATCAGGATAATGTTGGCCTTGTAAAACGAGTTAGGAAGTGTCCCGTCCTCTTCAATTTTTTGGAAGAGTTTGAGAAGGATAGGTATTACATATTCTTTGAATGTTGGTAAAATTCACCAAAGAAGCCATCTGGTCCTGGACTTTTGTCTTTTGGGAGGTTTTTGATTACTGTTTCCATCTCTTTGTGATTGATCTATTCAGATTCTCTATTTCTTTTTGGTTCAGTTTTGGGAGGCTGTATGATTCTAAGAATTTATCCATTTCTTCTAGGTTATCCAATTTGTTGGTGTATAGTGTTTTATAGTATTCTATTATAATTCTTTGCATTTCTGTGGTATCCATTGTAATTTCTCTTTTGATTTTATTTATTTGAGCCTTCTTTTTTTCTTAGCTAAAGGTTTGTCAATTTTGTTTATCTTTTCAAAGAATCAACTCTTAGTTTCATTAATCTTTTCTATTGTCTTTTTAATCTCTATGTCATTTATTTCCACTCTGATTTTTATTATTTCCTTCCTTCTACTGATTTTGGGCTTTGTTTGTTCTTCTTTTTCTAGTTCCTGTAGGTGTAATGTTAGATTGTTTATTTGAGATTTTTCTTGTTTTTTTAGGTAGGTCTGTATTAGTATAAACTTCCCTCTTAGTACTGCTTTTGCTGCATCTCATAGATTTTGGTATATTTTCATTTTCATTTGTCCCAGGTATTTTTTGATTTCTCCTTTGATTTCTTCATTGACCCAATAGTTGTTGAGTAGCATTGTTTAATCTCCACATATTTGTGACTTTTCCAGTTTTCTTCTTGTAGTTGATTTCTAGTTTCGTGCTGTTGTGGTTGGAAAAGATGCTTGGTATTATTTCAATCTTAAATTTATTGAGACTTGTTTTGAGGCCTAATATGTGGTCTATCCTGGAGAATGTCCCATGTGCATTCAAAAAGAATGTATGGTCTGCAGTTTTTGCATGGAACATTTTGTACGTGTCTATTAATCCATCTGGTCTAATGTGTCATTTAAGGCCAATATTTCCTTATCGATCTTCTATCTGGATGACCTATCTATTGATGTAAGTGGGGTATTAAAGTCCCCTACTATTATTATGTTATTGTCAGTTTCTCCTTTTAATGTCTGTTAATATTTGCTTTATGTATTTTAGTGCTCCTATGTTGGGCACATAGATATTTACAAGTGTTATATCCTCTTGTCAGATTGTTCCCTTTATCATTGTGTAATGGCCTTCTTTGTCTTTTGTTAGTTTTTTTTTAAGTCTATTTTGTCTGATATAAGTATCGCTACCCCAGCTTTCTTTTTGTTTCCATTTGCATGGAATATCCTCTTCCATCCTCTCACTTTCAGTCTGTGTGTGTCTTTAGATCTGAAGTTTGTCTCTTATAATCAGCATATATCTGGGTTTTGTTTTTTCATCCATTCAGCCACTCTCTGTCCTTTGACTGAAGCATTTAGTCCATCTACATTTAAAGTAATTATTGATAGTTATATACTTATTGCCATTTTGTTACTTTATTCCTGGATGTTTTTGTAGTTCTCTGTTCTTTTCTTCTTCTCCTGCTCTCTTCCCTTGTGATTTGATGACTTTCTTTAGTGTTATGTTTGGGTTCCTTTCTCTTTATTTATTTATTTGTATTTATTATAGGTTTTTGTTTTGTGGTTACCATGAAGTTCATATGTAATAACCTATGTATCTAGTAATCTATATCAGGTTGATGATCTCTTAAGTTCAACTTCATACTAAAAGACAAACACTTTTACCCCCCTACATGTTGTATGTTTTTGACATCATATTTAACCTCTTTTATCTTGTGTATCCTTTACTGTCTTATTTTAGATATAGATGATTTTAGTACTTTTGTCTATTGACCTTCATACTAGCTTTCTAGGTGGTTGATCCTCTATCTTTACTGCATATTTGTCTTTACCAGTGATATTTTTTCTTTGATAATTTTCTTATTTCTATTTGTAGCCTTTTCTTTTCCACTTAAAGAAGTCCCTTTAACATTTCTTATAAGGCCAGTTTAGTGATGATGAACTCCTTTAGTTTTGCTTGTCTGGAAAACTCTTTATCTCTTCTTCCATTCTGAATGATAAACTTGTTGGGTAAAGTATTCTTGGTTGTAGGTTTTTTTCCTTTCAGCACTTTGAATACATCATGATACTCCCTTTTAGCCTGTTAGGTTTCTACTGAAAAGTCAGTTGATTTTTTGGGGTTTCACTTGTATGTAACTTGTTGCCTTTCTCTTGCAGCTTTTAGGATTCTCTCTTTAATTTTTGACATTTTAATTATAAATATCTTGGTGTGGGCCTCTTCAGATTCATTTTGTTTGGTGCTCTCTGTGCTTCCTGTACCTGGATGTCTGTTTCTCTCCCCAGGATAGGGAAGTTTTCAGCTATTATTTCTTCAAATAAGTTCTCTGCCCCTTTGTCTCTCTCCTCTTCTTCTGGGACACCTATAATGCAAATGTTAATATGCTTTATGTTGTTCCAGGGGTTCCTTAAACTGTCCTTGTTCTTTTTAATTTTTTTTTCTGTTCTGCTTGGGTGATTTCCTCTACTCTGTCATCCAAACTGCTTATCTGTTCTTCTGTGTCATCTACTCTGCTGTTGATTCCCTCTAGTGAATTTTTATTTTCCATTATTGTATTCTTCAGCTCTGATTGGCTCTTTTTTATATTTTCTAATTCTTTGTTGAAGTTCTCACTGTGTTCATCTACTCTTCTCCTGAGTTCAGTGAGCATCCTTATGACCATAAATGTGTACTCTACCAGGTAGATTGTTTATCTCTGTCTCATTTCATTCTTTTTCTGAGGATTTGTCTTGTTCTTTTATTTGGAACATATACCTTTTTCTCCTCTTTTTGCTTACTTCTCTGTGTTTATTTCTATGTATTAGGTAGATTAGTTATATCTTCTGATCTTGGAAATGTGGTCTTATGTAGAAGATGTTTTATGGGGCCCAACAACATGTTTCTCTCTTGTCACCCATGCCAAATGCTCCAGGAGTGCCCCCTATGTGGGCTACATGTGCCCTTCTGTTGTGGCAAGACCACTATTACTGTGGGTGTGTGGGCGGGCTGGGCCAGCCCCCAGTGCAACTGGGTTTGTGGCCCCAGCAGTGCAGCTGTTGCTAGCTCACTCCTTGGCGGGGCAGGCCTCAGGCACAGGCTAGCTATGCAGCTAGGCAGTGCACTACTTCCTGGGGCTCACTAGTGGACACGTCAGGCTTCCTGTGCAACTGTTTCAGGTGTGTTGGTGGGTGGGGCTGGTCCCTGGGGCAGCCTGCCTATGCTGCCTAGCTGTGCTCAGTTGCCTGGGGTGTCTAGTGGTTGGGGCAGGCCTTTGAGCTAGCAGGCTAGAGGGAGGATTCCAAATGGCACTTGCCAGTGTCTGTGTCAGCACGGCTGAACTAGGTCACAAAAATGTCTGCTGCCAGTGTCTCAGTCCCTGGGGAGTGGCCCAAGCCACCTCCTGCCTCTCTGAGATATGCTCTGAGTTTAGTGAGTCTCTTTTACCAATGGACTATGAATTTTTCTGTCTGGTGTTTGTGTGCTGGTTTCAAGATTGAATGAGTCTGTGTGGGGACCCTTTAAGAGCAGATTTTCCTTTCCCTGAAGTTCTATAGTTTTCCTGGGCATATTCCCAGTTGGTTTTCAAAGCTAGGTGTTTTGGGGTCTCATCTCTCTTGTGCTGGGTTTAAGGGCTGGGGTGCCTAACATAGAGCTTGAATCGCCTGCTACTCGGGGAAAAGCTTTGTACCTTTGAGATCACACCTGACCATGAAGCAATGCTGCTAGGGTGTGTTATTTTCCTCAGCAGGACTGTATCTGTGCCTCTTCCACCCCTCTCTGCGTTGTCCCTTGTGGAGATTCTTTTCATCCGTTTCCAGATCTCTCTCAGAGAAAATTTTTCCACATGTATATGTAAGTTTGTTCTGTCTGTGGGAGGAGGCGAGCTCAGCATCCTTCTATGCCACCATCTTCCAAAAACTGGCCTAAAAATGAATTTCATATCAGATATATAGCTGTTTAAAATAAAATCATAATTTTGAGACTTACATACCTAAGAATCCTAGAATATAAGAGCACTCTGATAATTTTTTTTGAATTTGGGGATGAAAGTGCTACTATTATTTCTCTTAGTATTTTGTTTTTCAATTCTAGACTTGTGTTTTAAGAATTAAAATAAAAAGATAGGGTCAAGAGAAAAAATTTCACAGATGAACATGTAAACAAAACAGCATGTGAAAGCACTTTGTAAATTAAGAAGTAATACTGGGGGCCGGCCCCGTGGCTTGGTGGTTAAGTGCGCGCGCTCCGAAGCTGGTGGCCCGGGTTCGGATCCCGGGCGCGCACCGAGGCACCACTTCTCCGTCCATCCTGAGGCCGAGTCCCACATACAGCAACTAGAAGGATGTGCAGCTGTGACATACAACTGTCTACTGGGGCTTTGGGGGGAAAAAATAAATAAAATCTTTAAAAAAAAAAAAAGAAAAAGAAGTAATACTGGACCCACAACCATCAATATTTTCAGTGAAAATTTATTTCACAAATAGGTGTTGTCATTCACTTATTCCTTCAAGTACTAATTTAACAGGTATTTGTCTAATGACAGTAATTCTGCTGTATGCTTAGGACTCAGCTCTGTGTGAGGTAGCAGGGAAGCCATGTGTTTCAGGCTCTGGAGTCTAGGTTTGAATCCTAGCTTTGTTCCTTCTTATTGTGTGACCTTGGGCAAATTATGTGACTTTTCCAAGCTTTGCTTTTGTCTTCAGTTAAACGGGGATATTAATGGTACTTACCTCATAGAGAGTTTTTGAGGATCAAAATATGCAATTATTGTAAGACTCTTAATACAGAAAGTGCTTGGAATGCGGTTTGTAACTTTGGCTGCATGTTAGAATCACCCAGAGAGCTTTTAAAAATTATCACTGCATTCTTTAGTGTCACAGCTCTGGCAAAGTGAGAACAGTGACTTGGGCTCTGGGAGCTGACTAACAGTGTCATAATGAGGACTTTCAAATCTGGCTTCTCCCAACTCTCTCAAGAAGAGCCCTGTATTGGCTGGAACTTACAGGTGGATTTTGACCAGTCATAACTTCCCCATATCAACACGGATGTGCATAAATATCCTAAAAGAATATGGAAGAAACATAATCTTTAGATTGGGCCACATTTTGTAAGGAAGAGCCAAAGAACCTGGTTTTTTCTTTATCTTGCCATGAAGATAGCTTGATCAAAGTGGACATGAGAACTATTTCATTGGATATTCTATCTGAGGAGGAACTTACCAAGAATTCACTGACAATGTATGCAGATGATGTGGTCTCTCACCAAGTTCAGAATGCCACCATGGCAAATAGTACCAATACTATTGGTATTATTATAGTACCAATAGTACCAAATTTCGGCACCAAGATACTCTCTCAGATCTTCTCTGAGAGAGAAGGAATTGCACATAACATGCCATGTGTTCTGGATGATACCACTGATGCCTGGGGGATAGAAGTGGAGTGTGAGGAAATTAGGAATGCAAACTCATCTGTGCAACTCCTGAGAGCCATGGTTTCACAAGCAGAAGTGTCCCACAGAGTCCAAGGCAAGGTTTTTGCAGCTCAAGAGGACATGGCTGCATCCTGGGCTCTGAATGAAGCCTCAGTGCTTCCCTAGTGCCTTTAGAGCTGGAACCTCCAGGTACCAACCACCAGAGGTGCTGAGAAGAATACAAATTTATTCTCTTACAGTTCTAGAAGTCAAAAGTCAGAAAATGGGTCTTATGGGCTACAACCAAGGTATTGGCATGGCCACATTCCTTCTATAAGCTCCAGAGGAGAATCCATTTCCTTGCCTTTTCCAGCTTCTAGAAGCTGCCTACATTCCTTGGCTGGTGGATGTCTTCCATCTTCCAAGCCAGTAATCATATCACTCTGACCTCTGCTTCCATTGTCATGTCTCTTTTTCTGAGTCTCCTGCCTCCCTCATAATGGCCCTCATGATTATATTGGGCCCACCCAGATAATCCAGCATAAGCTCCCCATCAAGAGATCCTTAACTTTATCACATTTGTCAAGTCTCCTTTGCTATACAAGGTAACGTTCACAGGTTCTGGGGATTAGGATCTGGACACCTCTGGGGAGCCATTATCCTGTCTACTACAGACATCATGGGGCAAAACACTGAACTGAGAGGTGGAAGAAGAGGTTAACCTTCAACACCGAGGGGACAGTAGAGCAGGGTGACTTGAACCACCCCCACCCTCTCCTTTGCACCGTGTTGACTTTGGTGTGTCTAGAATGCATAGCAGTAAAAAGAATTGTTAGCCTGGAAATACCAAGAGACATACAGCTTGGTGATTTATGTAAGAAAATCTCTTAGCTTATTATATTTAATAGTTCTCTTTTTTAAATCATTGAGAAGGAGGTTAAATTCCTCTTCTTTTTGGCTTCTGTAGAGTCACTCTGCACCCTAGAAGCTGGACAAAACCCCATGTGTAGGTTATAATCCCACCACAGACCTTCTCTTATGCTTCTCCTCACTATTGCAGAACCTCTGATTGAAGAAAGAGTCCCCAACACCTGTTTGGTCTCTGAACCCAAACTATATTTCAAAATAATGCTCACCTGAGAGTAGACATTTTCTTGCCTGTGCCTGCCAGCACTGGGGAAGTGGGCTAGACAGATGACGAAGATTCCCAACCCTTCCGCCACTGTTAAATCTGCTGTTTTAGAAATCCTTAACAGAACAGTGCTGGCTTGTAAAGAAGGCTTGTTTATGAGTGAATGATACCTCTGTGGATTGTCTTTTGAACCAGGTAAATATTGTCTTGCAAGAGCCTATTTTCAAATATCAGGTTTGAAATACTTTTGTTTTGCTTTTTAAATGAACTTCTCTCCACTGAGCCATAGCAGTCCGGGAAGACTAGCTATGTGAACAGCTTCAGGACCAATCTGCCTTCTCTAATGTCTTCCGGGAAGCAGTGTATTTCACTCTCCGCGTGTGGTAAGTTATTGTGCACTGTGAAGGCCTGGATTAAGACTCCTGGTTCTTATAGTGTACAATAATATTTGCACACTGGCATACATCATCTGTAGGGCACAAAATGACCAATAAACCTGAGAAGATGCTGTCAAACTTGTGAAATCGATAAAGAGAATAACACATTTTTAAAAAATCCCAGCCTAGGGCCAGCCCCGTGGCTTAGCGGTTAAGTGCGCTCGCTCTGCTACTGGCGGCCGGGGTTTGGATCCTGGGTGCGCCGACACACCAGTTCTCCAGCCATGCTGAGGCGGCGTCCCACATACAGCAACTAGAAGGATGTGCAACTGTGACATACAACTATCTACTGGGGCTTTGGGGAAGAAAAAAAAAAGGAGGAGGATTGGCAATAGATGTTAGCTCAGAGCCGGTCTTCCTCAGCAAAAAGAGGAGGATTAGCACGGATGTTAGCTCAAGGCTGATCTTCCTCACAAAAAAAAAAAAAAAAAAATCCCAGCCTACCTCTTGCCTGTTTGCTTTTTTCTCCCTCTCGTGTAACTGATCCTGATAAAAGAATTAGCTATCTTCCCCAGATCTCAGTTTCTTAGTCTGTAACATTGAGAAGCACCCTCCAACTCTCAAAGGCCTGGGAATCTGTGTACGCGACCCTCTTCCACCTGCGTCTAGGAAGCCAGCTTTTGGCATTTATGTCATTTCTTCTTTGAGGCTCTGAGTTCACTTTGAAAAGTCCAGAACTTGGGCCATCCTCTTCCAAAGCCGCCTTTGGCATTTGTCCTTGGCTGGACAAGCTTGTCAGTCCCAGCCTAGAGAGGAAGCCCCGCACCCCATCCCGGAGCTTGACCCACACTCTGGCTTCCCACGCCCAGGCTCCTAGCCGAGTTTACTGAACACAAACACAAAACTTAAGTTTTTTGACTTAGAACTCAAGTTGCATTTCATTACTGAAGTTTAAAGTTTGGTCTTACCTGCTTTCTCAGAAATATAATCCCATCCTGGTTGAAAAATCCCTTGTCTGACTTATAATAATAAATGCCTTAAAAAAATTAATAATGGAAACCATTGAGACAGAAAATGTGTTGTGCTGTCAAACATTTGTTCTTAGAAACCTTGGAACCTGGATCCTGCAGCTCCTGGCTCTCGCCCTTTGCTGAGCAACATCCTAGCCCAGAGAGGTTAAGCATGTGCACGTGCACCTGCCCGTGTGCCTGGCCCAGCACAATGGAGGTGGTGTTTTATGGAGTGATATTTCAACGAATGACTGAGACCTTGATGTCTGGTTCCCCGGGGTGCACTTCCCACACTAGACAATGTATCTGAGCGGGAGGAAGGGAAGGCTGGTTTCAGGCCTCTGTGTGATGCTCGATGTGGTGTTTTTTAGCTGCTGCTAAGGAGGAAAGTACCTGCTCAGGACATGGGGCCTTCTGGACTCAACTCTCTAGGGCCTTTGCCAAACCACAGCTGCAGAAAGGGACAGTGTTTGGGGAGATGACCACGTTCTTTGAGTCTAACAGAAGTCTATATCTAATACCAGGAATCAAATAGGACAGAAACGTCAGCCAGTTTATTTGAATCTTTGTTTTTCAACGGATTTGTAAAGTACTGTTTTAGTCATGATTTTTTTAAAAGGCATTGAAGATAACCACGCCTGCTTGGCTAAAAATCCCGGGGCAATAGTGCATTGCCTGCCAGCTGTTAATGGCTGAAGAAAGACCAGACAATAAATAGGTGTAGCCAATTGACAGCCCAAACACTGTAATAAAACTTGAAGGTCGGCTGTTAAAACTACTCAACCTCAGCTTGAACCTGTCTTTAATTCTTAACATAACTATATAAAATATTTATAATCATAATTTTGCTCTAATTGTTTCTTTTTCCCTTTCTCCCTCTTCTCTCAACAAAGCAGTCAGTTCAGTTCTATGACCAAAATTTAAAATTTGAGGCATTGTGTGTAAACAATGAATAAAAAGAATACCTTTAAGATCCGGAAAATGCAGTAACTCCACACTTTTAGGAAATCACTGTGTATGATTCCAAAACAAAGTGCAGGCCCTCAAGAGCAACTGATACCATATCACAACTGTATCATTCTAACTAATACATAACATGCTTTTTTTTTAAAAGAACAGTCATCTGTTAATATGATTTTTATACAATTTAAAGGTCATAGTTGATATTAGCGTAGAAAACTGGAATAAAAGAAAGACGTTTCTGTGACATTGGCATTCTGACCACCAGGAAGAAAACTAGATCCAAAACAATAATTTCCAAGAAAATAAAATTAAAGTTCTCAGGAAAAACTATTTAATGATTGTTCTGTGTAGGAGCTGCTATTGCATCTTTAGATAAAATGAAAATTTTTATTTGAGCCCCATTAGAAGTAATTAAGAAGAGTGGATTGGTAAATGGAAAAAGTAAAAATATTGCTAAGATAGTAATAAGAGTAAACGAGGTGATGGGGTTCTTTTTCCAGGTATGGGTTGTGCTCGACACTCACTGACCTCCATGTTCTACTGCTGTTTTATGTCACTCGACTCCTAATCTGATTATTTTTTATGTTGCTAGAATGAATGATGCTGTCTGATTATTTAGCACCAACCAGGGCTATTCATCTATTCAGCTGTAGACGAATGATTTTCTAAGTGCAAACGCTAAAAGGCACTTTGTGTGCATACATACATTGGGGGTATGCATTTGGGTAATTTTTAAAAATTGTTTCTCTCAATTGGGAGTTTGGTGGGGAAAGAGGAAGGAGAATAATACGAGCCCTTGAATAATTCTCAAGGATTTAAACCATTCAAAAGAGAAACTGTGAGGCTCCTTAACTGCGGTGATAGCATTCCGTGTGCATGATAAAAGCCAGTAAAATATACTGGATAGTGGTGACACAGCACCAAGAGTGCTACAATAAATAGTCCATAAATTTCTTAAAAAACCAGTCATGTTTCATGCTCCTTCTTTTCTTTAAAGAGATTTTTTTCTCAATTAAATTATCATTGCAGTAAAAAAATTCATATTTCCATTTTCAAGGTTCAATGAGGTGTGCTTTGTGTCAAATGTATTTTTCTGGCTTCCAAATAACTTGCGAAATGCCAGCAATGTTTTTGCATGGTCTTAGCCATAGATGATCAGAATTGCAGTTTTTGAGGTCAGATCTTGGACCTTGAATTCATAGTACCATGTGGTTGTTATAGTTCTTCCACCCAATTTGTGCTCCCCTGTCCATGCTACAGCATCTTTCCAAAATCTTCTGTCATCCTTTCACCTTCTCACAAGGTCGTGGATTGCATTGGAAACACATGCTGTGAGCAAACCACACAAGGGCAGACTCAGCAGTGGTTCTAAAAGTAGTGTCAGGAAAAACAGCCGGGACACTTCAATGGCATAAAGAGCCCTGCTCTCAGCCTGGTGCTGGAGCCTCTCCTTCCAGCTAGATCAACATGGGAGGAAAGCTCACTGCTATCTAGGTCATGTCACCTTGAATTAAGATGTAATTACTATCCCGGCAGTCTACCTCTTACTAAGGATAAACAGGTGGGTGCAGTTGGCAGTAATTGATCCTTGTTTCTGACTCAGAAGGAACCTGGCACACTTCCCACCATGCTTAGCAAATCCCAGAAGCCCCAATCATCAGGTAATCGCTTGATTATGACTGGATTAGTCCTGGGGGCTAGAAGGGCCTGATATAAAAAAAGGGATACAGAACTTGGAACCAATCATTTTACTTTTATATTTGGCATTTCAGTAGAAATAAAACTAGATCACATTAGAATTTTGAGGAGGAGACTTTTAACCTGGGTCATAATCAGAATATCAGGTTCTCCTCTCCCATTACCACACAGCCTTTACCGAGAAATTGGTGTGTGTTCACTGCATGGGGAGGACGATCCGTGCTCAGAAGAGAAAGCCTGAGAGTTAGACCTGCTAGACCAGGAAAACAAGCAATTACCTGAAATACCCTGACCCCTAAACTTTGTGTCCTGTGCTGCTCAGATAACTTAGGTGAAAATAAGGCTTCTCCTAAATTGTCTCAAAATTGCTTCAATTTCCTTCTTTGCTAGTGGAGATTTTGTTGCCTTGTGCTTTTTCAGCTGAAAGGCGTTTCAAACAAGAATGCGGCTAGACATTGTCCTTGTGTCAATAGTGTGGGGGTGAGTGTTCTGAGAGATTAGAGTGATAGCATGTGTTTCTGTACTGATCATTGCTCTCAAATGTCCCAGATCGCTGATGTGAGGACCACGGGCTAGTACAGCTTGGGCCCTCTGCAAAACTGTGACGGAGGAAAAGAGCCTGGGGAGAAGAGAACCGAGACTGTGGTCAGCTAGACCTGGTTCCTGTCCCGGCTCTCCCGCCAGTTTCCTGTGTGGCCTTCAGTAAATTGTTTACTCTCTCCAGCTCTTGTTCCTGGTCAAAGAGAGGGCAAGCTTGATAGGACTGTTGTGACAATCAGATGAGAGAGCGTGGATTCAAGCAGCTAACAGGGCCTGGGAATGTAAGCAGTTAACATTTCTTTTCCCTTTTTGACCACATGGGAAGGACGGCCTTACATCCTGGTTTTTCTGTTGTGCTGGGATAATTAACAACGGTGCCCCTAGTGTTCCAGTTAGGATGATAAGTTACATAGTGCCTCTACACCCAGGTCAAGCTGGGTTTTGATCACATCCCTCTGTCTTCGTCAGATAACTTTAGTGGCAAAGAATGAAACCCTTTAGCCAACTTAAGCAAAGGGGAATTTATGAGAAAGGTGTAGAGGTGGTTCACGAAATAGCCAGGCTTCATGAGGGGCCAGAACTCAGAAACTGAAGTCCTGGCTTTCCTCTCTCCAGAGATGCACGTTCCCTTTGTTGCCTTTTATTGCACACCTGCTTTGGTCTTTGCCCTTTTGGCAGCCTGGCTTTTGCTGCTTTAGCACGCACGAGGCCACCATTATCTCCAGCTTTGTACCATCTTCAGTTCACATTGACTAAAGTCAGATCTTTAACTCAGACTTCTGTATTCTTGGATAAAAGGATTCCTGGGTTTTTTCATGCACATGAATACATTCGAAATACATTGCCTTGGATCTAGTATCCACCTACGGTTAAGTCAGCTGTCGCTGGGGAGGAAAGAGGGTGTCACGTGTTTTGCTCTACCATTTAACAGGTCTCTGTAAGCATTCTGTGAACCTTCTCTCACAAGGGGTGTGGGGTGGAGAATAAATGGCTGATGGAGGAAAAGATGGCCTCTTTAGTGACCCCACCCCTCATACATAATATTCCGACGTTCCACTGAGGCACCGTCCCACTATTGCTCAGTGGAAATGATTTCTGTGCTCCCAGAACTCAAACTCAAGCTGCTGGGGTCTCATTACTTCAAGTATTTTTTCTGTGCTTGGTGAATCTAAGCTAATAAATTCATCTGTCCTCACGTGCTCATGTTTGGCAGGGAATGTAAATGTTTCCTCACCACTGCCGGTCAACGTGTTTTCGTTTTCCCAGAGGCTTCCTAGGGACAGGGTGCCTTCAACTCACACTTCTCAAACATTGCCAACAAAGCATCCCATACCAAAGAAAGAATTCATATGCTTGGGGCTCTGGGATCATAGCACAAAGCAAACATAAAATTTCTTTCATTTTAGCTTTTAAACTCAGTCCAAATTTGCATTTTATAAAGCAGTAACATTTGTTTTGATATAACTTTTCTCTCAAATTTTGGCACTAAACCCCTGTTCTTGAACAACGTACTGTGATTCTCCTGTAACTGAGTATCTCCAGGCACGCTGCCGCTACCTGCCAGGCTGTGCTAACCTGGTGGACAAACATGAATTTAGCCCAATGAAAGAGAAATATAATAATGGAAATCTAGGCATGAGCAGAAGTCAGTGGAGGATCCATTTTGGAGTAGAGGGCCTCTTTTTGGTCTCTCAGATCATGCAACATTTGAACATCTGTGTGTAGGGTTAAATCTGAATGATATTCATCCTTTCTCCCACTTTCTAGAGATAGATCTGGGTTCTAATCCTAGTTCTACTTGGGTTCTCCTTCCCACTCTCCAACTAACTAGCCATGGGATCTTGAGCAAGTTACTGGACTTCTCTTTATCTCCTTTTCCTTATTTATCTATCAGAGAGGTTAATAAAGGATTACTGTGAGAACTGAGTGAGGTAACACATCAACTACTGGTGTGGTGTCTGGCATGTGTTATTTCTCCTCTTATCTTTCTTTCCTATCTTCCTTATGCACATAGATTGCTCTCTCCCTCCTTTCCCAATAGCTTACACTCCTCTTTATTTATGTACGTGTTCTCTTGTCTCTTTTGTTGAAGTATCTTAGTATTCTGGGGCCTCAGGGAAAACAGACAGAGAGGCAAGGCTAAAAATCAGATTGGATTCCTGCACATCTGAGGGTTGCTACTTGTTTCCTCTCTCCACATGTAGAGGAAGGAAATGTTTCTTGTTTTGTCATTCACATCTACCCTTTCTTCCCTCTTCTGCTTTCACATACCATATGGAACCCAGAAATGAGAGGGTTACCAGAGAAAGCTGGCACAAGCAATTTCAGAATTGAAGCTTTCAAGGAGAAGTGACTAAAAGGATCATCCGCTCATGGAGAGGACACAGGTGATGTAGCGAAAGCCCCAGGGACTGCCATTGGGAATCTCTGGGCTCCATCCCTCCTGTTTTGCTCCTGATTTCTGCCTTTCTACCCAGCTCATGGTCCAGTCCCTCTCCCTCGATCCTCATGCCCAGCTCTGGCTCTTGGAAGCCCAGGCTGGTTACCGCTTGTCCAGAAGGCAGAATGAGTGCAGAAGTGGATTTTGCCTTCCTGTTAAAACCTTCCTGAATGAGTTCCTCAGAGAATAATATAACATGGACTCAAAACTTAGGGCCCAAAAAGGAAGAAGCCTCTTCTATATGCTGGTGGATCTGCCCAAGAGTTATTACTTAAGGAAGGATAGAGCAAGAATGGTGTAAGACAAACTGCCAGGAGACCACGAAGAGAAGAGCACACCGTGGGACTACAGCACTGTCTCTCTTTCTGTTGGTTCAAGGACATAGAGGAAAAAACACCTGGTAGTTCCTTGAAGGCCCTTAGCCTCAAGGCTATGTTACATGTAAACAGGGCCAGCACGTCAACTCTGGGCACTCACTCACCTTCTTTCTCTGCCCCCAAACAACCACACAAAGTGGAATCCCAAGGCAGGAGAGTGGCAAAGAGAACCACTACCTGTAAAGGGCCCAGTAGCATGAGTATAAGTCAGGAGTGTCTCAGTTTAGGGAGAACTAGGTATTTATTAGTCAGCTTTGTCATGAGAATGCTGCATAATGAACCACACCACAGCTCAGTGGCTTACAATAAGAAGCATTTATTCTGCCACTCATGGATCTGGGGATCAGCTGGGGTCTGCTGATCTAAGCTGAGGACAGCTGGACTTTGCTTCATGCTGTGGGCTGGAGTCAGGCCTGCTCCACATATGTTGACTCTGAGGCCTAGGATGAAGGGGCAATGGCGACTAGGAGCCTCTCATAGTGGATCACAGGGGCTCAAGAGCCAAGCTGAATTGAGCAAGCACCTTTAAAGACTCTACTTGAGCCATGTCCTCCAACATTTCATTGGCAAAAGCAAGTCACATGGCCAAGCCTAAAGCCAATGGGCTAAGGAATTATACTCTATTGATAGCCAAGGAGGAGAGGGAGTCAAGTGACTCTTTGCTGAACAATAATCTGTTCTATCCCACCAGGTTCAGCCATGTATGGTTCCCACCACCACCAATTCATCAAATCCCAGCAGCTTAGAGTTGTGTTAACGGTCATCTAGTGCAAATTCCCCTCCCCATACAGGGATGCTCTCCACAACATTTCTGAGAGGTGGTGGTGGAGCCCCAGTTTAACATGTCACTTGATGTAGAACTTTCACTATCTCTGAGAAAGCATTTTATCAAGTTCTCATGTTGGAAGACTCTTCCTTAAATTGCACATAAATCTGCCTCCTTCTTTCATTCGTGTGTCTTGGTTCTGGGTCTGGAGTCACACACAAAACATTTAGTCCTTTGTTCAGATGGTAGGCCTTTAATAAGGGTATGCTTAACTGGGCTCTGGCCTCCATAGAAGGCCTGAGAACAGGATGTAGAGTCAGGCTTCCTGGGTCAAATGTTGGCTCCCCCACTTATAGCTGTGTGGATTTACAACGTGTCTCCATTTCATTCATCCATAAAATGGGGGAATAGCATCCATATTATACAGATATCACTAGGCTTGAACAAGGTAATGCTTGTAGCACACTGGAGTAGGGATTGGATCAACACTGGCTATTATATTATAGAGCTGAAAAAATGCTTGTTCCCTCACGTCTTCTTCAGATTAAATATCCTGTATTCTTTCTACTGTGTTTCCTTCTCCCCATCCTCTAGTTTAATGCTGTTTGTCAGCTGTGATCTCATCAGGCACAAGGGAGACCACCCATGACCCCTCACTTTCAGGACAGCTGGCTTCTTAGTGCAGCGCAAGATGGTACCAGGCGTTCTGCAGTCCTGGCATGCTGTTAGCTCGCCTGAGCACGTTCTGCCCACTCTTGCTTAGCTGTTTCCAAATGGGTTGTTATCAAGTAGTCTTCCTGATTCTATATTTCTATAGAAAACTTTTCTTAAAATTTAATGCGTAGTTCTACATGTATTCTTATTAAATTTTGCCTTTTACTTTGCTTATTTTAGGCTTTTACAATCTTTTTGAATCCTGAGTCTGTTGTACTTTTCTCAGTTTTTTTTTAAACTCTCTAATTTTTTTTACACCATATTGTTAACTATAGGCACTATGTCATACATCAGATCTCCAGAACTTATTCATCTTGTATAACTGTAACTTTATACCCATTGAGCAACAATTCCCCATTTCCCCTTACCCCCATCTCTTGGCAACCACCGTTCTATTTTCTGCTTCTATAAGTTTGACTATTTTCTATACCTCATGTAAGTGGAATCATGCAATATTTGTCCTTCTGTGACCAACTTATTTCACTTAACATGTCTTCCAGCTCCATCCATGTTGTCATAAATGGTAAGATTTCCTTCTGTAAGGCTGAATAATATGCCATTATACATATCTACCACATTTTCTTTATCCATTTGTCTGTTAATAGATACTGGTTGTTTCCATGTCTTGGCTGTTGTGAATAATGCTGCAATGAACATGGGAGTGCAGATATATCTTTGAGATCCTATATATATAGGATATATACCCAGGAGTGGGATTGCTGGATTATATGATAGTTCTATTTTTAATTTTTTGAGGTTTTTACCTCTGTAATTTCGATGAGTTATCTTTAGGGTTTCATCCAAGTCACTAATATGTTGAACAGGGCAAAGAAACCTCCAGGAGTCCACTGAAGTCTGTACTCTAGGTTGTTTCATTCAGTTGTCAACAACATATTAAGCATATATTAAATGTCAGGCTACTTGCAAGATACTAGAGATACAGTGGTGAGAAAAACACCCATGGTCCTACCCTCATGGGACATAGAGTTTAGTGGGTGAAATAAACATTGATTATACAATCACATGTATAGATGTGTAATTATAAGAGGTGATAAATATTTTGGAGGAAAAATAGAGGGTGCCGAGGGGAGAATCTGACCTGGTCTGAGGATTCAAGACAGTTCCCTGAGGAGGCGCTGTTTGAACTGGGAATCAACAAGGTGAAGAGGAGAGGGCACTGCAGGCAGAGGGCACAGCACAGGCAAAGGCCTGGTGATGCAGCCTGCACGGTCAGGGAACAAGTCAGATACTGAGGGGAGTGGTGTGAGACAAGGGCCGGTTTAGAAGTTGGGTCTTTATTGAGAGTGCAGTGGGAAGCTCTGTAAGGTTCTAAGCAGGGAAATAGCATAGTAAGATATTCATTCTTAAAAGATCACTCAGTGTGGAGAGTGGTTTAGAGAGAAGCAAGAGTGTTTACAGGGAGACCGTTCAGGAGGCCATTTTAGTAATTCAGGCAAGAGATGAGAGCAGTTTGGACTGGGGTGCCAGCAGTAGAGACGGAGAGAAATGGATGGATTCAAGAGTACTTAGGAATAAAATAGACAGGCCTTATTGACAGCTTAGGAATTGATGGCCTAGGGAAGAGATATAAAGGATGCCCCTTGGTTTCTCATTTTTATAACTACATAAATGGTGGTGCTCTTGACTGTGACAGAAAATCCTGGAGGTAGAGTAGGTTTGGGGAGGAAAGAGGATAACTTTGATTTCAGGCATGTAGTGTTTGGGTATCACCGAGACATCCAAATGGAGATCTTGAGAATAGTAACACCAAGCACTTATATCATGTAAAGCGCTATTCAAAGCATTTTGCGCATAGGAATTCATTTACCCTTTACAGTAACCGTATGCATTAGGTACTAGTATGAATCCCATTTTATAGAAGAGGAAACAGAGGCACAGAAATGTTAAGTAATCTTCCCAGAGTCACACACACAGCTAGTCAGGAGAAGGTTTAATAAGTTTGGTGCTAATAAGAAAGGTCTGGACTAAAGTTATAAATTTGAGAATCATTGGCAAGCCATGGGTATGGAGGAAATTGTTCCAGAAAGATAGCAGCAAGTAAAAAGAGCTGAACATTGGGTTAGAAAAGCCATCCACAATCTGTAAATAAGGCTGAGAGGATGACTGCAAGTCCTTTCAATGCATCCTGCGTCATTGTTTATCAGACCCATCCATGGGTTATTTAATTTTCTAGGAAAATAGACCACTGTTTAACTTTACTTCTTTTTACTATTAATTAACAGCTTACTCTGGGAAGTTCCATTTACTTGTATATTTTTTTCCTGTTAGAGATGCAAATGATTTCTATCCAACAGAAAGGAAAATTTCAAAGCTAGTAAAAATATTAACCAGTTTTATAACCAAACAGCAATCTTACTCTTTCTTGCCTTAAAAGAACTACATAAACCCCTACTCCTTAAATCTCCCTAGAATCAGCTTTACCATTTGGCTGTCTCCATCATTAATTAGTGAGTTGAATAAAACCTTTGACACGAGTTTATTCTCTGTGAGAGAGTCATGTTTTAACTTCTGAGAATTACTCTATGAAAGCAGTGGGTCTTGAACATTCTCAACAATCTTTGGGAGACTCATTGTACTAGCCACAAATCCACCCACTCTTACCGAGCCCACATTTCTCTTTCTTTTTGTTTATTTATTCTTTAAAAAGTGTTACTGGAAAAGTACTTAGTACAGGCATTGTATAAAGCTCAGGGCATGAGGAAGAGAGTTTGAAAAAAGAAAATGATACCTTTGAGGTGCTTATAGTCTATGGGGAAAAACACACAAATTAACAGGAAACTGTAACCTGAAAAATGCCTCGCAGGAAGAATGCTACGAGCCATCTGAGAAGGCTTTGCAACTGGCCTTAGATGATGAAGGTGACTTTGCCAGGTGGAAATGAGAGGGAAAGATAGAAGGAATAACATGAACAAAGGTGACACAGAACAAAAGGAGATATCCTGCTACTGTTTTGGGCACATTCACATACCCTCTGCTGTGGCAGTCTGCACGGCACCAGTTTACATTCTATGGGAATGGCTTAACCCGGGAACACAGACTGGCTCTCAGTGCTTACTCCCTCCTTCCTGAAGCCTCAGAGATGGTTCATGGTCACAGAATCTTCTCATCTGTCACTCCTCATCCAGAACACACAGGGACATTATATTCATCCCAGTCGCCACATCTGCCCCTTTTCATTGTTTTGGGCATGACATCCATATGGGATTTTTGAGTCAAGAACTAAAGTTTGTCCTTCACTATTGAAAAGAATCTAACAACTCTAAAAACAGAAGTAAAAAATAGTTACGTGGGTTTCTGGATTTATTTTTCTGAGGAGGTGGCTTTGAAACTCATGCATAAAATGGACAAACCAACCATCCAAAAGTAGGTCTTCAAAACCGATGTTGCTAAGTGAGCCATGCGCAGTCAGCTGGCCATCCTGCTCTGCGCCCGCTCAGTGCTCGAGGCTCCTGTATGTAGCAGGTGTTGTGCTAGTTCCTCTCACCTGATCGTTCTTAATTCTCACAATAACCCAGTTGGATTGTTCTTTCCATTTTATAAAAGAGCAAAGGGACTTGCAAAAAGAGTAAGTACATGCTAAAGGTCATGGAATTGAGGTTTCACTCAGACCTTCTAACTTAAAGTGCACAGATGTTGTACTTGAAAGCAATTAGGTGTCCCGCCCTATTTCCTGTTCGGGCTTCCTGGCTCGATTGGCAGCTTCCTGTGACCCCACGTCCTTCATGTACACTTGGGACTGCTGGCCACATTCTAACAGTGCCCAGAGGAGACTTCAGAGCTTCAGGCCTTCTTATTTCTTCCCTGGCCCCGGTCCAGGGGGCTTCACTCTCAGAACTTCCTGTTAACTCCTCAGAAAATCTTATCTAAGATCCTCACTATGAGAACACAGCTAGCTAGACTGTGCCATTAGTAAAATCTGAACCCTTAGCCGGGGACTAGAAATAGGATCTCAATCTATTGGGGCCAGATCAGAGATCCTCCATGAAGACCAAAGAGCCCCTTCCTTGCATCCGGGAGAAAACTAGTACTTTACATCTCTGCGGTTCATTTGGTTTCCACAAATATTTATCGAACCTGTATTATGTGCAAGCACTGTTCTGTGCCAGGAGTCACCAGGGATGCTAAAACGTAATGGGGGTAGTCCCTGCCCTAAGGAATTATGTTCTCATCAACGAAGGGAGATCAGATGTGTGCAAAACGCCCTTAAATGAGGGTCTGAGAATGCTGTGGCAGTCTAAACTGGAGTAGCCTGTTTGGGGGACAATTTGGCAAATACCAACATTTTAGCTATGTAGACTCTTTGATGCAGGAATATCACATCTATAAATTAATCCACAGAAGTGCTCACATACACACACAAAGATATCTTTAAATGTGCATAGCAGTTTGTTATTAACAATGGAATGTCAGAAAATAAATAAATGCGCATCTAAATATTACATTGAAAAGAACAAATTACATTTTTATGTACTGACATGAATAATTGTCCAAATATAATCTTCGCATGGAATCCCAAAACAATGCAGAGTATGATTTCATTTACGGCACACATTAACCTCTATTACATGTGTGTGCACACGTGTGTGTAAATGCCAAGAGAAAGCTCTGGGTGGACACACAAGAAATTACTGATAGGACTTCCTTCTGGACACAGGAATGGGATATAGAGTGTCTATAACATGGTCATCTACTTTCTACTCTACATATCTCTATGTAAGTTAAATTGTTTTTTATTACCTTGGATATTCATTTAAAATAACTTAAAAGTTGTGCCATGAGAAAAGCACAGGGTGCTGTGGGAATTCAGAAAGGTAACGGATTCCTTCTGGCCCTGGGGACATCACAGCGGATGCAGAGGAACATTTAGGGTTAGGCCTCAAAGGATCAGGAGTATTGTTAAATGAGCAAGCACTCCAGATGAGGAAACGAAGGGAACGGAGAGTGTGCTGTGCACTCTGCAGGGAGCGTTTCCGACCACTCACAGGGCCAGGCGCTCAGCAAGTCCTGATGGACTGAGCTGAAGCAGTGGCCTCCCTGAGAAACTCTCCATGACTGTCCCCTTTGATTTAGATCTTTTGTGTGTTTGCCCATTGCTTACATTATCCTAGCTATTTGATAAATATTTGTGGACCCAGTGAATTAAATTACCATTCATTATTTAACGAGTAGTATCCTGTGCACACCTCTATTGCGGTACTTACTAAACTCCGCTATAATTGTCTCCCCTGCTTGACTATAAGTCTTTTGGGGACAAGTCTTTTTCTTTTCTTTTTATAACTGCTGGGCCTAGTACTCAAAACAAAAACAGATAATCCAAAAATTTTGTTGAAAAAATGAAAATGCCAATTAATGAACTAATCAAGTGAGATAAAAATAAACAAATAATAATGCATAAATAAATGAAAAGAGGGGTGGTGGTCAACTATAGACAACTGTGAATGCCAGAGTCAGGCACTTGGACTTATTCTGAGGACAGTGGAAAATCACTAAAATTTTTGCGCAACTAACGATATTATCAGAGCTGGTTGGAGGATGGAGGGAAGAACAGTTAAGAAACTCTTCAAATAGTCAAGATATGAGAGGGTGAACATAGAAAACTACCCAACTCAGATCACACTTGATTCAGCTGGCAGAAAAAGCATCACAGTGGGAATAGAGGGAAGATAATTAACGAGTTCTTATCAGCGTCTGTATTCCAGGGGGAATGGTTCAGCTGTGTTCTTTAGGGGAGGGTGCGAGAGAGGAGGCGAGTACCATCGAAAGGGCAGAAGTGAGAATAAATAGGAGACTGTGTAGCTAAAGGCAAAGATGACCCCATTCTCCGTTTGCCAGGACAGCTTCTTACTTTCGTCTACACACAAAATGTTGCTGACCTTCGTGCCTGCTGCTCACATTTGCTACTTAGCAAGGATATGGGTTCAAGAAAACTATGAAATGATGAAAGACCTTTGCTCATTAAGATAATATATGTAAGCAGGAACTAGGAGGAGCCTTTGTTATTCTAACAAACAAAGCTGTGGATAGAAAGAGAAATGGAGAATTGAGAAACATAAGCAAAAGCCTGAGTTACTGAAGCCTGAAGTTCTGAGGCCTCTTGCACTGAAGGAGCCCAGCCCTGCTGCTGTGGCTGTCTTTACCACGCACTGCAGCGAGGAAATACAATCGGGGTCAAAGGAAATAGTCACTGTTTTGACTGAAGAGGACGTGAAGAATTGCACAGTCTTTATACTAATAAACTCCAGGGACCACTTTCTGCCGTCAAATTCCAGCGGCAGCGTTTGGCAAAGTAATGCGCAAAGCTCTGGTGGCCGACTGCAGTCACCGAGAGAGACACTGGAGAATCCGGGGAGGAGGGGAGAAGAGGGACGTGGTAGGTCTGCTTCAGTCAAAGGCCTTTGACAGAATAACAACAAACACGCAGGTTTCTACTTAAAACAAGGAAATAAACTTCAAAATAAATAATCCTTTTAATGCATGTGACTTTAGAGGTAGCCGAATTCGTGTGTGATTTCCTCAGAGTGTCCAGGTATAGAACAAGAAAGTTTTCTCCTTTTACCACCTGAAAAGACACATTGCTTGTGTTCTCTTTAGTTCAAATTGAAAAGCTGGATGAGTATAACCACAACATAATGAGATACACTTTTCAAGCAAGCGTTAGAATCTAAGCAACCGCGCTTTCCCAGACCAGCCAGCTGCGCGCTCCTCCTGGGACACGCAGTCACCTCTCCCCTGTGACTCCAGGGCAAGGCCACCACCCAGACCAGGACAGGACTTGCTCTCAAGCAGCCCCGGAGCTCCACAGTCCCACTGTGCGTTTTCTGCTGTGTGATGGCTCCTACACTAACCCTCTGTGAGTTTCAATATGTTTTTCCAGGTAAAGCTCTGCTCCTGTTTCTGCAGGGCAAAAGGGGCAGGGGAGGGAAGGAAAGCAGCACTTGCTTATTTATTCAACAAAATAGGTGCTAGATCAAGTGCGAAATTTGGGACAAAAATGGCAGAAAAATGACGTGTCTAAAAGGACCCAGCAGGGGTCCTTTATGTGTGACTCCTTTTCACGTGGTGGATTCAGAGGAGAAACAGGAGCAGGCCCTGCCTTTGCATCTGTGCAGAGAACAGGTAACAGAGCAGGCCTGAGACGGCTGTCCTCGGAAGGGCACGCTTGCAAGTTTGGCCCTGGGCTAGTGTCTAGGAATTTGGATTTTGGAAGTGTTTCCATCATTCCCTGATAAGCGTGGCATAATGTGGCTAAATTGTACAAACAATGTCATTTATATGAATACCTGCTTTCCTTCTGGGAGTCTGGAATTTTGGTATGAGCGAGGCACAGGGTGCCTCCGTGACCAGTGTCCAGTGAAAACGTTGGGCATCGAGTCTCTGACAGGAGTCCCTAGTAGACATTTCAGACGTGTTTTTATATCTTTTTGCTGGAGTAGTTAGGCAAACTTGTCCGTTTGCCTCCATCAGGAGAGGATGCTTGGAAGCTGGTGCCTGGCTCCTCCGGACTTTGCCCCATGTGCCTTTTTCCCTTTGCTGGTTTTGCTTTGCATCCTTCTGCTATAATGAATCACAGCCATGAGACGAGTCTATGCTGAGTCCTGTGAGTTCTTCTAGCCAACCACCAAACCTGGAGGTTGTCTTTGGGGACTCCTGCTCCCTCTTTACTGTGCCCCATACCTATGATCAAGCCTTTCATACAAGCTCTTATTATCACCATTTTCAGGAGCTCATTCAATAGACTTTCTGGAGGCAGAGAGCAGCAGGTGGATTCCAGAAGAGAGAAAAGATAATGAAGGGCATAACGCAGTTTATCCAGATCCCATTGACTCTTCTTGAGTTTTGTATGAGGTTTTCACGGTCTCTGCATTACATTTAGTATTAGTTATTACTGTAGTTAGAGTTTGGTGTGTCCTTTTTTATAATGTCATGTTTTATATTTCTTATATTCTAAAGATGACAATTAACGTTCATGCATCTCAACAATGACTATCAAAAATTGTATTTTGCCAAGTGTTAAGTTCTCCATTATTTTTCTAAGTAGGGATTTTAAACACCAAGTATTAGATTCATAGAGAAAAACACTAATTTGCTGAATTTATCACTAGAGCTTCTTTCAGTTATTTTCCCTCATTTTTAAATGAACTTTCATTTGTCAGTCTCTGACCCTTGATTTTTAACAAAGATGTCTGTAATGCAATTATATGCTTCTTCTAGTTCAGTCTATACACATGTGCACACGTGTGTGCACAAATACCCATGGGGACATGGCGGAGAGCTCTTTGTTTTACTCTAATTGGATATGTTTGCATTCTATCTTTTCTTCAGCCTACAGACACATCTTTTTCTTTCCGACATCTTACTGGTTCCACCAAGCCTACAAATGCATGTACGGGCCCTCTCTGGAGGCCCTGAAAGCTTCTGAGCAGGTGGCAAGCAAATAAGTATCTTTATTTGCATTTGTTACCTTCACAGCTCTAAGCACTTTTGATGGCTCTTTTTGGCAATGAATGTGGCAGATACTAGTGGTTCGCATACCCCAAACCAAGTATTTCCCTCTTCCGCCTTTGCTAACAGAATCTTGATTTGGGGTGGTGGCAACGCATCACACTCCAGCGGATGAATCATGATTGGTCTAAGGCAACCACGGCCACCCTGGTCCCCTTCTCCCGTGATTGTTCTAGGGATGCTCATGAGACCCAGTTCTGGCTGATAAATCATAAAAGAAGTCTGCTGGGAGTTTCCAAGAAAGACTTTCTTTTCCTTCAACAGAGATGCATATGAAGAAAAATCTGTTTTGCTTCCTTTCCTCCTTTTCTGTTTTAGACACAATAAGATAAGAACTTGATTTCTGGAGGTAGAGCATCTATCTTGTGACCATGAGGTTATGAGGATTAAAGATAAAGTCTCACATTGGTGGAATGGAAGAATGAAAAGTGTCTGGGCCTTTGATGACCTCGTTGAACCACCAAACTAACCGTGGGGCTGACCTTCTCTGGATTTCTTTTCATGTTAATAATAAATGTTCTTATTACTTACGCTTGTAAGGATTTCTCTTACTTGTAGCTGAAAATATCTTGATACAACCACTAGTGCAGGTTGGCTCAAAACAATATAACATTGGTAAGTGTAATGTATACTGCGGTGCTCTGCCCATATCCACTCGTCACATCCTAGGCACCCATACTCCAGCTGCTGGGAATATAGGCTGCTGATGGCTCACAGCTGTGATGGGGAATTGCCTCACCTAAGGTTACAGCCCCAACCAGGGGGTGGCTGATGTGGAGATAGCCCTCTTCTCTCAATGTGAGACAATTCTGAAGGGCCATCTGTGGGAAAATGGCTGTCAATGGCATCCTGGTGACCTTGCACATATCTGTAGTGTTCAGACTTGAACTGCAACTTATCCGAGTCTTAGCGGAATGCCTTGTGATGCTCCTGGAACTCCAGAGGAGGGGAAGCCTTTAAGGGGCTGCTATGAGGCCATGTCCCACTTGCCTCCCCATCTCCCCTGGGCGACTGTCACAAGTTAATTTCTTACTGCCTCATAGGTTCTGATGAGGTATGGGGCTTTCTGCCCCACACCCCTCAGAGTAGAGCTGCGGGCTACAAAACCAGTTTGCTGCAGTCTAGAATTGGCTCCTCAGCAACTGGGTGTCCACAGTTCGTGCGTCAGTCATCTGGCTCCTTTCATCTCAATGTCATCCTTTTTGGTGTGTGGGACAAGGACCACGGGGACTAGTGCCTTTGGCTTATTCTTCCTTTTGCTGTCTATATAAGTAGTAAATTGTCTGAATCTAGATGTGGTTCACTGCATGTTTACTGGCGGAGTCAGTCAGGCTTTGACCTTTGGCCTTGTCTTGCATGTGTGTACTTGACACTCATCACAGCTCCCGAGGTTTCTGCGGGATTTCTGAACCCCAATTGCAACTGTATTGCAGGTCAGCTTTTCTCCATGCCCACTGTCACCATCCTCACATCTGTACATGTGTATCTCTCATGACATTTCCCAAAAAACCTGCATGCAACTCTCTGACTTGGCATCTGTCTCCAAACTGAAGAGAATTGGTTCTAGCAGTGATCTTAGAAAGCAGACTCTAAAATGGGATTTTGGAGATGGATTTCTCAACCACCAGCTGGCAAGCAGGACCTCATCACCAGAGGTGGACAGAATCTCTGAGATGCTTTAGAGATGCAACTGTTAAAACTTTCATTGATGGTGAACTGGGATGGGTGCTGGGGGAAAGGCATGTACTGGAGGGAGCAATACCTCTGGTGTTTCAGAAGTATCGAGGAAATGGTAACTAAAAGACTATGGCATTGGGTGGCTGTTTCTGAGTGCCATAGATTTGTCAAAAAGAGTGAATGACAAGCTCAACAAGATTAATCATCAATTCAAGGCAAATTATGAAAGCCAGAGGCCTTGTTGGTAGCATTAAATAAACCTTATTCTCCTACAGCCAGAAGGCAGACCTAGAGGAAGACCAAGCTCAGGACTTAATTGAAAGATTAGGGAAGCTTCAGAGAAAGTTGAATTCTTAGCCCCAGCAAATACCCTATAGCAAAGCCAGGGCCCTAATAGGGAAGGACTGGGACCCTGAGATCTGGGGACAGCTGGGTAAATGCACATGAGGACCTTGAAATCCCAGACTCCCCTGAACCCACTGGGCCTACAGAAGCGGCCCACTTTCCCCTTTTTGGAAGATAATGATCCCCACTTCCCCACCTTGAGAAATATACCTTACAAAGATTCAAGAGCCTGTCATATCAGGGAACTTTTCGGGGTGCAGTGGTCTGGTCATGCCAGAATATCTCCTCCAACGTAAAGAATAAATTCTTACATCTTGTTCTTCTTACCACTGAGAAAGAAGCACAGCTCTTAGCAGACCTCAACAGGTTCTGGAAGCAGCATATTTAGTACTGGGAATAAATACTGTCTTAAATCACTTACCAAGTGATATGGAAGGCTGCTGGCTCTGAATGAGGCCCAGAGCAAGCATATCCAGGACACAGTCATGCTGCTTGGGCCCTGAGGCTTGGCAGACCCTCAGTTACTAGAAGTGTCTGCAGTGGGAAAAGATGCCATGCGGAGTTAACAGTAAGCCCTGCTAGGAGACTCAGGATCTACCACATCACAGGTTGGGCAGGCCCAATAGAAATTTGCTGTTGGATGACAGTGGTACATCTGAGATTGGACACTGGTGGAGCCACAGAACCCAAACATAATAGGGGCCCAGCCCCCCACCATTTGCCACCGCAGCCCTGACACCTCTGTTGCAGCCTACACCTGTGCCTACAGGAGGGATCTTGAAAAACACTCAAGTGTGAATAGCCACAGCAATCTTGAGAAAGAACAAAGCTGGAGGCATCACACTTCCCAATTTCAAACTATATTACAAAGCTATAGTAATCAAAACACTGTGGTATTGGCATGAAAACAGACACATAAACGAATGAAACAAAATAGAGAGACCAGTAATAGACTCCACATATATAGTCAACTAATTTACTACAAAGGAGCCAAGATTTATACAATGGGGAAAGGACAGTATCTTCAATAAATGGTGTTGGGAAAACTGGACAGCCACATGCAAAAGAATGAAACTGGACCACTATCTTACACCGTACACAAAAATGAACTCAAAATGGACTAAAGACTCAAATGTAAGATCTAAAACCATAGAACTCCTAGAAGAAAAGATAGGTGGTAAGCTCCTTGACATTGGTCTTGATGACATTGGCGATGATTTTTTGGATCTAACACCAAAAGCAAAAATAAACAAGTGGGACTATATCAAACTAAAAACCTTCTGCACAGCGAAGAAAACCATCAACAAAATGAAAAGGCAACCTACTGAATGGGAGAAAATATTTGAAAATCATATCTCATAAGGGGTTAATATTCAAAATATGCAAAGAACTCATACAACAAAATAGCAAAAAACCAAACAATCCAATTAAAAAATGGGCCAAGGATCTGAATAGACATTTTTCCAAAGAAGACATAGAAATAGCCAACAGGAACATGAAAAAATGCTCAACCTCACTAATCATCAGGGAAGTGAAAATTAGAACCACAATGAAATATTACCTTACACCTGTCAGAATGGCTGTTATCAAAAAGGTAAGAAATAATAAGTGTTGGCGAGGATGTGGAGAAAAGGGAGCCCTTGTGCACTGTTGGTGGGAGTGTAAACTGGTGCAGCCACTATGGACAAGAGTATAGAGCTTCCTCAAAAAGTTAAAAATAGAACTACCATATGATCCAGCAATCCCACTTCTGTGTACTTATCTGAAAAAAACGAAAACACTAATTCAAAAAGATATATGTACCCCCGTGTTTATTGCAGCATTATTTACAATAGCCAAGACATGCAAACAACCTAAATGTCCATTGATGGATGAATGGATAGAGAAAATATGATATATATACCCAATGGAATATTATTCAGCCATAAAAAATGAAGGAAATCTTGCCATTTGTGATAGCATGGATGGACCTCAAGGGCATTATGCTAAGTGAAATAAGTCAGAGAAAGACAAATATTGTATGATCTCTCTTATATGTGGAATCTAAAAAAAGAAAGAAAAAACCCAAGCTTATAGATACAGAGAACAGATTGGTGGTTGTCAGAGGCAAAGGATGGGGCATGGGCAAAATGGGTGAAGGGGGTCAAAAGGTACAATTTTTCAGTTATAAATGAATAAGTCATAGGGATGTGATGTAATGTACAACATAGTGACTATAGTTAATAATTCAGTACTGCATATTTGAAAGTTGCTAAAATAGTAATTCTTAAAAGTTCTCATCAGGGGTTCAGCCCAGTGGCACAGTGGTTAAGTTCACGCATTCTGCTTCACTTGGCCCGGGGTTCACCAGTTTGGATCCTGGATGTGTACCTACTCACCGTTCATCAAGCCATCCTAAGGCGACGTCCCACATAGAAGAACTAGAAGGACCTACAACTAGGATATACAACTATGTACTGGGGGCTTTGGGGAGAAAAAAAGAAAAGAGGAATATTGGCAATGACTGTTAGCTCAGGGCCAATCTTCCTCAAAAACAAAAAGTTCTCATCACAAGAAAACTTTTGTAACTATGTATGGTGACAGATGTTAACTAGACTTATTGTGGTGATCATTTTGCAATATATACAAATATCAAATCATGTTGTACACCTGAAACTAATGTTATATGTCAATTACACCTCAGTAAAAAAATTTTTTTAAAAAGGAAATGTACAAAAAAAAATACTTGACTGTGTTATGGGCTCAACTGTGCCCTCCCCCACAAAATTCGTATGTTGAAGTCCTAATCCCCTGTATCTCAGAAAGTGACTATAGTTGGAGATGAGGTCTTTAAATAGGTATTTAAGATTAAATTAGGTCACTGGAGTAGGCCCAAATCCAATATAACTTATGTCCTTATAAGAAGAAGAGATTATGACACAGACACAGACAGAGGGACAACCATGTGAAGACACAGCAAGAAGGCAGCCATCTGCAAAGCGAGGAGAGAGGCCTCAGAAGAAACCAAACCTGTCAACATCTTGATCTTGGACTTCTAGCCTCCAGAACTGGAAGGAAATAAATTTCTGTTGTTTAAGGCACCCAGTGTGTGATATTGCGTTATGGCAGCCCTAGGGAACCGAAAAAGAATGAAAAAGAGAATAATACGGCAGCACTTAGAATGGGACATAGGAGTCAGAACATTTTTTGTTATATTTGTGGAAGAGTTTTAAGCACATTTCTGTGCTGAAAGAAAAGAGACGGTAGAGCAGGTCTGGACACCCCACCTAGGTCCTAAAACCTAGTGGCCTGCAAGTAAAGAAAAACTTAAATAACCAAACCCATGTTAATAAGTTTTGTCAACTAAAAATTTCACCATTTTTATAATTTATGACTTTCATTCAGATTTCCAATTCATTTTCTGTTGAGTAAGCAAAATAATTTTTACTTTAATATTTAATCAACAGTATTTTAACTTTCATTTTCTTTGAATTAAGTCAATTCTATCTATGCAGCAGCATATGGGTAATCTTCTTAAATGGGCCGCAACAGAATCCACAGATATGATATCACTTTCACAATAAGGATTCAAATATGTGTGGGACATTAGGACTGCCCAGAAGTCCAATGATTTTCACTGTGGCTTCTATAAAAATCTGGGCTTCAGATTATATTATTTGTTTCATTTTGGCTTTGTTTTCTGTTTGTTTTGCTTTTAAGTTATTCAAAACACACACATGGTTTGAACACCTTCAGCATAAGAACCAGCGCCCTATGTATATTCTATTTACACGAAGAATTTTGAGTATTTTTCATTTTTTATTTGTTAATATAGACATAATAGCCATATAGTACACATGAAAATAATTTGTATTAATTTAATGCAAAATAAAATACCATATCTAAGAGTTGAGTGCTATGGTAACTCACAGAACCAAAGCGAAACCAAATTTACTCAGCATAAACTTAGTTACACAATGTCAATGTCAATTCAGTTAGGTCAACTCTCCATACCAGGCCTAAGAAATAATACAAATTAGAAAATTTTAAGCTGCCGTATTTATTAGGTTCTTCACTGGGTGGGAGGGAAGGGCTGGGAGAGAGAAGGAAAAATAAATTGAAAAATGCTAAACATTTTTATAAATATATATTGCTTAGACATATTTTCTGTCACAAAGTATTTTAAATTTTATTAAACCAGCTGTAGAGATGGAGGATAAATGCTTTCTGCTTTGCAGGGAAGTTTTTCTGATATAGGAATCCCCAAATAACTGATGGGTTTTTACAACCTCTGTCAAGAGTTTCAGATTCCTGTCTTCAATAGTTTCTTTTTTCACTGGCTTCTGCTTTGAGTTGGGTTTGGCTGCAGGTCAGGAGGTAGGAAAAATATCTTACAGAAAAGTTTGTCTGCACAAACATGAATATTGTCCAAGGGAAGCCCAGAAAAAACTGTATTTCTTTGCTATTGCTACAATTTATAATTTTAGCCCCCCATCTCTCTCCTCACCTCTCTTTCATAAACACACAGACACAGACACACACACACACACACACACGCATCATTTACTCCATCGTGCAGGAGCCTGCCTGTTAGCGTCCAGACCACCCGACCTTCTCCCCTAACGTTTTCCTCCGTCTCCACTACAATCAAGGAAACCGCTCCCCAGAGTCTTTGCTTTATCCTTCCAAGTCCCACCTTTTGCTTTTCTGCTTTTCATTACCAGTATCCCTCTCTGAACAGTCTGGCACTTTGCATCTCAAAGCTCTCTCAGATCTGAGCTCACGTCCAACCCGAAGTTGCTTGAAGCACAAAGGGAATAGCCCCACACTTAATCAGCAGAGGGGACAGGGCGAGTTCTGTTCCGCAACAGACGGGGCTGGAGTTCCAGGCTCCGTTGTCTCTGTTTTAGTTACAAGACCGCAGGCAAGTCTTTCAACTTCTGGAGACCTTGGTCTGCCAACAATAATTTCTGCCAATCTAACAGTGTGGCTGTAAGGATTAAAAGATCTATTTGCAGTAATTGCTATTTCTGATATTTGTTAATGCATAACAAAGTTTGGACACCTTTCCCAAAAATTCTGACTTCCCCTGCCTATGATATTTTTCCCAGTGGATTTTGTATCCTTTGAGTGTGAAAACTATGACTAATTTTCTTTGAATGATTAATACCTACTGTCTGGCAATTGCTATATATTTCAATAATACTTACCAAATGAGAAAAATGAGCAAATTAAAGGAAAGTAAATTCTGTGTGTGACAACAATGTTCCAGCATTAAACAAGCCATACAAATGCAAGGTGCTGGTTTTTTCAATCATTTGTTAAACAAACTCTGGAGTGTTTGCTCTGTGCCAGGCACTGTGCTGGGCAGACAGCAGAAGCCTCTGGTAGGGGGTGGCAATTCTTAACCCTGGAGATCTCCTGTCTAAGCACCCACTGAAGAGTCCCTGTAACTGAGTGGTTAAGCGTGAAGGGAGAATAAAACATCTAATAGTAAGAAAGAATTTCACTTTGATTTATGAGAGCTCTGGTGGTTAGAAATACAAGAAATATTCTAAATTTAATGTTTAATGAATCTATGAGTTTTACCCAAATGCGCCATTTCTCCTCTCCTATCTTCTGTGTTTCTTTTGCTATCCCATGGATAAGTCCACATGTTTTAATGCTTTGTCTTTAAGGAATCAGATCAAATCAAGAGTACTAAATACGTGGTGAGCCCTTAATTTGTGTACATCATCACTTTTTTCAAATGAGAGAATTTAGCCTTTGGCCCTTCTTCAATGACAGTGAGCAAATAGGGTTCTTTCTCCAGAAAATGTTGACTACATGCTGAATGAGGCCAGCTATACAATTTAATTTAATTCCCACAAAATGTATTAAAATTGTACTAAATACTGGGCCCAGATTCTAGAAGGGAATACCAAATTGATTTAAATATCACTGCTACCCTCAAGGGGCTTAAATTTAGTAAAAGAGGTAACACGTGAGTACACATATTCAGTCATAATTAGGGAAAACATATCATAAGGAAGGAGTTAATTTATGCATTGTCAAATATTCAGAGAGAAATTGCTGTTATTGTAAATGGATCATAATGACAGCCTCACAAGGTGTTAAAATTGTCTATAGAGCCTTGAAATAATTAGCAAACTATCTCCAGTGGAAAATCAGTGATTTCCTAGTTATTACCCCAGCCTTTACCACTTAGATTCCGTGCGTAACTTCAGAAGCTTTTGTGTAGTAACAATGATTTGTCTTGTATTTTATGTAGTCTTTTCTGGAATCATTGTTTGTATCTCTAAATACAGCCCACACAGACTCAGCTTTTCAATGCAATATTAATGTTGCATGTGCATAGAAATGCTCTCATTCACCTGTCTTTGCTGTTCCTATTCTAGTACTTTAAAAGCAGTTTGCAGCTGAGCCGTTGTCTCTGTCACGGTGTGAGATGGGCTTATAGCGCCCAGACAGCGGAGGCATAATAGCTAACCAGTTTTTATTTTAGCCTGGAGGATCAGAGATCTGCCCCCTGGGATTTACGCCGTCATTTCAAACCCCAAGCTAAGAAAAATGTGTATTGTCAGACTTGCTTTACTATTCTTTCAAATGAAAGTTTAATCGAGTTGACATTTACAGTAAGGAGTGTCTTGGTGACAGCATTTACGGAGCACACAGCAATCTCTTTCTAAAAGTAGATGTGAAAATGTGGAAAGAAGAAGGGCGATCGAGTGTCAAATCAAGACTCCAAGTCTAAAACCAGTCTTCAGTGCCGAGATAGAGCTGAAGCCACCATCTCACATTTCAGAGGCCATGTTTTTTCCCTCACCGTGTTTATAGGTTTTATGGGGAGAAAAAAGGATTCTTCAGTCAAATAAGTTTGAGAAACACCTGGGTCAAACACAGGAAAAAAATGCTCAGAACTTCCCAGAACTTCTAGTATGCTAATATGCCTTTTGAATTTCCATAAGAGATATAGATTATGCAGCTCTCCAAAACTTTTATGATCACAGAAACTTATTTTTTTCCTGGGATCTTTTGGGACAAGTGTTCCGTGGGAGATATTTTTGCATCAAAGAACTTTGCTATGCTTAGGGTTGCTTTACCTTGTCATTTTCACAACGAAAATTGGGGTTTTTTTTCTTTTTCTTCTTCTCTTTATTTTTCTCATTAGAGCTTCTTTAAAACTTCATTTTTAAAAAGCCTCCATTTCAGAAGTTAACAGGGAAAATCCAGGCAAATTGCTATTTTATGGAATTTTCATGTAGCAACGTAGCTACACTAAATCGATTTACATGGTTTTGGTTATAGTATAGTTATGAGATCTGGTTTATCATAAAATACATTGTTTATAGTTTATGAAATTAAATTATTTGAACTGTATGATTCAAAGTAGTTAAACTTATAGGCAGAAAGTAGAATGGTGGTGGCCATGGACCAGAGGAAAGGGGCAGGGAGAGTTGTTTAATGGGTATAAAGTTTCACTTTTTCAAGATGAGAAAGTTCTAGAGGGTGGTTGCACAGCAATGTGACTATACTTTTTTTTTTTTTTTTTTTTTAGTGAGGAAGATCAGCCCTGAGCTAACATCCATGCCAATCCTCCTCTTTTGGCTGAGGAAGACTGGCCCTGGGCTAACATCTATTGGCAGTCCTCCTCCTTTTACTCCCCAAAGCCCCAGTAGATAGTTGTATGTCATAGTTGCACATCCTTCTAGTTGCTGTATGTGGGACGCTGCCTCAGCACGGCTGGAGAAGCGGTGGATCCGAACCCGGGCCACCAGTAGCAGAGCTTGGGCACTTAACCGCTAAGCCATGGGGCCGGCCCTATGAATATACTTAATATCACTGAACTGTACGCTTAACAATGGTTAAGACAGTAAATTTTGTCATGTGTATTTTACCACAATTTAAAAAATCATGGGATTTTCAATATAGTACTTTATTAAATCTCACTAAATGTAAAGATAAAAAATGGAATTATTTGAATATTTAAAATTATTTATCTCTCTTTATGAAAAAAAAAAGTTGACTGTTAGAAGAAAAAAAATCTAGTTCACTAAAATAGAAATCGAAAGATTTCAAAATACCCTCCAGAATTAAGGTAGCAACATTAGTGCAAATATTTCGTGTTCTGGTGAAACTTCAAAATTGTATGGATCTTAAAATAAAAGCCACTTTAAAATTTCAAATTAGGTTATTTCCTCAAATATATATATATGTGTGTGTGTATATATATATATATATACACAAGTTCTTCTTGATCATATTTTGAATCTATATTGAATGTATATTTCTAAATTAACTTCTGTTACCATGAGTTGAGAAATTTATCCCTAAATTTTAACTTTTGGTGCTCCAAACTATTATCATTACTTTTATAATTTCCTATAGATTTCTGGCTGGACTTAGAGAAACATTTATCATCTTGAAAGAAGAGGATGTGCCTTGCAACGGGAAAAACATGCTTCTATACTTCTTCCTTCCCTAGCTCTGTCCTAGAGCACTGTTTAGCTTTTTTGTTCTGTATGTGTTGTATTTATCAAAAGCACAATTCCTTCGGGAATTTGAGGGCATGTGTGAAGGAAATACGAACCCCACACAGTACTTAATAATCACGCGTAGCTGAGGTAGAGAAACAAGATACGCAGAGCAGCACAGAACACCTTCTCACGTGTGGAGCTCCTGCTGCCTACTCCCCTTTCATGCGGCACCAGGCCAGGTGCTCCAGGGAAACAGATACGGGGCTTGTAATCAATGAATGACACGGAAACATTAATATTCCTGCCAAAGAATCAAATCCATCCTGTATGAAATAAGACTGTCTTCCCTGTGTACAAATAGAGTGGTAAATACCCTCGGTGAGGTGGTAATTGAAGAGGGAATTGTAGGAATTCTAGGTGTGGAGAATTACAGGTGTCCTTGCCATTTGTCTTCCTTATAGACCCGGAATAGTTTTAGGAGCTGTTTGTGTGATTAAAAGAGGAAGCCTGGGGAACTGTTACAGGGTCTGCATTTCAGGAACAAGGTGAGACTCTGAGGAAAGGTGAGTAAAGATGAGCCTAGAACAACAGAAAGGCCCGATTTAAGGGAATTGAAATCCCGGAGAGAACAAAAATATCTTGCTTCATGATCAGAATGAAAACGTCTCTCAAGAGCTCCAAGGTAATTAGAAGTTTCCATAGCGCTGAAAAGGATGAGTGATCAATGTCTAGGTTTCACCTAATGCACACTTTCTTATGTAAACCTGGAGGACATGGAGACTGAAGGCTGGTGGGAAGGCTGCCTGGAGATCGACAGAGAGAAAGAGAATGCCCTCTGAGTTCCATCTATTTTCTCACCCCTGAATCTTCAGGACACCTGCCTAGAAAGAACGTCCCTCCCATGTGAGTGAGAACCATACCTGTGAAGAAGGAGAGGGGGAGACTTGAAGTCAGCCCTATGCCCCACAATGTTTTAAAATGCAGATGATACCATAAGAGACTTCATCAGGATAATGCACAGAGGGAGTCCATGAAGAAGGCTGGAAAAGGAGACCAGCCCATTTGCAGGCCAGGATAGGACAGGAGTAATTATTATGAGAGCTCTCGGAGGTTTCTTGAAGCTTTCAACACCCCAATATCCATTGCCTTTGTTCTACTCTCTGTTTCATGCAGTATTTAGTAGCAAAGCCCTAAAATAAAAAGGGTGTGTGATCTTTTAATTCCAGGTCAAAGAAAAGCCAGAAAGCTAAGGAGATTTTATCCTAATGACATACACAGTCTTGAGAGTGAGAGCAGCTCGAGAGAAGGGAGAGCATCAACCACGTCCCTGAGATCTGGGATTCCTGAGGGGCCGTGGGAAAGCCTACCTGGGATGGAGCGGCGGGGACAGGAGTTTTACCCAAAAGAGATCCCACACAGGCTCTGACTGTCAAAATGACTGATTCAAACTTACATATTTCTTATTTTTTCAGTTTAACCGCTATAATGAGACTATAATTGAATCATTTCTACCAGACATCCAGACGTTATAGTACAACGTGGTGAGCTGAACTATAAGATGTAAAAGAAAACCATCTTTTAAAGCTCCAGTGTGAGGCAAAAACAATGGGAAGTCCTAAGTCTAGCCACTAAATCATTTGCACTTATTTTCTCTAACAGTGAATCATCTGAATTAAGAGTTGTGCCTCGAGAAGTTTAAAAAGATACCCTATTTAACTTGATGAAACACCATGAAATGTGTCATCTTGAATCACGTTCACAGAACCCAGCCTGCGTTCTTTTCTCCCAGGGGCCTTATTTCCGTATGTAGCAATACAAGGTTAAATGTCATCATTATTTTCTTCTGTTTATACAGTTAAACTTGATTCTGCTCCATGGCTTCCTGCTGAGGCATCTTTTTATGTTAGTTCCCACACTGTGTTATCTGGAGAGTCTGCCTCCGTGGACAGTTCCCTCTTGCTGCAGGTTCAGGCCACTGTCTACACCAACTCCCAAATGCCTCAAGTGGTTCTCAAACCTCTCTGTGCACAAAAATCACCCAGCACAAAAATGCTGACTCCTGGGTTTACATTTTAAAATTAGTTTGCCCAGTGGTTCCATTGCCAATGATCCTTGGATTCTACTTTAACAAACACCGCTTTATTTTTCCCTTTCCTGCCTCCCTAGTGAAGCCTTCCTGACAGATCCTATCCATACTGATTTCTTCCTTGGACTCGAGAGTGATAACATTGACCTCTGATTTAGCCCTGAACAGTTTATCTTCTTGCATTGCTGTTTATTTCATGTGGTTATGTCTCAGTTCTGAACTCTACTGAACACTCCTGGGAGGAACCCATGTCTTAAATGATGGTATAGTAATGTATAAAAATAATATTGGCATGGAATGTCCGTGGAACAGAGAGCCTTTCATGGCAAAAGGATGGAGTTATTTATAGCCTTGAAGACGACTGGAGAAGACGCCCTGAGAGAAAGCAAACACATTCAATGGAGGAAGCACCAGCATGTGAGCAGTGTTGCCTTCTCCCTCCTCGGTGCCTTTCCAGACGTGGAGACACGGAAGCACAGCACAAGCAGCGTGGGGCCCCGCAGAGCCCGACGTCCCGGGACAGGTTCTGCCCTTCCCTGTATGTTACTTGGGGGTGTCCTTTCTCTAGACTTGAGTGTACCCAACTAGAAAAGGGAATTTTATTACACGATCTCTAAAATCCCTTCTGATGCTACAGTCTGGGAATTTACTCATATCTGGGAAAGGTACCAGAAAGACCAGTGTGCTACTCAAAGGAAGTATTTCCTGGCTGTGAAAGTTGTCAGTACCTTTGTTCTCAGCTTTCTTTTCCTAATTTCAAATTATCTCCTTATTTAAAAAATCATTTTACATATTTTCTCCACTGTTTTAATCTCTTACAAATGAGAGGCAATGCTAGTCAATGTTACATGTAGTTATTCTGAGACTTTTTAACACACTGATATTCCTTTCTGCCACTTCTTGTGAGAAGTGTCTTGGAATATTTTCGCATCTGAGAATCTGAGTTATTCTGTTTTATTATCCTGTCTTCTTTTTGCCAATATCTATAAAACCATTTGCCACTTCATCTCATTTTTCTTTTCCATTGCTCTGTAAAATGTATATTTCATAATATACATATTACACAAGTCCCCAGGCTCCTTCCAGCCCTAAAAGACTGTGTCTAGTTTTGTAACTAAGGTTTTTGTAAGTAGATTCCTATTATTAGCCTCTTTCATATATAGGTATCATTTAAGTATCTTTACTTTTACAATAGAAATGATAATAGGCAAGAAGATTACTTTTCAAATTTTCTTCATAATTTCTGCTACCAGTATTTAAGAACTGCATCTCTTTTCTATATTTTGTAACATAATAGATCTTAAATGTTTACTTTATTTAATTGTGCTTGATGTTAAATATTATTACTTTTTATTATTAAGGCAAAATAATAAAAGTTAAAAAATTTAAAAGAAAAAATACTCATCACAACTCCCTCAGTTTAGCACAGAAGTTTTCTTTTACACGTGTAGTTGACATGAATATTTTAACAAAGCTACATTCACAGTATAATGCCATTTTTAATCTTTTTTATTTGCTAATATATCATAAACGTTGTTTCATAATCATTATAATTTTTAATGGTTGCATATGTTTCACTGAGTTTGTGTGACATACTTCCCTTCTTTTTTGCACCTTTAGGTTTATTATCTATTTTTTAAATTATTTTGTGATACTGCTGTGATCATCTTCATGCAAATAGCTCTTTAAGATTATATCCTTAGGACTGGGAGAGATTAGTCAAAAGAGAGGAACATTTTGGGGGTTTCTGACAAAAATGATCATTTTTGCTTTCTAAAATGAGTTGTATAAAGTTACATTCTCACCCTCAGTATAAATGCACTAGTTAAACACAACCTTACCTTAAGCAGTTATTGGTGTTTTAAAAGATTGGCATCAAATATATATATAACATAAAATTTACCCTTTTAACCATTTTTTAAGTGTACAATTCAGTGGTATTAAGTACGTTCACAATATTATGCAACCATCACCACTATCTACTCCGAGAACTTTTTCATCATCCCACACAGAAACTCTGCACCCATTAAACAATACTTTCTCATTTGTCCCTCCCCTCAACCCCTGGTAACCTCTATTCTACCTTCTGTCTCCATGAGACCTATTCTAGGTACCTCATATAAGTGGAATCATACAATATTTGTTCTTTTGTGTTTGGCTTATTTTACTTAGCAAAATGTTTTCAAGCAGTAGCATCTATCAGAATTCCATTCCTTTTCAAAGCTGAGTAATATTCCATTATATTTACATATCACATTTTGTTTATCCATTCATCTATTAATGGGCATTTGGTTGCTTCCACCTTTTGGCTATTGTGAATAGTGCTGCTGTGAACATTGGTGTACAAGTATCTGAGTCCCTACGTTCCATTCTTTGGGATGTATACTGAGAAGTAGAATTGCTGGATCATATGGCAATTTTATACTTAACTGTTAAGGGGTGCTCTTCTTTTAATGGTTCAAAAAAGTTCTTTGCTTTACTTAACATAAATTTTATTTTTTATAAGATTTGAATATTTTCTTCACCTGTATTGCTTTGTATTGCATCTTCTATGAATTATCAGTTCATGTCCTCTGTCCCTTTATTGATTGAGTTTCTCAACGTCTTTCTAAAAATCTGAATGAGCCTTATGGTGGACATCTATTCCTTTTGCCTGCCAAGAGTCCTTTCCCTTTCATATCTGGATTTTCCTTTGGGAACTACCCCTGTTCGGCTGCGGGCTACACTGGCAGGGCATCAAGCAAGTCCCCACTTCCTGGCCAGTTAGATGCTCCCTGCAATTTGAATTTTGAAAAGAATGAAACAAGAATAGAAAATGATGAAAGCTACATTACAATGCTCGTTGCTTTCTGAAAAGATTGCCCAGCAAGTTTCTGTTACCCATAGTTACATACTTCCTCCCATCTCATTCATAATGAGACCTGATTTTTTTCCTAGTGTTTAGTTTTGCAAGCTGCATCACATAATTTAATTCCAACAAATTCCTTTTTTTAGAAAAATTGTTAGCTGAAGTTGGTTTCTATTGTTTGTAACCAGACTTGATAGAATATCCATACCATTTAATCTTTAGTCAAATGTTATGTAAAATTTTTCCCACTTCATTGACTCCTTTTAAATTTTAGTTTTATTATTTTTTTTCTACTGTTTAGCAAATTTCAATTTTGTAGAATTTTGTAGAATTAAATCTCTAAATCTTTATAGGACTTTTGTTTTTCAATTCCTTCAAAGCTAAAAGATTAGCTTCCCCCCACCAGTCAATAACTAATCTCTTCACTTTCTATTTTGATTATATCTAAATTGTTCTAATTTATGACCAATTTTCCATTATTCCTAAATATGTTATTTTTTTACATTTCCTAGTAGCAAGTGACTTTAGGTTGGTTAATGTATTTTTGTATATTATATAGCTCCAACTGCCCAGGCTCTAAAAGCGTTTGATCTTAGGGTGTAATAGGTACTGTTCACGTGTGGCAGCCTCCATTCCACAGCTCCTGAGGATAACGACGTTCTATAACTGTTAGGAGGGAAGGAGTGGAAGCTGTGCTAGCTATTCCCTGTTTCTCTTCCTAGTCTCACTTCTTCATTTTCTTTCTAGTGCAGCAAGGATAAGAGTCGTATAGGAGGCAGGAGGGTGGCTCTGGATGATGATCTAGGAGGGAAGCGAAGGCCTGCGTGGAAGAGCGCCCCCATCAGGACGAGGGCCGCATGGGCCCATGTAGAATGTGCGAGCGCTAACCAAAGGAAAACCACAGGAAGGAGGCTCCCTCTCGGCCTCATGCTGGGGGATCTAACCTGAGAGCCGAAAGTAGCGATGTAAAAATAGTAATAACAATAACATAAAACTTTCTCATTACATGAAACCTTACACAGAAGCTGAACATCTGCGGCAGGTAACAGCAGAGTTGCTTTGTTGAAACCCGGCCCCTCTGATCTCTTCTCATCCTGCAACAATCCCTACGATACCCTTGAGACTCCAGGATCCTACAGGACACAATCTGAAAACGACTGGTTTAAAGGAAAAAAGGCATCATACATCATCACAATTTGTGCCCGGGAGAAAATGGCTGACAGTAGCTTAAATAACACCTCTCTCTGAAGGAGTTTTCATTGGAATAGGGATCAAAGGGACGAGGCTCAATGGAAGAATTTCATAAATCAGACCGAGTTGAAGAATTGGTGGGGGAGGGAGGTGGTGGCAGGCATAGAATCAATTCAACTGCTCTAAAGTCGTGTTATGCGTCCTGTCACTACTTCCTGGCTCAAAAGCTGGCCACAGACAATTTATTGTGAGTCATCATTGTCACAAAACACTTGATTTTTTTTTTTTTTTTAGGAGCCCTCAGTGCACTATTCACACAAATTAATCTGAATCCTACCAAACAGACCACTTCATGTATATACCTAATAATAAGTATACATTTGAAATGATTCCCAAGAAAGACTGGGAGAGGAGAGTAAAATCTGATTACAATTATGGCAAATTAGAAGAATTTAATATTTTCTCCAAGTCAATCAAACTAGCTTACCATATGTAAGGGGAAAATGGCAAGTGGTGATTATTTAGTGTCTGAGACCTGATAGAGGGTTTTGTTTGTACTCTCAGCCAAAGAACTGAATGTTCCATAATGTCACTGAAGAATAAAATGTCATCTGGTGGAACTGATGGCTGATAAATTTAGAGCAAGTTGAAGAAATGATTACTTTGTACCACATTTAGCCAGCCTGTGAAACCCTCCGCCACAGGAGGTTATGGAGGGGAGCACTCTCATTGGATTTCACGCCGAGTGAGTAACTTTATGACTAGTAAATGCCGGTTCCAGCTCTTCATACTAAGATAAAAGGGGTGATCAGTGTACATATTTGAGAGCACAGCCCAATTGCTGCAGGGGTCAGAAGAAGCAGGGACGTTCCCCTGGTAAACACAGATCAATAATTAGCCACACAGAACACAGGAAGCATTTTTACTTCTCTGCTAGAGACAGGTATTGCCCCCTGCAGTAGCTGAGTTTCACGTGCAGCCCAGGAGAGGGGCTGCTGTGGAATTAAGTATGTAACATGGTCAGTGAGGTGCCTGTGTGAGCTTGCACAACCCGTGAGCTACTCACAACAAATGAACAAACACACACAAGTCAAGACTTTTCTCTTGCCAGCCTTAGTTACCTAGTCCGCCAGGCTCAAACGTTTTCATGCTGGGGTCCCATCCTGCTGACTAAAATACACGTTGGGTCTCCCCCTTCGCTGGCTGAGTACATGCTTCCTGCTAGTCCACTCTGTGCTCTTATCCTCAACAAATGAAGACTCTCTATTTCTGAGCTCAGAGTCCCTATGCAATCTCCCATTCTGATGGTCTGGGATGGACCATGAAGAAATATGAAGGATTCCTGAACACTTTCGTTTTACACAGGTGTTCAAAAATCAAAAGTCTGAAAAATCCAGGCAGGTAGTGTAAGTGTGTACACAGCCCAAGTACAAGAGCATTTAACTTCCAGAAATAGAATCAACATTCTTTACTTTTACTAAATTAAAAGTGCATTGTAAAATTTAAACACATATGATAATATTTTGGATTTTAGATTAAATTAAAAATTAAAAGATTTTAAAATTTCTACCTCTTCTGATTTGGGATTAGAAAGCTAACATCTTTTTTTCTGCACAAGATATATTAGGTATTGTATTTCTTTTTGAAATGGACAGTCCAGAATTTGTTCTTAAATCCCTTTGTTGGGAACAATATTTAGTTTTATTCCTGTTCATAATGGAGAACAGATGTATCCGAATATAGGGACTTCCAAACATAGTTTGGTTTTATATTTAGAGTAACTACTCTCAAGGCATTTGAGGAAATCTAATTTTCCAACATCATCATATTAGCTTTCAGTATCACATTGTACTGCTATACGATTTTATTTGATAACTCTTCATTTAATCTATCAGTATTAATTGCAACAGACAAAGTGAACAACATTAGTCTATTCTCAAAAACTTTGAAGTAGAAAACCATGTTTGGAATTGGATCTTCAACTAAGGAATTCATATAATCTCCAATACTGAAAATTGATTTTAGTTTCAAGTGTAGTAGATCACCTTATTTTTAGGAAAATTATTTCTTTGGTAAGGAATAATCAAAACATATATTTTCAAATTATTTATAAGCTCCTTTGCATTTTTATTGATAGATAACTACTTTTCACGGTAGCATTACTTATTTTATTTGGTTTCAAAATAGAACTCCATTGAAATTTCTGTTGTTTTTCTCAGTTTATTAAAATTTCCATTATATATTGCCTTTCTATAGTTTGTTCATCATGATGTCTTAAATTGCATTATTTTGACACAGACATACTTCGTATATTAAATATGTAAGAGTAGTCTCTAATTCCACAAAGAACTCTGCTCTCTCCTACTTTTCTTGAATTATATTGCCCTCTCAGTCTCTATCTCATTTTCCACTTATGCTAGAGACATGGAGACACAAAAAATTTCTTACTTCCAGGAAAACAGCAGCACCACCATGATAAAAAAGGAGAAGTGACACTCACCCTCAGTGTCAGACTCATAAAATAAGATGTGACTCCAATAAACTGGAGAGAGCATGCCAGTCTAAAGAGAATGGCAAGTACACAGCTCCAGCCAATGGCTGCCTTATAGTACTGAGACCCAGTGTTGCTAGAACATCTGAAGGTTTCCACAAAGGCCAGATACCTAAACTTATCCCCAAGTTTTAAATGTAGCTGACTAATTTAAAAATTTTAAATATAATGCATACCACCAAACACCCATTAGAAGGACTATAACTCAAAAGATAATGACAAGTGTTGGTAAGGACATGGAGAAACTGAAACTCTTGTAACATTGCTGGTCGGAATATAACATAGTACAGCTGCTTTGGAAAACAATTTAGCAGCAGTTTCTTATAAAGTTAAACATAATTTAACATACAACCCAGTAACTCTACTCCTAGGAATTTATCTAAGAGAAGTGGAAACATATGTCCATACAAAGGTATTTTTGCACAAGTTTATAATAGCCCGAAACTGGAAACAACTCAAGTGTCCATTAACTGGTGTATTAACCAACAAAATGTAGTGTATCCATATAATGGAACATTACTCAACCATAAAAAGGAATGACCTAGTAACATACACTCTAGTGTGAACGAAAGGCAAATCATTATGCTAAGTGAAAGAAGCCAGATGCAAAAGACTACATATTTTATATCCTCATTTATATGAAATGTTCAGAATAGGAAAATGTACAGTTACAGAGAGTAGATCAGTAATTGCCTAGGGCTTCAGGGAGTGGAGGAGCTGGAGGAAAATGAGGAATGATTGACAATGGGTAGGGGATTTCTTTGGGGTATCATAAATACATTTTAAAACTGATTGTGGGGACCGGCCCCGTGGCTTAGCGGTTAAGTGCGCATGCTCCGCTATTGGTGGCCCAGGTTCGGATCCCAGGCGCGCACCAACGCACCACTTGTGCGGCCATGCTGAGGCCGCGTCCCACATACAGCAACTAGAAGGATGTGCAACTATGACATACAACTATCCACTGGGGCTTTAGGGAAAAAAAGGGGAAACAGATAAAAGGAGGAGGATTGGCAATAGATGTTAGCTCAGGGCCAGTCTTCCTCAGCAAAAAGAGGAGGATTGGCATGGATGTTAGCCCAGGTCTGATCTTCCTCACACACACACGAAAAATAAAAACTGATTATGGAGGCTGGCCCCGAAGCATAGTAGTTAAGTTCAGTGTGTTCCACTTGGGTGGCCCAGCTTCACAGGTTCAGATGCCAGGCATGAACCTGCACCACTTGTCATCCATGCTGTGGCGGCGACCCACATATAAAGTAGAGGAAGACTGGCATAGATGTCAGCTCAGGGCTAATCTTCCTCAGCAAAAAAAAAAAAAAAAAAAAAAGATTGTGGTGATGGCTGAACAACTCTGTGAATATACTGAAAACCACTGAATTATACACTTTAAATGAGTGAATAGTACGGCATGTGAATCATATTTCAATAAAGCTGATATTTTTTTTAAAGGGAAAAAATGGGAAGCAAAGCCTTAGGACAGGGAACAAGAAGAACAAGAAAAGAGTAGGAAAGAGGGCAGGAGTGAGACAGGGAACCTGGGCATTGTATACTGTGGTCTAGTGAGCAGAGGCAAGGTCTGGGATTGGTGGCCTGGATGGCTGAGAGGTTCATCCCTAAGTCTATCCAGAGCTGAATGCTTGAAGGATATTAGAAGGTAATGCTTCATAGCATCATTAGGGAACAGAAGGAGCAGCATCGATACTGGTGACAATCATGACTACCCAGCACCTCCCCTGGTTTTCTGAATTTGCATGATCGCATAGAGAGAAGGAGGGAACCCCAATGATTGCAGAAATTTCATGTCCCGTCATTGATGCGAGTGGGATCTTGGTGTAGACTAAATTTGATTTAGAGGAATACTGCAATCAAGCTGGCTGAAGAGGGCATTGATTGTCTCACTGATGTTTGTCCTCTTCCTCCCCTTTGTGTAGAGGTCATGTGGTTGGGGGAGATGATCCCCAATGACAAGCCCCAATTAGTCTCAGTCAAGCAGAGTAAACCCATCTCCTTTGCCCCAGTACAGACCTACCTCTCGTAAAATGTTCTGCTGTTTGCTATAATAGATTTGAAAAGTTATACTATTTTCAGACAACAATTCCTTTTTCCTCTATGAGGCTTTTCCTTTATACCCTAAAACACCCTAAACAAACAATGGAAGCAATAGTGGAAGTAATAAATTAAAAAAAAGATAATAAAATAACATTTTTCAGATTATGGATTTCAGGCAAAGACATGCTCATCAAATCACTCAACACAATATTTTCTAGGCAGACAATATCATATGGATCTAATTTGAATTGCACACAATGTTTAAATAAACCTAAAACAACTGACTTGGCTTATTATGTCAAATGAGAGTGATAAAGGGTTTGCATTTTCAACAACTCTTAATATGTTGTGAACATGTGCTATTTCCATGTGTTTCAAAGCATTCTTTTGCTTAACTTTTACTTTATCCTAAAAGTAAAAGTTATATCATAGAAAAACACTTTTAAGTGCAGTTGGAGTGCAAAATCGACTGAGTCCCAAAAGGTTGAAAAATTGATGAACAAAATGGTACAGAAGAAAAAAAAAGAATAAACCCTTATTACATCCTGTTTTATGTATAAACATGTCTTTACTTTCAAATTATTGGATTTTTAAAAATTATGTAAACTTACTTGCATTGTTCAATCGCTATATAAAACAATCAGACATCTTGAGTTCAAATGAAATGCATGACAATTTCTCTTAAAATTAATGGAAATATGTTTTCCATTTAATGACTTTTCCCTTAGCATCAGGGGTTTCAGGAAGGAATCAGTGATTAAACAAGAGACAGGTGTTAAGTGTTTCAAATAACTAATCAATCAGAGCATGACATTTCTCTGGCTATAGGATTTGGTTCAGTGCCCACTGGAGAAAGTGCGGGGAACCCATTTGATGCTTCAGGAAGGGACTGGCTTTCTCTACCTAAATGTGTATGATGAAGTGTGTGGCTCTGCACATAGCTGGCAGCCATTTTGTGACCATGTCAGGGAGATAGATAGCTTTGGATTGAATCTGCCATCATGAAAGGCAGAATGAAGACACAGAAATAACCTATGGCTTTGATGATACAATTTATCTGCCAAATCAAACTAAACAGAAAAATCACCATTTTTTATGGAGTTTCTAAATATGTGTCTTGTTTAAGGCAAACTGATCTGAGTGTTCCATAAGT